>NC_085046.1:34547105-34862605 GCF_963662255.1 Cinclus cinclus
ATTTGTCACTATAGACACCATGTGGTTTATGATGGTTTATCTGAATGTACTGGGGCATCAAAGTTTAAATGTTTTAAGCATTTCATTGTATTTCACAACCAGTCCCCCTAGGGATCTTGGCCCATAATATACATATTTCAACAGTTCAGTTGCCTGAACTGTTGTTTCTTACCTCTCATCAGTCATCCTCTACTTTAAATCTGCTAACAACTCAAAACCTGAGCAGTCCTCAATGTTCTCAGCACATCCTGTCCTCAGAGCAGTAGTGCCAGGCAGGTAAAATGTCAAACCCAGCAGAAATATGTAAAATAAATTTATATTGCTACAAAGCATCAGAGTTGCCAGGCTCCTCTATATCTCCATTTGTCCATCAAATAACCTCTGAGAGGAAGCAATGGGAAGCACCAAACACCCTTCCCCAAATGTTAGACTGGCTCAGCACAGCCTCTCCCAACTCATACATGATGAGTTTTATGGGGGCACGTGTTTAATTGAAATGAGCAAGTCAGGGAGCAACGGTAGCTCCTCTTTTCCAAATAAAATTAGTCACTAAAGAGTTTCTGGTCCCACAAAGGGTTTGGGGAGCAGATGGGGTTCTCAAGCTGTTCTCTCCTTGCTCCACCAAATTGAGGAGTCTTTGGTTAGGAGAGCAAAGGAAAGTAAGTGTTACATGCCTGCATTTCCACGGTGTAAGTCAGCACTCCATAGTGGTTCAATGGGGAATTCCACTGGGCATCTCTTCCGCCCAGGAGGGTGACCATGAATAACCATCAACACCCCCTCCCCTGTTTACCCTACAAAGGATCCTGACATGGCTCTGACTGCTCTTCAAGATGAATTATGAAAGCTTCCTCCACACCTGGCATAAGGGTCAAAGACACTTTACCATGGGCTTAAATTTAGTGCTGATGTCAGTTTATTCACTTCTTGAATAGTGACACTTTAGACCAGCTAAGAGAGGGTCATCAGTTGCCAAGTTTCTAAATATACTAAACATGCTGCTGTTTGAGTAGGTTAATGTTACCTCCTCTTCCTCCTGGCTGATTTATTGTTCCATTAACTCAGATTCCTGCTCTGTCGAACCTCTGTGTTTGTGTTTTCACAGACCAGCCAGGCAGGCTCCCACCTGCACCTGCAAAACAGCTCAGGGAGTGCTTTGTCCTTTCCTGTGTCCTGCAGGAGATGCCACCAGTAGCATTAGCCCTGGGGACAGCACTGCAGACAGCTTTTCCTGAAGAACATGAGATGCTCTGGTGCACATGTGGCAGCATGAGGCCCTTCCCACCCCAGCCACACTGCCCAGAGTGGCTCCTGCTCCATGCAATGCCCTGCTGCGTCCTTTGGCTTTGCTATCAGTGGCTTTGAGGGGTTCAGCTCCATCATTCACCTTCCTACTCCTTTCCAAGGAAAATCCTGAGCAGCAGTCCATGTGGGAGGGCTATTTGCTCAGTAGCATCTGGGAAGGCTGCAGCAAAATATATCTGTTTAAACCCTCTTCTCTTTCACTGGAGATTATGCCTCCAAACTGGACCCTCCCTCAGATGCTCAGGGAAACTGTCAGAGTGAATTAAAAGCTGTAAAAGGCCAGGGCTATAACTCAGTGCCTTTTAAGTGCCAAGATTTTGTCTGGGACAGAGGGAGGGAAGTAGCCACTAATGTAATTTCCATTAGGAGAACACTCCTCTAATATAATTTGGCCTGGCCGTCCTTTCAAATGCAGCCTTCCCTGGCTGGGCTGGTTCAAGGCCATCCTCCTAAATGCCCTGGTAATTACTGATGCAATGAAAGCATATGTCCAGGCTTTGCTCTGGCCTCTCCAGCAGTGATACCAGCTTTCTGCATAGAGCACATAGCTGTGCATGTAACTGGACATATTCATTTTGTGGGGGTCTGTCACTGACTATGTTCACTGAAGACACAAATGGCTCGTTTGCTCAGGCTTTGTTCCTTTTCTCTCTTTGGTTAAGGCTTGGCAGTGCTCTAATGGTATACAAGGTGTATGGTCTGTTACCAGATTAATAAGAAACAATTACTCTGATCCAAATTCCTGATCCAAATTTTGCATTCACCAGTTGTCTGTCCTTTTGCCAGCTCTTTATGCTGCCTGTAGCAAAGTTCAACAGCCCATTATTCTGTGCTTTCCTTGCAAGGGAATGGTTTCGAGGGAAGGGACCCTTACTTTGCCATATCCATCTCCTTAGACAAAAAACTATCAGAGCAGGAACTTCAAGGTGTTTTAGAAAGTGCTCTCACTGCCTCACCCTTTGTGAATTAAAATGTCATTCTCCCAACCACTCTTTAAACATTTCCTTGCAGCACTGTGTGTGATTGACTTAAATTTCATCAAAGAACCACAGCACAGCACCGATTTCCTTCTCTTGGGCTTATTTTGGTCACCTGTTTAAAATACATCTCCTGATTGTGTGTGGCAGCCAAGTGTATTGAATTGTCCCCAGATGCAGCTAACTGGGGACTTATTACTGTTACTTCTCAGAAACAGCAGGTGATCAAGGACAGTTCTTAGGGACTCACAGTTTAAGGATAACCACCAATCCCTTCTCTTCTTGTACAAATGAGTGGGGCTGAAGTGGAAACACATCCTACAACTTTTAGAAGATAAGGACCATGATCAAGGGGCTTTGCTGTGACATATGGCAGGGCTGTCACAAGCAGAAGATGTTAGAAAAGGGATGGTGTGAGAGAGCTGATGAAACCCAGCAGAGCAGCCAGGGCATTGCAGAGTTTTCAGGAGGCTAGAAAGAATATGAACTTTGGTGTCTTTAGAAGAAATAAGAAGAAAGAAGGAGATGAGGTGCACTGCTAGATTTATGGGCGAAGACAGCCTTGACAGCTATGATTTTGAACAATTTGAAGGAAAGGGCGTAGGCATTTGGGTGCTAGAGCAGTGAGTGTCACAAAAGCTGAGTTCTCAGAAAGGACAGGCTCACTTATTCTCTGTCTGTCAATACACTTCCCTTAGGGGCAAGCAGGACTGCCCCTCTCTGGAACCCCCTGCTATACAGGAAAGCCTCGGGACAACAGACTTGCAGGTTGCTACTGCAAGGCAGGACCCTCTTCTCGAAGCCGGGGTGCCAGTTTCCAGGAGTGTCCAAATCCCTGGTGCCAACATCACCATTCCCATTGTCTATCAGCACCCGAGGCCATTGCTTTCTGTTTCACAGCCTTCAGCTCAGCCTCTTATACAGAGTTACAAAACAGCCAGTAAATACACTGTCCAGTAGCAGGAGGAGATAATCCTCCAAACCACAGCCTTACTAAAAACAAGTACACTTACAGATTCCAATCAGAAATCGATGGAAGTGGAGCTGTTCTGCCCGTGGCGTGTTGCAGGGGTCAGTTGGGGGATGAGGCAGCAGCAAGCCCGGGAGCAGGGATGCGCAGTCACTCTCCCAGGCTGTGCACTCATCACTGTGCCCACACAGAACCAGGTCCCACGGCAGGCAGGGAGAGGCAGCAGGCATGGGAAAAGAAGTGGGTTTTTTTCCCTCCCCAGCATCTTAAACTAGGTAATTATATTTTAAAACTCTGCTGTTAAACCCAAAGTTCAGTAAGTGAAAGTAAGGACGTAGGGGAACTAAGGTAGCATTATTTATTGACATGAGCTGTTCATATATGCAGTAGGTAATTACATGTATTTCATCATATATTAAGTGCAAGCTCGATTTTTTGTGTACATTAATACAGTGCATGGCATAATGCTTTGTACTTGCCTAGAGTTGCATACTAATCATTAGAAAAGTCTCCTGCAAGCATATGCTGCTACAAAAGTCCAATGAACTGAAATATTCCAATTAATTTTTGAACCAGTCTTGGCACAATGTGCTGACTTCCCAAACTCAGAGAAGGAGGGAAGACAATTTGCAGGAGAGCAGGCATCACTCAGCTGAAAACGACCCAGCTAATGATAAATCAGGTATGTCAGAAATGAGGGCAAAAGATTTCTTTTTCAGCATTTTAAATCACATATACTTTAGATCTTCCCAAGTGTCTTTCTCATGTCCTATCGTCTGAGGTGTACAAGACAGTAATGGTAGTACGAAACTTTTTTTGTTTGTTTCCTTATATTTTACATTGCTTTTTCCATTTAAAATCCATGCTTTGCCAGTGTTCCCAGACCGACCAGACTGATAGGCCCCTTTCTGAACATGTGCAGCACAGTGGTTTTACCTGGGTGATCACATCTCCTGTTTATGTATTCTATGATCCATGCACGTACCTTTGTTACACCAACACCCTTTGGAGGTAGGAGCTTTTAATGAAAAACGATCCAACTGAAAACCGAAGTTGAAAAACTACTGGAATTACCAAGCTTCTCGGAGATTCCAGCATTTTGAGGGGTTGAGATGAACTCTTTGGAGAAGGTGAGTAGTTCAGATGAAGTGTCTCCAAGCCCAGGATGGTAACACCAGCAGATGCTGCCAGAGGTTCAGCTGGAGGGATGGCCAGCAGGATGTGCTGCTGGGAGAGTATCTGTCCTCAAGAGCCTCCTGACAACCCGAAACCTGCTCCTTGTGGTGTGATGCTGTTGGAACCTGCTGCTTGCACAAGCACAGGAAATTAAAAAGGCAGCTGTGCTAGTGCCCAGATTTCCAGAGTTTGTGGCAATTTTCTTGTCCCAGTGATTCCTGGACCTTTTATTAAGACCTCAGTTAAGAAAAAAAAAATTTAAACTATTGAACTGGGCTACAAATGCTGGTGACTTGGCTTAATAGCAACATAAATAGCCCAGGTAAGTGACAGTCATGAAGAGTACATTAATTTTCTTTCTTTTTTTTGTTGCTAATTGCTAATTTCCAATATCACTTTTTACATGTGTAGTTAAAGTCTTCTAGATAGGTGGTAAAAGTTGCATGTGTTTCTTGATTGCTTTAATGCATTACTATTATAACACATCATCCACCTTTATTTAACCTCTACAGAAGTACCAATGTCAGTGCAGCTCTTGCAGTGCTGTTACTGGCACAGACAACTCACACATTTCACACAGTCCTGTGCAGCATTTACCACAAAGCAGGAAAGAGGTGCTGTATGAAAATAATGCCTAGTTTTAAGGCCTTTAGTCCTGAATTCTGCACATTCTTGGTTTCATTTTTCTGTCATAGACTCTTTGTCACGTAACATTTAATATGCTTTCCGTGTGAAATTTGCTCTTTACTACTTGCTAATAAATAAGTACATAATTAACCTGACTCCAATCAGGGCTGATAAAGTTGAGAGACCTTCCCAAAAAACCAAAACCCGCATGTACATTACACGGCATGATGAGCATCCATGAACTCCACGGTCTGATTTAGGGCAATACAAAAGTGAGCACACACGCTGGGGTACACCAAGGTGGAAACAGCCCGTGGCAGACGGGGAGGGAGCACAGGAGATAACTGGGAATTGAATGATGATGGTCGGGTGGACAAGGGGTTGCAAATGCAAAGACCTTCCAGTGTGGACACCAGAGAGAAGACAGTCTGTACATGGCCATGGTTTCAGGCAGGAAAATGATGCTGTCCCAGCCCCTTGGGATCAGGCAGAGCACAGCCAGCTCAGCACAGAGGTGAAAAGTACAGAAATATGTTCCTTTTTTATCTTCCCTCCTTGTCTGATTTTCTCCTGGGAGAGAACTTCTTGGCTATTTCACAGTTTATTTGTCCAGTTTGTCCTTTGTGATGTGTTTTGCAGGTCTCCCGTGACTGCTTGTAGTTCACAGACACACACAGAACAAGCCTTCACCTGAAGGTGATGTTAACCAGCTTATTTGGCTGATTTGCTGATTCTGAAAGAGCTTTAACTCCTTTGGCCAATGAAGGAGCATTGGTAACTTTACTGTTGCTGAAGTCATCTCTTGTGGATACAACACTTATTAAGTTCACATTGTAATGAAAGAGAAAGTCCCTCTAAACACTGCATCCAATATATGCTTTGTGTTTATGCAGAAAAGGGTTAAAGACAAAACCCCTGAACAGATTATATTTGCATTTAACAGTGCTAAGTCGAGGTGACATTCCTGGTTAATGAAACTCAGCTTCCAGTAGTTTTATGTTGCTTTTGTGATGGAGAGCAAGTTGCCATCCACATCCACAGCATGGAAGTCTCACTGGCACACACTGATTGACATTTATTTCTCTATTAAGACAGGATGCAGTGGTCCTATTTGTCCCTATCTGACAAATTTATCTAAAAAAAAAAATCTCAAAATGGCCATCAGCAGCTTGATGTGTCTTTGTTTGTTTTCCCAGAGGTGGGTGGGGTGTTTTATTGTCCCAGTCTTTCTAGGATAGGTGATAGTGTAGCACCTAGCACCTGCTACATGTGGGATGCTACCCACCTCCGCTCTCCTCATGTGAAGTACCGACACTGTGTGGAGTCAATGTAACAGTAAGAAGTGCATCGCAATTTTCCGTAAGACCTAGAATAAAGGAGAGTATCTCAGTTTCAAAGCACGGGATAGTTCACTTACATGGTTCCTGGATGTAACTCTCTGTAGGAGTGAAGAACCTCAGAATATGCATATGCAGCAACATATGGGAAACAAAATAGTAGGGCAATTTTCATCAGCGCTCAACACTGTTCTCCTCTGTCAGCAAAACAGAAGTCCAGGACAAACTATGACTGCAGACTTAACTCTCAGTAATGTCAATTAAAAGAAAATAAAATCCCTATTGGCATCAGGACTAGAGCATTTCATGGGGGTGGATGTAAAAGGTCCTGGCGCTCACCCACGGGAGCTGTGGAATGAAATATCTGAGGCTCTAAGTTAGGTGTTTTTCCAGTAACTCCCAATAGCTTCAGCAGGCATGACTGTGCCTGTCCTTTAACTTATTTTTCATGTACTTGAAATAATGAGAGTGACACATTCCCACATTTGAAATAATCTTTGAAAAAAGTAAATTGAAGAGTCCTTACAAAACAAGAAAAAACCAGATTTTTATCTTTTTACTGATATAAAGCAAAACAAGAAAAAACAGAGATTTTGTCTTTCTGCTGACTTAAACTGAGTAATGACTCTACCTACTGAAGACCTGACCAGAGCTGTTAATAAGAATTTAAATTAGTTTTTATTGCTATGGATGTCTAAGTGAATAACCCTTCCACCACATCAATCTGTGGACTAAGCAGCTTTAAAACTACGTCCTGGAATAACCCACATTCTCAGACTAACATAAAATCTGAGGAGAAGGTGTGTGAAACAGGAGGAGGGATCTGTAGGCTGGAAAGAGTAAAAAAATGGAAAAATCAGCTGCAGCAGAGTTCTTGGAGGAAAGGTTACTTCGGGATAAAACTCCCATGGGAGTGTCATACTCACATACTTGGCCCACTTGCTCATGATTCACAGCTTTTTCTTTAGTTTGGCAGATAAATTGCAGACTGTACACAAAAAATAAAAGACCTCACTTGGTCTTCACAACTTGAATATACTTGTAAAGTGGAATTTATAAAATTTTCCTCAAGTTTTTGTAGTGCTATCTTGGGCACCAAATTTCAGACTCTTAGAAGGGAAGAGTTTTCACAGTAGAAAACAACTCCACACTGTCTGAAGATGAGGTCTCTCTAAAATGTTTCAGTTCTGTCTGCATTTTAGTAATCTCTTATAGCAGAAGTGCTCCAACTATTACAGTGGAAGGATTAGCACAACACTAGATTTACAAAGACATCCTGTGGTTTCTTATTCCTGTCAATTAGCACATGATTGTTCCCTGAATGATGAGGGCTCTGCATATAATTTAATTTGTAAATTAAATGTTTCCTGTTAGCCCGTAACAATACCTGACAGCTAAATAGAGGTGCTGCTGCTGGAGGCAAAACGCTGACCAGAGGAACCTGCCTAAACCAAGGCAGAGAAGGCAAGTCAACAGTAAGCAGATGTTTTAAATTAAGGACTTTGCAATGCAGATGCATGACTTTGCATCTGCTGGTGAATTAGTTCCCTGCGCCTTGGAAAAGGTGATAGATGACTGCTTGATTCAGAAGCAAATACACCCATTAATGTACCCATTAATGGGAAGGGCAGCAGGGGGTCAGTACGAGCTTGTGCTTTGGATGTTGTGGATTTTTCCTGCAGCGTGATCATCTTTTCATGGTCTTTCCTACTCTTCTTATGTTATGGCTGGACGTTTATGTGACCAGATGAGGAAATCTTGGCAAGAAATGAGCAAACGTAGGTCTGTGTGACCTTTAATTCATTTTGTACAGTAAGAGGCATGTACTTCATACTGTGAAATGAGATTTAGCCCTGAAGTCAATGATATACAGAAATAATTTCATAGACTTTCTTCCCTGCTACTTGCCAGAGGTCCCAGTGGAACAAGGTTTAAGTGGGTGAGATTCCTCCGTTTTAAAGCTGGCAAAGAGAAAAAAGAAAGGAAAAACACACACACACAAAAACCACAACCCCTCCACAAAAACATAAACCAAAAAAAACCCCACCAAACCAAAGTGAAGACCTCCTCTTACATACCCAGGAAGGTATGTTCGACATGTCAAATATCCAAAATCCATCCCATCGCAGTCTTCAACCCCCTCATGTTTGTAGCCATCTCCACAGTAAGCACGGCGGCACCCTAGTGAAAAATAAAGAGAGAAATGCCTTCCAGGTACCTCATATGTAAAAGAAACAGGTAAAGTAAGTGAACTAGATTTTTAAGGGTTAAGTATAAAGCAAGATATTTTGGGGAAGGCATTCTGTAAGGACTGTCTTAGGAGGAGCAGTGCTCTTCACTACAAAGAATGTGCTTTTTTTAGCCTAATTTCAGTGACCAAGGGAAAGAATGGATAAATACTAAAAATAATTACCAGAGAATCACTAAATCAGAACTTATTCAAAACTTATTATTGTCATAGATAATTACCATCAAAACAAGTTAAGGGAAATATAAAATACAGTTGACATTAATGACTTGGGGAAGTCACAATCTCAAAAAAAAATTAATCTTAGGTCATTAACTGGTTTGAAATTCCCAACCTAGACCTTTACTTAATTCTGTGCAATATCTGTGTTTGCCTCCTGTGAGTTTCCACATATGAACAGAATTATGCAGTCTGTCTATAAAAAAAATAAGGCATATAAAGTTTGCCAAAACCACGTTTTTCCCACTGATGACTCTTACTGACTTGAGCATGAGTGGGACTTGTCACATTTTTTTCATGGTGACTGACATGTAGGCTGCAGTAATTTGTGGGATTGTTTGTCATTTTAGCAACTGGACTTTGATTTTGATTTTGATATCTTCAGCATATTGAGAAGGACTTTCTAAAGTGAACAAATTCATTTAGTTAAAATCTCTTTGACATATTCCAGGAGAATGCATTGGTGTTAAGCAAAGGATTAAACAGATACTCAGGGACAGGGAGTTTATAAGAGGCTAAAGTGGCTTATTTGCAAATAGAAATTATTAATTAATTGCACCAAGGATGTGTTTGTCAGAAATTGATGCTTCTAAGACCAGCAAGCCATTTTTACAATAAAATCCATTTAACATTTTGTTAGCCCTTTCCAGGGGAAGAATGATGATGATGTGCTCATTTCCAAATTTCTCAATGATGGGTCACATCAGTGTCAGAAATCTGTGTATTGCAAGGCTTCCATTGAGGCTTTGCCCTATGCATAGCACAGAGAGCACAATGTGCCCTCAGACACAGTGCACAATTTTGCAGGCACTAGAACTAATGAACATTATCTTCCCTCATGGCTGTTCCCCATGGTTGATTGCAAATTCAAATTTAATTGTTTTCTCATGTCTGGAAACAGGAGAGATCCTACTGTCTCTCTGGAGTACTCTGCAGTCAGGCAAGCTTAGAGGGACTTTTATTCATATGTCTCCCTAGACCTGTTGAGACTGATTGCCTTTGAAATCTCCTTCCTGTTGTCATTGAGAAGTTGGCTGGGATTCCTAAGTTGTAAGGGGAAGGGTGGTGATGGACAGGTGGAAGGAGAAACTTGCATAGGGCATAGCTGTATACACCCTATTTTCAAAGCCAGGCTGAAAAACGGAGGGGTATATGACCAAAAAATTGCATCTTTCAGTGTTGGGTGATACCATTCTGAAATGTGAAGAAGCATCCCCTTGTTGGGAACAAGAGAGCAGCAAACCTACTATGTGGAGATGGTGTAGGACTGTGCTCTGGGGAAGGATTCAAGCTGTAAAAGTAACTCAGAGGGAGAAGTGAAGGTTGCCACAGCTGCTTGAATGCATATATGCTCTTTGCTATCCACAATCAGCAAAATGAAGGAAGATGGAGGAGACATTAATTAAATGTTATATAAACCTAATAGTGAATAGTGGACACCTTCCCCATGCAAGTGAATAACAAAATCCAAAGTGGTGTTTCTGGACTCAGGATCTATTTTACCCTAAAAACCAGCCAGTGTTTATCCCAAGGGCTGTGCTGCAGCTTGTAGACAGAGAGCTGGCAGCCCCCAGGAAAGGTGTGTGTGTAAACCAGCTGCTGGATATAGCTCCTAAATGCAGTGGCTCTGACTCAGCAAGGGTGCATGAGCAGTACTGTTGTCACCTCTGTCCTGTGCTGGTGTGTACCATCCACATGGACGAAAGCCTCAGTTTTCACCCTGTGGCCATTGCACCTCCCTTTCCCTGTGCACTTGACCCACAGACCACACAAGCTCTCCTTGTGTGATCCAGAGAGCAGTGTACCCTGTGGTACAGCTAATGCAATGAGAAGAAGCCACTCCTGCTGCTCTGTCACTTACTTATACAGTCATCAGTCACAACTGCATTGCCGTCGTCGCACTCCTCCCCATCCTGCACGATCCCATCTCCACAGGTACCCCCATCCTCGAAGCGGTAATCCACGGGATACAAAGGGGTGAGCTGACCAGGCAAACACACAGTGGTTACTGAACCAGACCAGCAGCAGCCTGGATAGCAAGCAGAGGTGAAGGGTTCTGGGGGGCAGATCCCACAGCCAGGGTTTGTTGTCTTTGTTATTTGTAGGTCAGAGGGTTTTTACAGCGTCTGATCCAAAATCCAGTAGACACAATAAGGATCCTGCTGTTAATTTCAGTGGGACTCATCTTAGCTCCTTGAAGCAATAAGGAAATATATGAGTTAAGTTTGCAGGGTTTTAGTTCTGCAACTTTGTACCCTGGTGAGTTTTGCCTTATTTTGTATTAAATGAAAACTCACTTTTCATTTTTGACCGTAATTCCCTGAACTCTGCTCCAGTTTGTTCACCAGTGGAACCTGGTTCACAGGGAGGTTAGCAAAACCTGCAACACTGCTGAGTTAATTCCTCAGTAATTAAGACTGCTGTGAACAAAATCCACAGAAGTTGTGTCAGTGCCCAAAAATGAACACTTCCCCCATTTGCTTAATTGATTCTGTATGACACCTGAAGTGTGTTTTGTATTTCCAAATGAAACATACACTCACAAATTTTCTGAGACCACAGTCATATTTTCACCTGGACTGGGAGCCATCCAAAGGTATCCTTGAAATACAAAGATCTCTGATCTCTTCTAAAAGCTAACGCATTTTCAGTGTTTAACCGGTCCAATTCTTCTTGATTATTCACCACAAAAATCTGAGGCACAGAAAAAGAGATGATTTGCAACCTTCTCGAGAAGTTTTTTTGGATTGTCACAGAACATGGTTTGACATATGTATCTTCAAATAGGTAAATAATATACAGAAAAATGGTACCATTGTTTTCAGAAAGAGAGGAAGTGAGAACCTACACTTATGGAAAGACTGGTGTTTCCTGGGCCCCTACTTTGAAATGCACATCCTCAGCTACAAATCATACAAATACTGGTGCACAATCACTGCTAAGAAGAACTTTCTGATGCTCAAATGGTTTGGTGCTGAAACAACTGCAAAATCTAAATGGGCATAAGGGCTTTTTAGGCATGTTTGTGGCTACAAAATAAATAATGCATGGCTCCATACAACCTTCACTTAACTTTTACCACTTTGTGCTTTTTCTTGTTTAATTGGCACTAAAATTCATGTTTCTTTTTATGCATATACTATGGTCTAAAGCCAAGTCTTCAGTTACTCTGAAAAAAAATTAGTTCAAAATGGAAAAGTTAGGACAAGCTGCTTTCTTACCCATTTTTTAATGCCTTGGTCACTGAAATTGGATGTAAGAGGCATTAGGAAATAATCTCTTCCTTCAGCAGCTTAATCAATTTATTTTTTGCAAGATTCAAGTAATATTTAAATTAAGAAAAAGCAAATGGAGTGCTTCTAAGCAAAATGGATTTAGGGATGAGTCTGATTCTCACCAGCATATACAGAATTGGCTCTTTTAAAAACAAGTTACCCTGAAGTTTTTACATAGCAGAATATCCCCATAACCCTGGACAAAAGCCAATTTCCTTAAAGAAGCATTGAATAAAAATGCTTTCAGTTTGAATGAAAGAAAGCCAAGAAACAGGAAGCCAGCACAGAACTGATTCTGTAATTGTGTTCAGGAGCTCAGGGCCCAGCTCCAGAGCTACAATTTCTCTTGAAATCAATAACAGAACTGTGCTGTCTCAAACCATTACATATATGAGCCTATAAAATTGCACAAGATTTAAAAAATAGAATGAATCTAAGCCAGAGACAGAAAACCAGCACTTTTTTTTCCCAGCCTCTGCCCTCCTCTGGAGGAGCAGCTGGGTGCATGGGTGATGGCACTGAGGATGTGCTGCTTTGGCAAACCACAGAGCCAGGGCACAGAGCAGCACCTCTGGATCTTTTCCATGTGCAGCTGCAGAACTCTGACAGGACCTTTCAAGTGGCCCAAGACAGGCTTCAAAGCTACTACATGGGCATCTGAACAGAATAAACAATAGTGATGTTTAAGCTCCTGCTCTTTAGACTCGAGGGAGTAAAACAAATGGGGCAGGCAGGAATACACGGACTGCTGCTCTGGAAGTGCCTCATTTCCACAGCTAAGCCTTTCCTTTCCTCCATCCCACATTCCTGGCAACAAAATGACACTTGGGGGGCTCATAATGATAGCTTATGCTATTTTAGATATTTACACTCTCACTACTGTCTTTTAAGATCTGGTATGAAACTGTGCCTGATGGAGAAGGAAGGTAATAAGGACCTGTACATTATGCAGTGAGCCTTAAAGCTTCTCCTGTGAGTTCTCCAGGCTGCAAAGTACACGATGTTTTTTTTGCATGCAGTGTAGTGTGATATGCACCTTTATTTCTGCACATTCATCTCCCACCATTATGTTTTCAAAACAGCAGGAGGGTTTTTTCTAATGCAACACAGCCAGGGATGAGCAAGCAGCTGACAAGACCTGAAATGCACTCGTGCAGAAGGCTGAGCTCAGTAACCCAGCTGAATGGTGTTGTGAGTGTGTCCCTTCCACACACTGTGACAGCTTTCTGACAGTGTGGCAGGTGGGGCTTTAACAAAGCTGAGTGCTGCTCATTGACTTTCAGAGACAGCCAGACACCATTTCCACTTGCACAGGTAGAACGACTGAGCTATGGTGCCACGCAGCAGCAGGGGAACATCTTCATTACTAAGTGCTAAACTGCACAGAATAATAAGGAAAGCAGAAGGAAAAGTACATAAACTGTAGTCACAAAACCCTAAGAAATCAGTGATGAAAAATTGCTGACTTACAAGTCACCAATGCAATGTCTTGCCCTTTAAAGTATTTTTTCCAGCTTGCTCAGAAAAATGCTTTCAAGGCTAGAGATGGAAATTAGTTATATAAGGTGTATGTCTGCAGACTGGAGCCCAGACACTTGGTTCTCATGGTTTGTGGGAACTGCTGTTGTTGAGGGTCTGTGCTTTGGGAGAAAGCTGTATTGCGTATGTGAAATGCTTGATCCCGATACTCAGTTCTAGAATTACTGTCTTAATAAAGCCCCAAACAAACAAGAAAGAGATGCTTACTTTACTGACCAATCTGAAATGTATTTTGATTTAATGAAAAAAAAGGATAGATTACATATGTACAGGAGTAGATGAAAGAGAGCATCCTTACGTTTGAAAAACATTTCCAAACATGTGCTACCTTACTGATGTTTTGGAACAGATCACACAACAAGTTATGAGACTAAAGTCTTTTGCACTAGCTGGATCTCAGAGGTTTTGGCTTCTAGAAATCACACATTGCACATATATTTTCCTATTAAATAAAAAGTATTAGTGAATACAACAGTTTTTGTAATAGAAGCCCTTATGAACTGCTCACAACCCCTCCCAGGAAACCTGCTTACCGCGGGAACTTTTGGGTAGCTGTGTCCAAACACAGATTCCTCATATGATGGGTTACTCATATGCTGTGGGGTCCTGCAGAGACATCTCCCTGGAGGCCCTGGAAGTCCTCTTTCTCCCTTTGGTCCTATTGCAAATTGCCCTAGGAATCAGAGTACCAGCGTGCCTTGTTATGAAGCTACTACACAACACAGAAACACAGCGTTAGTGGGAAAAGTACAGGTCTGGTGGATATATGCATTTACCCAAGTTTTCAGACAGGCACATCACCCACCAAATCCACTGGGAAATGAAGGGAGGCTTCCAGTACTTCAGGAGAAAGATGCCAGTTTTTTACCACAGTCATATTATTTCAGATTGCCTTTTGAATTTTTCTACCAGTTTCACAGAGGAAGAGAGAGAGATAATTTGCACAGAAAAAAAACGTCAGCCTGTTTGAAGCTACAAAAATTCAGGACAGGATGAACACACAGATCACTCTACAGCACCTATGCAGCAACTTTTGTAGAGTCAGTCTTTGTATATATCCATAACACATTGGACTCATGCCTCTGCACTTGAGCAATGCTGTTTCACAGGTTTCTGTACAGAAAAAAACCCAAATGAAAATACAGGAGCTTTTTAATGTTTTAATTAAACATAAAACCCCCCCTGCTTTTTGACTTTCAAATTTTGGCAAGGATGCACTGCTCTGCAGACTTAGATTATGAGCCACTATGGTCATACTGCAAGCAGCTGCATCATTACAAAAATGTCTTTTAGGACCAGAATTTATATTCTAGAGGAAAAAGATTAATAACCCTGACATATAAACTTTCTGTGTATGGAATAAAGCTTTGAAAAAATAATCTCAAAATCCTGGCTGCCTTCCCATTGGCATGGTGACAATTCTGTTTTCCAGAAGCTTCAATTGAATTTACTCAAGCAAAGGTACTTCTTAATGGGAGACATAAGATATATGAAGAGTCCAAAGCTGTGCTCAGCTTCACAGATGTTCCATTTTCACTCCACTACAAGAAGAGACCTCCTATCCACTAATGCAAGCAAGGGAAGTAAAAGGGAAAGGGACATTGTGTATTGTGGGTCATGTACTGTTCTTCATGTCCATGTCCATGTCCAAGCTGACCAGGGTTCATGTCTATGCACAGCTCTGAGGATGTACAATTATGTTATTAAAAGGTTTTTCTCATGATTTCTACAGCACACACAGTTACAGTGAGCATATATCTCAAACACTTAATTATACAGAGAGTTTTTCTCCACTGCTCTTTTTTCCCCCCCGACTCCTATCCCTTTCCATTCTCTTCCCTTCTTTCCTTAATGACACCATAACTTAAACCTCATCTGTTTTAATCTTGCAGAAGTTCACAGAGTGAACATGTCCTGGCTGATTAGAAATCACAATATTTCACTGTAAGCCAGGGTATCTGGAGAAGCAGACCTTTGATGATGGAGATTACCTAGTCTCTCTAAGGTTGCCAGATGGTTTTTCATTGTCCTCATCTACAAAAATCCTTCAGGGACCACACAGGCTTTAGTTTTGGTTTTAGCTGAAACATCAGAAGCCATAAAGCAGGCTTTAAAGTAAGATGTAGAGTTCTTATAATGGATGAGGACAGCATGACCTGCCTCCAGGAGGAATCCTCTCCTTGTCATAGATGGAGAAGCAAACAAAGCCCTGCAGCACTTTGTGCAGAGGGGCCTTAGTGTGCCTGCTGAGCCAGGAGGGGCTGGGGAGCAGGCACATTTTTGGGGAGGTCACCTCATTTTTGGCTTACCTAATCCTGAGGGTCCAGGGGGGCCAGGCTGGCCAACAGGACCAGGCCTGCCAGGTGGGCCCATGACACCTGCTGGTCCAATGTCTCCCTTGAGTCCCTAGAAGAGAAGAATCCATTCCTTGGCTAAGGTTTTAGTAACAAAAAAACCTCTTCCAGCCAGCACTGGCTTCCCATTTAAGAAAGCCAAGACATTTGCCAGAAGAAGCATGAGCTTCATGGACACCACCCCAGGGAAGAGCAGCTCTCCTCTCCTCTCCTCTCCTCTCCTCTCCTCTCCTCTCCTCTCCTCTCCTCTCCTCTCCTCTCCTCTCCTCTCCTCTCCTCTCCTCTCCTCTCCTCTCCTCTCCTCTCCTCTCCTCTCCTCTCCTCTCCTCTCCTCTCCTCTCCTCTCCTCTCCTCTCCTCTCCTCTCCTCTCCTCTCCTCTCCTCTCCTCAGCAGGACTTCTGATCCCAAATGGGAATGGTCACAAGCATCTGCCTTGTGAGGAGTCAGGAATCGAAGTCAGAAACCTGCTGTGACATCAATCATTTGATAGCCTTTTTTAAGGATGCCTTTTTAACCCCTGTAACTCTCTAGGATTGAGTGCTGCTGAGAAAGAAAGAGGGAAATCACGGAGGAGTTGCCAAGGACTTCCACAGTGACATTTCCCATTCTTAGGTGCAGCCTTTCAGAAGCTCACTAATGACTTTGACACTCACACTATTTTCAGAATGTTTGAGGTGCCTGGATTTCTGCATCTCCTTGGCTTTCACCACGGGAACAGCTATGATAACAACGGGTATATTGTGATAACAAATCATCACAAGCCAGGCAAGGGCTTGGCCTTACAAGTGCAGGTTAATGTTTAGCAACACCATGCTGAGAAATGGTGTCCCTCTGGCAGCCAAAAAAGTAGTAAAGACTGCAAAATTACCTGTGGGAGAGGGGCTTACAAGCAGTCAACATACAATAGCTAATATTCTCTAAAATCAGCCCTAATTTGCCTCATGGGAGCTTGTTTTTGCAACCATATCCTTAGGCATTTGGAAGTTTCAACCTAGAACTGCTTGGCACCTTCTCATTTTTTGCTCCTGAATTTAATATGGTGACACTTATTAAAAATAACTATATTTACCTTCCTGCTCATATACTCTCCAAGGCTTGGATTTCTCAGCTTTATATTTCAGAAGTGTATTACATAGTTTCAATTTTAAATATCCGACTTGATTTTTATGTAACAACAAACATTATTTAGCATAATAAAAATTATGTATACGATGTAAGCTTTCTTTTAATGACAAAGGAGGTTATTTCCTTGAAGATGGTGAATTCCAGGTTAATGTGCATTCAGAATCATACAATGAATGGTTGCATGTCTAATTTAAGAGTAGCAAAGCATATATAGTAATATATGCTGAAATAACTGTTGTTATATAATATGCAACATCCCATAGATATGTTTAAATGTCATTTGTACCATTTCAGCAGAGGAAGGCTGATTTTGCCACGGCCTATAAAGAACTAATTGAATATTTGCTTTGTTTAATCCTATTAGGTAAGCTCTGAGCCATAAAAATATTTCAAGATTTATGTGAATGTCAGTGATACTGATCTCTAATTACTTCTTACATTATGCAACACAGAACTAGCAGACTTTTTGTAGACAGGATTTTGTAGCCCCAAAGAAGATTGTGGGAAATCTCTTTCCCCCACAAAAAAGCAATTTGATAGAGGCAAGGCAGTGCCAGTCGGACATGCACTGGCTGAAAACAAACTATTTTCTGTGTCTCCTGCTTTGGAGGGATGGCTGCTTAATGCTCTCCTGCTTAGCACTGATGGATTAAATAATAATGGCAAGGGTTGATGTTCAATGTTTTTGCCTTGTTTACCTTTCACATGTGTCCATGACATTTGGAGAAGCTTTTCCTATTGACAATATTTGTATTCCTGTCCTTTCTTTCAAAGCAGCATTACCTAAAGCCCTAAGTCATTCCTCCTTCTCAAGACTGAAACTCTATACTTGGGTTTGCCTGGGGCCAGTTCCCAAATTATAAAGCTTTGGGTCAGCAGCCTAAGGCTGTGACTTGTGACTCCCAACTCCTGGCCACCTTTCAGGAAGAGCCTATCCCAGAGCAGGGAGAGTTGAAGATGTCAGCGAGCTAATCAAGACATATCTTGAAATGGAAGTGGAAGTGACACCTGCTTAATTTAGCTGCTTTTATCTAGGCATGTCAGCTGGATCAAGAGGCAGGAAATGGCCCCATGCTGGTGGAAACTATCCTCTCAGCTGAACAGACAGCCAGACAGCTACAGCACTTCAGGGTGGCAGCCAGACCCACAGAGCCTTAAAATGCCACTCCCAATTTTTTCAAAGGATTAGAAAAGAATAAAGGAAATAGCAAGTTCACAAGTTACAGAGAAGGAAACCTTTTTCATGCTGAATTAATGCTAAGATTCCCTTCAGGGCGCCAGAAAGGAATTTGGGTACTGATCCTTGGGACTGGAAACACCAGTCTAGGGCCAGACTATAGTTCTTTTAGTTGCTTTGTTGCTTTAAATTATGACATGATTATGTCACCACATTTTTATTAAGATGCTGTGTAAGGTGACAAAATGTCTAAGGTCAAATAAGGACAGTGATCAAGTTGATCTGCAGGCACTGCATCTTTTCATGCCATATGCTATGGAAAGGTATTCCACAGTACATAGGCAGGACAGATGAATTGAGCTTACAAAAAAAAAAAAACCAACCAAAAAAACACAACAAAACGGTTCAAAACCAACAAGGAGCACTTACCAGCTTTTCAAACCTGGCAAATGTAGGACAGAAAAATATTTCTTGTGGGTCATCTAGCAGAATTGCATTGCCCATAGCTTCCTTACTTGGGGACCTATTATTTCCTCCCTAACACACAACTCTTCTTTTTACCCCACACTGGCTATTTTATCACCTTAGATATTACCTGCTCTCATCAGAACAGGAGTGAAGCAGAGATGTGCTTCTCCTTGCTGTGCTGGCATAATAAGACTGCAAATGAACTACTTCCAGCTAAGCCCTACACTGAAATGATGCATTGGTGGAGTCAGTATCTGATTTACACACAATTTCAAGCCTTTACAATTCACCTGAAACTCTAAAAATACAGCTCTGCAAGCATAATTTTGAGCTCTCTAGCTGTCAGGTGGGGCTGGGACCGTAGCTCTGTGTTGCTTAGGATTCAAAGGAAGCCTTCAAGATCTGCTCAAATTGTATTAAATGAGTTCATTACCCATCCAGGATAAAACCAAATTTTCCCATGTTGCATGGGCAAAGAACTCAATGCTGCAGATAAGACCCCAGCCTTAAAGCTGAGGCTTTAACTCCTGTGTAGCCTGTGCATGCCTGTGAGGTGTTCCAGGGCTTCTGTCCACTCCCTGTGCAACACAGTGCATGGTACAAGAGCTTAAACCACACAATCACACAGATGTCATGAGTCACAGGAAGAGGAAACAACATGGTCCTACTTGTTTGCCTCGTTTTCCAGGTCTTCCTATCGGTCCTCTGTGTCCTGGTACTCCAGACTGTCCCTTGGGGCCCATCTCTCCCTTGGTGGTTGCAGAGGGAAGGAAGCAGGAGGTAAGTACATGGTTATAACTGCCTCGTACAAGACAGATGCAGATTGCAGCAGATGCACATTGCTTTCATTCACATGATTCCTCTGGATAATGCTGGCACCGTTTCTTTTGTAGAAATCCAATATGGTAATAAAATATCTTAAAACAAATGTAAAGTTAAAAAAAAAAAACAAACAACAACACTCATACAATTTACCCACATACCCCTGAAAAATCCTTTCCTAAGGAAGAGGCCAAATGAGTTCAGAAACACACTTAGAGATTTGGACAGGTCAAGGCTGGGAAAGCTCTCTGAACCTTTGCAATACCTTGATTTGCTGTTAAAATGAACATGTGATGAAAATGTTTAGGGAAAGGAAGGTGAATTCACTCATCTTCTATTCTCTCTAGAAGCAACTATTAATTTCTTTTCTAATTTCAGAGATTTGATTTGATTATGTCATAAAATTATCCACCTTTAGGTTTTCTATAAACCAGCACCCGAATTTTGATTGTTTTTCAAGTACAGAATAATGATGACAAAAACTGGCCAGGGTTATCATTGCTATATACAGTAGTGCCATTTTGTTTCAGAGTATTAAGAATGAAATATTTATTAGTTTCAAGTGAATGAAACCCTAGCAATTAGGACAGTTAAACAGGAGGAAGATTATGACTAAACAAACAATCTGAGGAAAAAAGAAACAACACCAAAGAGCTACATCTGAGTTTCTCTTCACCTAAAAAGCCTAAAGAATTTGATCAAGTCCAGGCAGTGCTGGTCACTGAGTCAAGCAAGACCTTCAATATCTTACATCATCCAGGAAGTCCCTGAATGCACTCATTGACCCCATCTCAGCATTTAACACAACTCCCCAACGTATCACACCCACTTACTTTTTGTCCAAGCATTCCAGGGAAGCCTATTTCTCCCTACAGAGTCAAAGGAAAAAAAATAATCAGGAAGTATGTAGTGATCTTTGGCAAAGCAGCACCTTCCTTGGAAGGAAAAAAACAGGTGCCACGTGTGGCTTTGGGTTAAAAGACCCTGCAGTGACTCAGCACTGCAGGTAATGAAGTAGGTGGAGATCTATAAGCAAAATTTTACTATGAAGCTCCTTGTATGGTGCCACTACTCCTCTTACTGATCCTCTGCTACCAGTTTCTGTTTCTCTGGCAAAATCATCCCAATTGTTCTCCTGTCTACAGGCAGCTCTGCTACCTGGACAACTCCCACAGCCTACCTCTGGGAGTGACATTTCTCCATCTGCACCTAAAGCAGTTTATTTTAGTTTTCTTAGTTGAAAGAGCCCCCAAGCCACAAATCTCTTCCCCTCCCAGTATTATCATATTACCGGCTGAAAGCTTTTTGGGAAGCTGCCGTGGTTCTGGGCTGCACAGCCCAGGAGGGGCTGGGGTGACCTCCAGGGAAATCCTCCTGTGATTCACCATTCCCCCTGCACTGGACTGGGGGCACACGGGCATGGAGCTGCTCCAACACCCTCACAGCAGGTGGGACCACTGCTCTCCCTCACCACTCCTGTCCTCCCTGGAAGATGTTTTCAGGCTCCTTTCCTCCATGTCCCTCCTGTTTTTCCCTGTCAGAAGCACATTGATCCTCAGATGCGCATTCAGACATCTGGAAAAGAAAATTACCGGGTCTCCTTTGACTCCTTTGTCACCTCTGTCACCTCTGGATCCCTGAAGAGAGATAAAAGGGGAACAACAGTTTAATTACTATCATTTCATGAAGAAGCAAAATATATTTTTCTTATACAATGAGTTATTGAAGTCAATGGAATACAGCAATATCTTCAGAGTGAGGGATATGCTTCATTACCAATATCGTAACAGAACTGATGCTAAGGACTGTAGGGACCCATTCTCCCCAGATAATTACATTAAATACATGCTTTCCTGGACATAATGCTTGTTTCCAAATGTTAAATTATATATTCTGATATCACACTGACCTTTTCTCCTCTAGTTCCAGGAAAACCCTAAAGGGAATGATAGATATTTTAATGCTTCTCGCTTTCAAGATCACCCAAGAAGCCGGAATTTCAAACTTTGAAGTGAAGAAAAAGAACGAAGCACAAACAATTAATTGCATCAACATGTAAAGGCAAATGAATATTTACAGCTCCTAAAATTGCACTGAAACAGGACTTTGAAATATGAATTAAAGGCAAGACAACTCAGCCCAAAAGCCATTATGAAAAAGCCAGGTAAAGCCAGCAGCTTTGATTATGCTTTGAAATTGAAACAAGTGAAATAAAATGTAACCAATAGTAAATGAAGCATTAGATACCACAATTATTAATCTAAAATAATTATAACAATAATCTTCCTCTTCAGTTTTGTTTGTTTGGTTGTTGATTTTTCCTCCACGGAACACACTTAACTTATACTTAAGAAATTTAGTCTGATCATTTATGCAAAACAGTTTCTCATAAAGAAATGCAGAATAAACAAAGGTGTTCTGGTCTTCTTTCCAATCTTTTATTTAAACAAACTGATTACATAACTTATTTCAACTGTCAGTACGTATATCTGGTTCTAGTAGGGGACCAAAATTATCTCCACAGTCTTATGAGGCAGGTGGAAAATGTTGCAGACATGATTTAATGCTGCAGATATGCTTAAGAACTACATTTCTCTAGTGGGATGCAGTTATATCTGAGCTTGCTTTTAAAATAAATCACAAAAATTTGTACCAAAGCATTTTTATGAAAAGCCAGAAACACAGCCAAGCCCAAACAGACAACATAACCTTGCTTGATGTAGAACATATTTTTTATCTCTATTAGAAACATATATCTTGACAAATGCTTTCCAGAAAATTTGTGAGGGAAGCAGCTGTCAGCAGAGCATTAGAAACCAATGTCTGAAAATGCAGTGTTTGGTTAACAAACCTTGGAGCCCATTGGTCCTCTTGTACCTGGCAATCCCATCACACCCAACTCTCCCTTTTCACCCTAAAGGGGTCAATAAAGAGAGTTATTGAATGTGGCTCTCTGATGAGGTAATACTTGAATGTCTGACAGTTCAGTGGTTCAGGTTTTATGCCAAATAGTTAAGCCTGACCTTGGTGTAGCATTGTGGACAGGGGTCTATATTGCAATTGTATTCTCCCTTAGCCCTCACATGTTATCTTACTCTCCTCTTTGCATTTTCTTGTATGGGTAACTTTTGTTTCAGCTTTCCCAGATGTTATTAAAGGACATGCAAGGAAGCCACCATCAACAGTGCATCCTTTTCTGCATGAAGGTGCATTGTCTCTACCCAGCATCACTTCCACTGAGCAGAAGAAAAGAAAGGCATTTTGCTGCATGCCTCACAGCCTGTGGAGAAACAGTGACTGCTTTTATTGTGGTTCTGAGGCACCCAGTGCTGAACAGCCATTTGGAGCCAGTAAACCATGAAAAGGTTTTACAACCACTTCTCTGGCTGCCATCAGCTAATTATATCTGGTGTGAAATACAGAGTGGACCCCCAGACATGCAGCAGTGCTACCAGCTGAATACATTTGGCTCTTACTCTCCTTTGGCTTTCACTGTCTGAGAAATGGAGAGGATCTTCCTATTGGCTGCTGTCCCTGCAGAAGTTCAGACAAGACTTGAGGGAATGAAGTAGGAGAAATAGGGACTGAAGTACGGCTGTGTCAAAGTGAGAGAAGACAAGAAGACCCAGCTGAAGAAATGGAAAATACCCACAGAGGTAGATATGAGTTAAAAAACCTGGAACAGCAGCTTACTGGAGATTTGCAGCAAGCTAGGGGTGCAGCAAATATCTGTGGTGAAGAAGAATACTGGAAGTTGGTGAAGATCAGAGATAAGGAGAAAGGAAAGAGAGACACAACCCATTGAAGTGACCACAGAGATCTGCACTGTATTCAACTGGAGCCTTCATTGACAGGCAGGAAAATTACATTTATAAGGACCAGAAGAAATGAAACTGTGAACCTACCTAAAGAACAGAGGAGACCAGTATCAGAAGAGACAATAAAAGCAGAAGAATCATAATCAAACAGCAAGTAGGACTTGCAGCTAAAGTACAGGAAAAAGTATTACTACTGAATATGAGGGATGCTTCTAAGAGTGGGATGAAAAAGCATAGCAGTAGACTAATCTAGACTAATTAGACAAAGGAGATTAATCAAAATTAGGAAGACTACATGAATAAAACTAACACCTCTACAAGGATAAGACTGAGTGTATGAGTTTTCTGTCTCCTTTGCTCTCTTCCTTCACTAGGACTATGAAGGAAGGGGTTGAGTGAACCTTTCCTCTGCCCTCACTGCTCCTGCTCTGGGAAATCATAACACACAATGTGTTTGTGGGGGGATCCTTTTCCCATCTCATAGTTCAAAGTGAACATTGATTTCTTTTAAGTACATACTCTTTTGCTGCTTGCCTACATTCCCACACACAATAATACAACATTGTTCATCTAACATGGCTGTGAAGATCTTGGAAGTCTGCTTCCCAGGTGTAGCTTGAATTCACAAGTCACCTCCTAGTATTTTTGCAGTATCAAGAGCTAATGCATCATATCCTCTGGGGTAGGGGCATTAGCCTTCATAGAGCAAATGAAGAGTCAAAGATTTACAGGAAAAAATGAGCTTTAAACTAGGCATTATGTGCAGTCCTTTAGCATCATGCATCATGGATTGGAGAAAAGCAAGTTGTCTCAAAAGTCCCAGTAAGAAGCTCCATAAACCACAGCTCCTATAAAGAGCTGTTTCACCTTTTACATAAGCCAGTACTCACTAAAGAACTATCCTGAAGCTTTTTTAATAACAAATGCAGGTGAAGCAGCCACTTTGCAGTAGCAAAATGTGTCATGTCATTTCTTCTGCTGTCGGTTAATAAAAATAATAAGAATTAGTGTTTGTTTGTATGGGAATGAACTTCAAAGGTGTGATCAGCCATTCTCATGGTTTGTCATCTCCTTCCCTTGATATCAGCCTGGTATTTTCCCTCTGGTCACACAAACTCTCAGTACATCTCCAGGCAGAGGGATCCTCATAAGGAATAATCATAACAATGGCAATCAGTTTAGAAACACTGGTTCATGTGATTGTGAGATACCAGTGAGACATCAGCATATCTTCTCTGTATTAGTTTTCAATTTCCCTTTGACATGTTTAATCCACATAAGAAGTGCTACAGGGTCTGGACTGAAGGTGGACTAACCTAACCCTAGTCTGCAGAGCAGTGTAAGAAAGGGACAAGCACAGAGTGTCCTTGCACTGTACAGCTTCCCAGCCTCCTGCAATTAACTGTTTAGAGATTTCCCAAGGCAACTCTTCTGTTCAGATTGTGATGTTGAACAATTTGTTCCAGGTGCATTTCAGTCTTACCTTTGGTCCCACAGGTCCAGGCCATCCTATTGGTCCTGGCATCCCAGGGACACCCGGGGGACCTGGTCTGCCCTTGAATGGAAAAGATTGATTACAACGATTCATAAAACACTTTTCCTACACAGTAGTGACAGTTCACTACTGCAGACAGGGGATAAAAAGATCTACATGTACTTGTATCCATACAAATCCAATTTATGTTGAGAACAGAACCAAACCTTAAACTATTCCTGTTGCTATGGCCCTTATTCTGAACATTTCCACATTGCTAGCTATAATTGTTCTTTATTAAGGACTATATGACTGGCAATAACTCCATATGTATATACAGTTATTTATTTACTTTAATTGCTGCCTGTAAATCACTCTTTCAATATCTCCTAAAATGCTGCAGATAAATTCTATTCCACTGCATTACAGTGCTTGACAATATGATCTCAGAAATGTCATCATGACATTAAGGGACAAGAGTGAGCTCTCAGGGGCCAGACAGCTTTTAACAAGTGTTGTACAGTTTTATTTCCAACCTAAGTGACTTCTCTTTCAGAACCTACTTGTTTTTGTCAGAAGAGTAAGTGTTCATGTAGTGTGTTTAAAGTTTAGCAGTTTTTGTAGGTTGGTGTGTTACTGTCTCAAAGACATTCTGTTTTGAACCCTGGAATTTATATTAATAATATTTTTGTTTACTGTAGGGCATTTGAAAATAGATTTTAAAAAATTACCTCTTCTGTTTATGTGCTTTATATTTATTTGAATTACTGATCGGTAGTTGGTGTCAAAATCCTTGGTGTATTATTAGAAAGGTGTCAAAATCCTTGGTATATTATTAGAAGGGTACTTCTTTTCCTAGTTAGTGACCACCCCCTGCATATCTCTGATTTCATCCTGCATTTCTGTCTTCTTTAAAGTTAATTACGTTAAATGGATGTACTTAGTGACTGAGATAACATATTCTGTTTCATCACATGTAGGGGCACATATTTTTGACAGTATATCACGTCTCATATGTCACCAAGCATAGGCTTGTAGTCAGCATATTGCATTTGTGCCAAGAGGTCTGGAAGGGTAATTATTAATGGTTGTTCCTCCTTCAGGGGTAGCTGCTGAGCCTTGTTTAGACTTTGAAGGAATAAAAAGTTTGATTTTGCTTTGGGGTTTTTTTTGGTGCACCTTTTGTAATAGCTCCCATAGTCTGCTTCCCCTGTCCACACAGACACTTCAGGTAATGTCCCGCTCTTTGGCTTATCTCTGTGCTTTTACTCAGGCAATTTGTCAAATTCAAGCCAGCTGGGGCAGCTCTCCAGCCCTGCACCTGGAAATCCCTGGCATCCATTCTGGGTGCCAGTGACAGAAGCACAAGAAGGCTAAACTTCCACATTAGCTAAATTTTCTTGAACTCTTGTCTGCATCCCTGTCTGGCAACTGCGATTAAATGTTAGATTAATTTCTGAGACAGCACCTTTGTTCATACCTTTCTTCCAGGCCTGCCAATCTCCCCCTGCCAGAGAAAGGAATATGTCAGTCTTGTAGGCACCACATGAAGCACAGTGGCTCTTAAGGCAATGCATCAAATTAAAAAAAACAAAAAAGCAAGCCCACAACCTCCTCCCCAAATAAGCAAATAAACAAATACCACCAAACAAAGCACTGTGACTATAAGGCTCTTTAGGCATCATTATGGAAAAAAAATCTTTGCACATCTGAAAACATAACATATAGGCTAGCTTCAACACCTGAGCTGCCCCATACAATCCCCACTGCATGGGAGAGCTCTGCTCCTCATATCCTCCCAGAGGGACAGGGAGCTCAAAGGCCTCCAGGTCAGTAAGACTTTTGCACCTGAGATACTTTCTCAAAGCATGCCCTAAAAAGTGGTCACAGCCACAAGAAGTCATAAAATATATTTCAAGACTGAAAATCAAAGCAGAAAGATCAGGTTTTAAATTATAGCTTCAAGCCAATTCATAGCTTTGCATTCAAATTAAAGCTAAACCATCCATTCATAAGGACCACCATTCACTAAACAGACAAAGAAAAGACTGAACACCCTCCCCTGCTTCTTTGCTCCTCAAAACCACAACAAATTCCATAACAACACACACTTACTTTCTCCCCTTTTGGTCCCATTATACCAGGAATTCCTTGTGGACCCTAGGGAGGAACATGAACACAATTATCAAATTGCATTAGTGAGGTGCTTGTCTTGCATCAGCCCTTGAGCACCCTCTATGTGTCTCCTGGGACCTGAGGTGTTGGGTGTTGTGTTTTAATGTGGCCTCTGAACACCAGGTCTGTGGCACTGCTGAAAGGCAGGATGGAGAGTTGGACTGATGTGGGAAGGGCAGGGGCATCTCAAAAAGGAGGAGAACCTGCAAGAAAACCAAGCCTTGGGCAAATAAAAGATGAGACATTATCCTGAAAAATTAGCAACCAGGACATGGAGACACAGTATCAGCTGGTAAAAGAGGTCAGCCCGGGGGGTGGGAAGGGAAGTAACATAAAACATGTGGGATGGGATGGGATGGGATGGGATGGGATGGGATGGGATGGGATGGGATGGGATGGGATGGGATGGGCTCTGCTCTGCAGGATGAGATGGATGTGGAAGATTGCCACCATTTCCGAATTCTCTGTCAAGCAAGGCTGATTCTCCTTTCAGGAGACTTCTTGATCCTGGAAGACCTTGAACTTCTTTCTCAGAAAAAAAATGCCAAAAAATCCAGTTTTATTTCTAGAAGGCTTTGGTTCACAGATCACCTTTACTTTTAAATGACTAAGGAAAAGAATTGCATGGGCCTGCCTCAGAGAAGCATTGGATTCACTGTAAAAATCACTCACTCCAGGTTTGGATCCTGCCTGTCTTATACTGTCCAAAATGTGATCAAATTGTACATGAACAGGAACAAAATATACTCTCAGACACATATTACTCCAACTATTTTAGTCAGTAGAGTTATTTTAGGTTTTCAGTAGTGAAAATCAATGCAGCCTATTAGAGGCAGAACCAAATTTTATCTTATTTATTTCTTTTTACCTTAGGATACACATGGGAGGAATTACACTCAAAATTATACCATTATAAATCTAATTCTCCTTCTTACTGAATTTTATTAAAATTCAGCTATGAGTCAACAGTATGAGCTTTTGCAACTCCTGTGAAAGCCATGCAAGCTACAGAAGAATTCAGAAGTAATTACTAGATGTCTCTTTGTAAAGATAATATTTTGCTGCAGGTGGCCATTGTCACAAAAGCATTTTCCAAAAGACTGCTGGTTCTAACATTGTCCCTGTACAAGGCACAGCCCTGTAATTTGTAATTAAAAATTCCAAAGCCATGTTATACCCATCCTACTGTCTGCTATTATGATAAAACCTGCCAGCCTGCTCTATTTAAAAATATTCTTGGAGTCATCATAGGTCATTTGGTTGCAAGATTAATATTATTTATAGCAATGGACTTTGTAGAACAATAGAATTAAAACTACTTTCTTGCAATTTAAGTCAGAGAGACAATCAAGAGGATTTTTTTTTTTAAAAGACAGTCTAGCAAAGACTGAAATAACAAGTGTTTTATTTCATATGAACAGAAACTATGGATCATGGCCAATCACACTGCAAGGCTGTTTCATAATGCAAAGACTTTTCTCAAGACAGAACCAGGCAAACACCGCACATCACTTCTGACCACGCTTTTCCACTCTCATGAACTAAATGAATTTTCCTTATCTTGCATCTCAGCAAAGACAAAATGGCAAAACAATAAAGACAAAGTTCACGGGGAGTTGGAACTAGATGATCTCTAAGATCTCTTCCAACCCAAACCATCCTATGATTCTACAAAAAGAAGCCTTTGTGGTTTTCACCTTGAAACTTCCAGACTCTCCAACTGTCTTCTGAAGTACTGACTTATAAATAATTAAAGCTAAGCTTTTTGCCACATAACCGAGCCTTTACTTTGATGTGTTGTCCATACATTTTACATAACGTTTGGGTGCTTGTTACCTTCTCAGGCTGTCAAAGCCTCAGTCAGAGCTTTGCTGATCACACATCCCTGAGCCACGTCTGACATTGGCTGTATGGCAATAAACTGGCACCCAGGGGCTGGAGGAAGATCATTGTCCCAAGGCACCAGGCACAGCACATAGATTAGGACTGCCTGTGCCCCAGCAGGAACTGGAAGTGCCTCTCCACAAAAACTCTCCATTTTCTTTGGAGGGAACTGGAATGGAAAGGCAAATGGATGATCCTCTTGACAATACAGAGATGTTCATAAAAAACTTTCCTCTAGAGGTGGTTCATTTCCTCAGAAGAAGAAGGCCAGGTTGGATGGAGCAACCTGGTCTAGTTGTATTGTCTCTGTTCATTGTAGGAAGGTTGTACTTGTTGACATTTAAAGGTCCCTTCCAACTCAAACTGTTATGTGATTCTAAGATTTATGGCCTTCCTCTTAAGATTTCTGAAAAAATAAATTGTAGAAAATGAAGTGTGAGGTCAAAAAGACTGGCCTGTGCTATCCAGCAAGTCAGAGGCAGAGATGTTGCAGGTCAAGCTAGGAGACCCTGCACTTCCTGAATCCCACCCCACTGCCCTGCTGAGCCCCTCCTTGTCTCTGATTTTACTGTAGACATTTGCCTTCTCAGGGGTGTACTCCACTAACATCTCAGTCCATTTCATCCCTTGTGCAGCCACTCTACAGGCTCTTGTCCTCACAAAAAAAGGAGAACGGAGTCTAAAGCAAAGAAAAATCTGACAGGGAGCCTCTGAAGGAAAGGATGACACATCTGTGGTTTTTGATGGGTGCTACCCACTGCAAAACTCCACAAAAATGAAGTGTGAACTTGAAACAGAATGAAGTGTTTAAGGCAGGGATGGGAACATAGGGTAAGAAGCCTACATGATTTATGTAAAGTCATATCAAAATGAAATTAAGCCAGAGATTGGCATGCTTATTGAGTGGCAAAAAGCATTTTCACATGTTTCTCAGCTTTGTAAGGACTTTGGAGCAAGTGAGAGAACTATGTGGTTTCATCACGCATGCATCACTCACCTGGGGGCCAGGAGGCCCTGCAGAACAGTGTGATTCAGGCAGAGAGGAAGCCTGTATTATCTGGAGCTCATGACACAACTCTTCCATATCCAGCTTCTATGAAACATCAAACATATGAGTGAACATGCAGCCACACGTAGCCTGTTGGAGAAACACATAAAAATCCAGCCACCATATACTACACTCAAAAGAGTTTATTTGTTCCCTTTGGGAGAAGTCTGGGTCTTGTCACAATGTTATCTCCATGGATGCTTGAACATCAGCACTTCAACATAGCCTCCTGCCCCATGCTTCCTTCCCCTCCTCCTCTTCCTCCTCCTCTCACAGTGGCACATTGAAGCCAGGCTGCCCCTCTGAGCCAGCGTGGGACCCTGGGCTATTCTTAGACCTGACCCTGCCCTCTCTTCCCACTTTGCCAGCAGCAGCTCCTCTCCAAGAATAGCATCCTTGTTCCAATAATAGAGACTTCACTCAGGGAGGGCACAGGCAGCCTGAACTTCACTCCAGAAGATACTAACCCAGGGGCATTCATTCACTGCAGAGCAGAGCCACTGCCTTAAATGATCAATGAATGTCTGATCTTTTGGCTTCAATATTAAGCTTTCATGAGTGAAATACCTTATTTATGTCCTGTGACAAAAGTGATCTCCCATGGAAACAGATGAACACTGAGCCAGAAACACTGGATTAAAACAACTGATCTTCAACTTCCAAGAGAAAGGCCACTTTCCAGTAAAGCTTTGGCTACAGGCTCCAAAGAGCAAACTGCTCATAGTTTAATTCACATGGCTCCACCCTGCTCATAACTGCTTATTTTCATACCATGTTTTTATGGGGCAATGGTGTGAAGGGTGATTTTAGGCTCAGATTGCTCTCTAAGATGCTTGCAGTAACATCAGGGACCCTGGTCCTGGTCTCATTCTTATTGAAGGAGTACACAACATTCCTAAAGAGATCTTGTTATTGGATTCCCTTTCTGTGGAAATCAAGGCACAGGCAGGGGAAGTGATAAGGAAGGCAAAGGCAAATATATTTAGGTCTGGAGAGAACAGCACCCTGAGCTCAATCCTGATCAATCAGAAGGCAATGGAGGATTTCACACTGTACTTTTTCTTGGGTTACTTCTTGCCTGACATCTTACTAATCATTATTTACAGAACAATAGCAATAATTGCAGTGTTTGTATATGGTGAATAAATATTAAAATTAAGGAATAGGAATTATTGAGCAGGTAGAAAAATTCTTTATGCTGGGATGGAGAATATGTCTTAGTTAGCAGAACCTGAAGTAAGAGTACTTGGGCAAATTGCTGTGTCGTATTCCCATTTTATACTGCACATGCATATGTCAGCATATGTGTATGGACATAAATCACACATGGCAGCTTTGTGCATAGATGGGTGAGTGAAAACTCACATGCATACCAGCATCACAAATACATATGTGTTTCTGCAAAATGAAATGGTGGGGAATCAATGCCACTGGAGGATTTCAGGACCTTCATTTCACCTACTAGGTAATGCCAATGTGATGCAGAACCAGGCACAAACATATACTCTGAAATCACTGTGCAGGATGGAAAATTGTCTTTCTGTCCTTACTGGTTTACTGAATCCTCTGGCTCAGGATTGCCTTACTCTAAGAAGATTTCAAAACAGAATAAGGAAAATACTTTAAGCTAATTGAATTAACTGCAGGAACAAATCTAGCCTCATTTCATTCCTTGATCTATTTGATATTTACTTCAATCCCCAGTCTGGAATGCTGATTGTCCTCACAGAGCCATATCAGCACAGCCAGGCTGGTTTTCTGAGTGACATCATGAAGCACTGCCTGAGAGGATGCTTCATTCTTTGTCATTAAAGCTCATGTAAAAGAAGAAAAAGCCACACTTACAGTGCTCCAGCTGTGCATGAAGTACGGTGGTGGGAACAGGGGTGGTGGAGGAGGGCCAAGAAAGCAGCATGCTCTGCAGTTTAGCTGCTTCTTCTGTTCCAGGCAAGGGAGATCTGTTCAATACAAACACTCATCTGTTGTCTTGAGCAAAACAATCACTTCTTATAGACTAAGAGAAGTTGCCATTTCACAGTAATGTCCTATGTCCTGTATGTATTGATTACAATGCTGTAATCCAAGCAGGGATTTAAGAAACCTCGTGGACCCTTAAGTCTCTAAGTTCCTTCTTGTGCCAAAGGCTATGCAGAATTTAAAGTTCTAAATGTAGCTCTGACACAGGAAGAATCTAGAAAATTCCAGGTAGGTGACATTAGAAAATGAATCAAACATTTATTGTTTTCTCTGCCCTCTGTTCCAAAAGTCTGTTACAAATAGCATCTTCTGGTCCCTGTTGCAGCCGACTTGCCACCAGGAAAGCACTCAGCGCTGTTGGCCACCCCCTCCCCCATGAACTGAATCACTTCAGGCACTTCTGTGATAAGTGAGAAGTGAAAAGCTGTTCCACAACACATTTACTTGTATTTCCTCTGGAACTGCAACCAGGTTGCCATGTTTCTGATTTGTGCATCATCCCTAATAATGAATACCCCACAACCCAAACGTAGTTGATAGCTTTGTCACCAACTGATTCAGGACCTCAGCTGTGTTTTGGTAGTGTATTTAACGATTTCTAAGAGGTAAACTTCCATCAGAATATAAGAAGCTGTGACCAAGGCTCACAGAGTAAGATATTAAGATGGTTCATTTATACACTGTATTTTTTTCTCTTATTAAGCTTATTAACTTCTTGGGAAATACACCTCCGAACAGAGTAAAAGCCTTCTTCAAAGGCTTTGCCAAGGATAACAAATATTTATTTATGCCTGTTGGTTTCTTTCTCTGGATGGTAGCAGCTGGAATGGGTGCCTGTGAACTGAAGGGTGGCAGGGAGCCAGGAAGAAAAGACTATGGTGAAGTATCTGGTATTAATAGAAGAAAATCACTAAATTAAGTTTCTGGGAAGACAAACCTGATGAAATTGCTAGATTTGTGTGCAAATCAATTGCAGGCTGGATATAAGTCACATCTCAAGGTAAGGGAAGAACAGAGTTACTGCTCTTTTTTCCAGTGTCTCAGAAAATCTATTACCTCAGCTCTACCATCCCACATTAATGGAGATGGCAATGCTCTCAGTCCTGATGCCCAGAAAAGAGCTGCCCAGAGGAGTGGGATTCAGCAGCATGCAGGGGTAGTTCATGTCATCCAGATTTTTTTCCCTCTATTATAACACTATTTGTGATGATACCTTTGAGACCTGAGTCAACAGAATTCCAGAAGGGTCCATAATGAAGGCACTTTCTCAGCTTTTCCTGGCAAGTTTGAAACTCAGTCAAAAACTTCAGTTGAAGAGAAAAGCAGATTTATTTTAAAATAGGTGTATTGTTTAATTTAAATCTTTATATATGTACTGAAAATGCCAATGTCCTTTAAAAAGTAACAGAGGTGTGAGTCACCTGTCTCCAGCACTTACAAGTAATAAAATACAAAGATACAAAGTGTTAAGTTTTATACTGACTTAGCCTGAATTCAGTCACTCTTCTGCAGCTGTAAACAAGTTTTCAATTTTTCACACACAGAGTCTGTTGTTGTCTGAGTTTCAGGATTATATTTGAATGTATTGCATTGGAACAAAACAGTGCAGTATTAAGGTAATGGACAGCTTGTAATTTAACGGGGTATAAAGTGTGATCATTATTTTAGGCCACATTCCATTATAATCTTTCTTAGTGTCACCTCATTTCACAGTCTAGACAAAATTTCAGCAGGGTTATTATCATTCAACAAGAATAAGAATATTCTAGCCTGATGTAGCTTAGTTGCTAAGAGATCACTACCAGCAACGCTTTTATCTGCAGAAAAGGGTTTACATTACTGCAGTTGAACTGCTACTTAAAAAAAGTGTTTTCTTTAAATATTTTGCAAATATAAGATTAAATATAGATGTACAGCTATAGTTCTAATAGGTTGCTTATCACATCCTCATGAGTAAATTCCAGTCCTGGGTTATAAAAAAATTTGGATTCTCCTTTTTAGAAGAAAAGCCTGAAAATCTGTGGAACAGCTTTATTGTGAAAAACATTATACCTAACAGAGAGGGTAAAAAAATAGCCCCTGATTTCAGTCTTTATGATCTTGTGCTACTGCAACACAAGTTAGGTTGAAGCCTACTCTGGGTTTGCTGGTATGAACAGTAACAGCATGTACTAATCTCAATGTGGAGACAGGCAAAATCTAACAAGCAGTAACAGTAATAGATACTATTACTACAGATATTATTAGATACTATTACTAATAGATGCTATTACTATAGATAGATACTAAATTCTGATAGACACTATTAGACACTATTATTATATACCAAGTAATTATATACCATTAATAGTAAATGCTATATAGGACAAGTGTCAATTATGTAATGACTTGGGTAGTTAATATTTCAGGAGCTCCATCAGTAACCCTGGCTATACTTTGAAAGGTACATTTATCAAGCAAATATTTAAGAAAAGACTGACTCTAGACCCAAGAACTTTCCCCACTCAGGCATGACAGGTGATATGACAGCAGAGGGAGCAAAAAAATGAGTGATTAATAAAGGGACTGCAGGTAGGACTGCTATAATCTGATTTTACAGAAAGCAGCACATTTCTTTGGTACAGATTTTGTCAGTAACTGCCATAGGTCCAAGATGCACAACATTACAGTATTGCCTTGATTTATATCACAAAATGTTTACCTTGGCAGGCTTACAGGCTTTCTGCAAATGTAATGCATATTTTTAGGCTCCTCCAAGTTAGCTTTGTTTGCTAAACAGAGCTTCAGAATACTCCAGTCTCCATCAGTGGAAAAAATCTCAGCCCAAGAATAGGCTGTCATAGTTTTCTGTGAAATATGAAGACCCTGCCTACACAGAGCATGCGTTTACATATCTCTTATTGAAGCTGCTCTTTCAACAACTTCAGTGCCAAAGAATATATTCAATAAGGGGGGGAAAAAAAATAAAAAAAATAATCCTTTTAGGACTTGTCCAAAAGGCAGTTGTTTTCAAAGAAAATAAAAATTAAAATAGTCCCCTTTGGAATAGAACGTATTTACATTCTCAGGTTATTTTTCTGGTCAAGGCTAAAAGTTAACCCAGTTCAAGAAAGTGACTTTATAAACCTATGGGTATACTGCCAACAGTTGCTTCAGAAAACAGAATACTTTAGATAAAGTGTGATGTTTCCTTTTGCTTCTGCAGGTTTCTTGTGACCATAGCTGGAATTTGGGAACTCTTATTCAAGACAGTACCATGCAGAGTACCATCCTAGAGAAATCTTCAACCCCACAGCTGCAACATAAATACCAGAGATATTCTGCCCTGGATTCAAGTCAGATTAACAGGATTTCATTGAAAAAAAAAATAAATATACCATGAAAGTGACTTTAATCCTAAAATCACAGAGCTGTAGGCTGAACGCCGGGAGGAAAGGACAAGAAAGGAAACATATATTTAGCATGTGTTTCCCTTCCTATTTATGACCACATTGATCCAGCAAGCCCTGATGGAGCTATTATCCAAAGTCTTCTCACCCTGACAGCAGGGCTGGTGGCTCGCCCAGTTTGTGACAGGCAGGGCTCTGCTGGATGGAGCCCTCTGATGGCTGACACCCATCACAGATGCCTCTCCCACTCTGATGGCACTCAGAATTAATAACAAATGAGCTGGGCAGACCAGCCAGTTAATGAATGTGGGCTTGTCCAGCTGAAACTGAGACTTTCATCTGCTTTGTTGCCATTCATTCAGGCTCCTCTCAGCCTCCTTCCAAGGACATCAGAGCACCACAGGCCACAGCCACCAGTCTGTACATCCACTGCAAGAAACTAGGGCACATTTTCCTCTTAAGTTAGGAAAATTTAAGAGCTTGTTAAAGGTGCCTTTATTTAAGAGCAGATGCAGGTATTAAGCTCTCCTTCAAAATGCCAAATAGAGTGCCATCATTACCAATATATGCTTCTTTAAAGTGTGTTTTATGAAACTTTGTGACCCATGTGTGCTTTAAGGATGTATAAACAGAGATGAGAATACAGCTTTTATTTGGAACTGGGTTGAAGAGTCAAATTAGCTAATTGTCTGCATTTCTAAGTACAGTTTTGAACTTGGACCTTATAGTTGATGGCCTAAATATATCCTTTCCTATAAACCAGATTAAATATGCCAAAGAAATATATCAAGCTTAGGTAATCGTGCCTGTGTGGAGGAGGTGATGACCCATGAAATTCCCATGGGAGTTACAAGATGAGACACACAGCTTCAGCTCTCCCCTGCTACTAGTTTCCTTTTGCTTAAGATGGGCTTCAGACTCTTTAAGTCACAGAACAAAGCAGATCAGAAATTATTTCAATTAATTTTAGAAAATAAAGAAATCCAGATGAAACTTCACCAGTTTCTTTTAATAGAATCAAAGCATTCTTTAGGCTGAAAAAGACCAAAAAGTTCTAAAGGTTAACCTAGCACAGACAAGAAAATCTCATAAAAATTTAAAAGTGCTCCATATTTTTATCTCTGAAGAACCACAGGCTGTGGCAGCAGTACTTTACCAGCTGATGCACACCCAGAAACTTTAATCAATGAATGAATGAATAAATAAAAAATAAATAAATTTAAAAATCAGTCAGTGTTTCCAAAGCTTGACAGCAGCATGATCCTTGGCACGCTGCCTGGACGATGGGTCTGGATATTCACCTGGCCACAGGAGCAAGGACACTCTGTCCTCCATCCCCACCTGACATTTAGCCCACATCCCTCAGCAGCTCTGGCAGCCTGGCTGCATCTCTGCGGTCAGCCCTGGAAAACACTGCAGACATGGCAAGGTGTAGGAAAGCAAAGGGGCCTGTGGCATTTTTAAGCAAAGGAAAAGCCTTTTACTCCCTGTATGTAAACATTTTGGACATTTTACCTATTGTATGTGCATGTATGAGGACAACACGTATGCCAAAAGATTATATACTGTTCTCTCAGACTGATTGCAGAAGGAATATTCTGAGATCAGTGCAGGGAGAGAGAGAGGATGATCTGCTTGTGTTGGCTCTGCATTATGTTTCACAAAACAGTGAAAAATCCCAGAAAAATCTGATGGGTATAGTAGGTTATAAAATGGGTTTGTAAAACAAACCTATGTCTTATAAATCCCAATAAACATGACAGGGCTATTCTGTGCAATTTTCCTTCTATTGCCTTTCACTGGCACAGCTCCAGAGCTCCAGACACTGCTAAAAATATTGACTATTCTAAGCACTCCCCATCAGTGGATGAGAAACTGAGGCACAGAGAAGTTAAGCAAGTCCCCCAAGTCCAGGGATAACTCAATTACAGTACCAGAAACAGACTTCCAATCTGCTGAACTACAGTATCTCATCTCAATCATGTTGTGATCCAGATCGTAAAACTCAACTGCTCATCACACCAGAGCAATAGTATAAATACTCTGAATATTAAAGCCTAAGAATTTACCATTATCTGTAGAAGAGCCTGAAGCCCTAAAGATTAAAGTGGGCTGGCTGCTGCATCAGCCCTCAAAGAGTTCTGCGTGTCATTCAGTGCCACACAGGCCTCTCCCACTTTGTGTAAGATCAGTAGCAGAAAAGCTGAGACACCAGTTACACCCTTCTGCAACTGCAAGATCATAATCTGTCAGTGCTGGCATAGATCAAACATGTACTTGACTTTGATGTTGCCCCACCATATGCTCAGACAGCCCCAGACAATCCCTATGAGACTGTGGTGTTGCTGCCTGCTCAAAAAGACTTCAGAGAAAAGCCTCTCAATTCTTCTTTGAAAGTTTGTTGCCATCAACTAGATTAATTCCTCCTGTCTCCCTTGATGAAACAAATTCCCAGGACAGCAGACTTTATTCTTCTGCCTTTGACCAAAAAACCCCGATTTATAACAACTTTGTATTGTAAAGAAATGTTAGTTTCGTAGTTTCAAGAAGCTGGTAAAAATACTCCATAATCACTTCCCTGGGTAGAAGAAAACCGAAATTGTAGCTCTGCCTTTACCTGTGTGCTTTCCCCAGAAGCCTACATCTATCCATACCCTCTTGCTAGCTCCTGAGGAAGATGGTTAAACTCTTTTCCCCACAATGTATCAATTCTTCTCTGTGGTTTTCCAACACCCATCTTATCTTCCCAAACTCCCTTTCACTATCACAGCTCTGTCCCTACAGAAAAAGTCCCCACAATTTCCCTTCCATTCAAGGGGTGATTCCTTGGAGAGGAGAATAAATACAACACCTAACTTGGGGTCTGTAAAAAACAAACAAGCAAAAAAACTGTAGAGTTTTTCCTCTCTTGTTTATTTCTGATCTTCCTCAGACAATTGCCCTGGATTTGAAGGTCTTGCCCTGTTCTTGTCTACCTTCCAAGCTGCAGCACAGGACAGATCTCCCAGCTGTGTCCTGGCTGAGAGCTGTGCTGCACCACAGCTGATTCTGCAGCCACACACCATCCTAGCACCAGGAGTTAAAGACTGCAGGGTCTATTGTGACAACAAATGTCCTCCTGTCTAAACACAACTGATACTTTTCTATAGTTTTAACTAAGATTAGCAGTTTCTTTTGCTGCAGTCACACTGCTGGTGCTTCTGCGCCAATAGCCCACCCAATGGGAAGCCTCAGTGTCTGACAAGAAACAGATTGTCAAATGAAGGAGGCTAAAATGTGAATTCACAGACTGTTTCCCTCCTGTGCAGGGGTTTAGAAATATTGACATACCCACAAATGAACTGTCTGTACTAAAAGCAGAGGCTTAGAAGCACCAAATGTCTGCAGCTACATAGGGACTAAGCTGATTTTGCAGCACTTTGGATAGCTTGTTGGTGGAGCTTCTATCCTTTCAGTAAAAACACCTGATTTTGAAACAGCTTGTTTTGCTGTGCTGGAATTTAAGCCTCGACCTTTCAGTCTGCTCATGACAAAAATCTAGTATTCACCAGCATGTCTAATACCCACGGACTACAGGCAGTGCTGTCCTCATTCATGGCAATGGTACAGCATGGACAAGCTTGGATCAGCTGGATTTCCACGTCAGCTCCAGATCACTTTCAGACGAGGTTCCCATTTGGGAAATGCTGCCTGTCGAAAGCATTCATAGGTTATAGAAAAACCTCCAGATCAGTTCCTGCTTCCTTGGCTGGAAAGCCAAGCAAGCACGGTTTCAGCTCCTGTACTGACCTCTGTCCCTGGCAGCTGGAGGACTTATATAAGCAAGTGCATGTCATTATATTCAACTTCAATAGCATTTCACTGAACCCTTTCCCTTCACCTTCATTATCACTGAACCTCTTTTGACAAGACAAGTACCTTGTCAACCAGTAATGCCATAAACACATCAGAAACCTCTTTCTTCTCCTGCGTGCAAGACCAGGGCCATACCCAAGAAGCTTTGCTGCAGACAAGTTCCATCTTTCTCACTAGAGGCTATGTTCTCTTCTGATTTTTATTTACTGCTGCAAGTCAAATGTCCAGCCTCCTGAACTGCCTCTGATGTCCTTTCCTTGTCCCTTGTCCTTTGTCCCTTACCTGCAGGATCAAGTGGGCTCCCACTCGCAGGTTTACCATGAATTTCAGACCATCTATGGGGGACCTTGGCTACTGTGGATGACATCAGTGCTCCCTTTGCCCTTGCTGTTGAGAAGGTGGATGCAAGCACAGAGTCACGGACAGGCTGTGCACCAGTGTGGCTGCTCTGCTCTCATCTTACACAGCATACACCACCAGAGAGGTCTGTGAGTCCTGTCTTTCTTTTCTGAGTACCATCTACACTGACCTGAGCAGGACACCCGGTTTGGGATTTTCACAGGTCATATCTACCAGGGGAGAATATGCAGATAAAGTCAAATCAGGTAGTTTTTCAAACTCTGCTTATTTAAAGACTCATTTACTTGAAGCAACAGTAACCACATCATACCAAGCTGTTAATTTGCTACCAGTCCAAGCCTTTCCCCAGAGGCTGCCCAGGAGCTGTCTTCTTTATTAGCTGAGAAGGATAGCCACCATGCCTTCCTTCTTTTGGCTTATCTTTCCAGCTACCCACTTGGGATATCAAGTTAAAACAGCCAATCCCAAGGTTATTTTCTTCTCTGAAGTTGAACAGAGAATCTACTGAAAGATTATTTTGAGTCCCTTTCAGGCTCATATGAGTCACAAACAAGACAGAAAACTCTCAAACGTCCTTCCCCAAGACCTTTGGCTACTCAGCTCCAAGCTGGGGGCTTGCTCTCTGATGGCCAAAGATACATTGCTTTCCTTCTTCTAATGAAGCTGTAGCCTTTGCCAGTGGCTCATTTCCATCAAGAATTTTAATCTAACCACAGCTTTCCTGCTTATTTCCTGTTTGTTCCATCAGAAACCCAATAACCAATGGTATCAGGATGGTCAGCACCTCCTGGGCCCATGCTGACTTTACAGAGCAGAGCCAGGCTTCCTTGCCTGGTCTGATATATTTGCTTGCTAGTCACCCTTTGGGCTATTTTACCAGCAGGGTCTGGCTGCTGCCTTTTGAGAATCTTCAAGTTTTTACTTTTCATCTTGTTTTAAATTCATTCTGCAACTTACTTTCTCCTGGGAACACACTGATAAGTCATTTTCTTGTGATTTTACATAAATATTTACAATTACTCCCTTTAGAAACAAAATACATCCACCTGACATCTTTGCTGTCCATTATGACAACAGTTAGGGTTCCTACAGGGAAAAGAAAACCAAACCCTGACGAGGTCAGATATTCCTTTTATAGAAAGACAGTCTTGATCCTAAGTCCCTCAGTGTCAGGAATCATTCCTTGTTGCTGCATCCTTTCTCTCCTGCTGTTTCTCTCACAAATGCACAATGCCCTCTCCCCACAGCACAGCACAGCAGTGGCTCCCAAGGTCTCTTCTCTGTGCTGCCCAGCCACCCACTGCTGTCACCCCCCACAGCTCCTTTTCCCAGCCCACTTTGCCCATCATCACAGCTCCAACAATGTCAGTCCACAAGAAAACCAAATTAGTTTCTGCAGCTGTGCCACATGAAGTCTGGTTGCAAATACTGCACCTTCCTGACTCAAAGAGGATAAACTTATGCCCAGTGAGATATAATTTTCCTTTTCTTCAGGAAAATAATAAGACAAAGGCAAAGAAAGTGTGAGGAATACTGCCAATAGAGCTCTGATATCCCATAGAGTTCTTTCAAACTGATCCACCATAATATTTCCAAAGGATTACGGATCAGTATTGACTGTAGGAGCCAACTGAATCAAGGGATGCATTTGTGGCATGCACAAAAGGCCAGAAGAAGCATGAAGATGCAGTTCTTTTTCTTGGGACGCTTCTGGTAATTTAAATACTGTCCCATCTCTCTGTGAAATGTCGGGCCCAGATGAGCAGTAAAAGGGAGGAGAAGGAATGAGGAGGAGAGGAAGAGAGTCTTTCTACTACCAGAGTTTGGAAGGTGGCTTCCTTCAGGCTGGCTCTTACAAGGTGCAGACTGGTTCATGTAGCCCTACTAAACATGACTACAGAACTCATGCCTTGATCATGTGAGCACAGCAGTTCAGGAACCTCAGTAGGGCAGAGCTCTGAAAAATAGATGTGAATGACACCACAAAGACAAGTGGTGTAAGGGTGGGATGTGACAGGTACCCTGAAAATAACCTGCTGTCTCCAGGGGCTGAGTTATCCATCCCGGGGGTCTTCACTGCCACGTGGAACCACAGCCACATGCTGTTATGTTGTATTATTCCCTGGAACATTTTCTCCAGAAATGACGATTCAGCACCATGAGACTCAACTCTTTGGAGCTGACATGACACTCAAAATACTCCTAGAAACAAAGATGCACTTTTGCTTGAGGCTGATGGGAGTCTAAGGTGGGGTTGGCAGAAAACAAAGATCCAGATTATTCTTCTTTCCCCACTTACTGTACAAACACTTTTCCACCCTGAAGGCTGTTGTTTCCCCTTTGCTTTCTAGTTACTGCTTTGTGACCTGTAAGCGTTTTTAATTGTGACCTGTTGCTATGCAAAGATGTGTGAAGACAGAAATAAAATTACTTGTAGGCCAGAAGTTTTCAGACATACCTAGAAGATACTCGAGTGGCTTTTTCCCAACTACAGGAAAGATAAGTGATCACTTAAGAACATCCTGTCTGCTAAATGGGATTAGTTTCAGAATTTGGAAGTGCATTGCTGAAATTCATTCTTTAAATGTGGAATTTCATCCTGGTGCCAAATACAAATGATTGACTTAGCTGACAGTCAGAGAACATTTGAGAAACCACTAAAATGACTGGAAATGTAAGTGGAATTAATTCACCTTCAGTGTAAATGGAATTAATTCATTTTCTGGGCCCGCTGTCAGATTTCTACCAGAAAAATCAGAATTTACTATTTTTTCCTTAGAAATTTCTTGAAATGCAGATGCAACCAGAGCAGTAAAGTAATCCCTTGTTATATAATTTTTAATAACAAATAGCCCTGATTAACAAGTAATAATGACACACAGGTATGTCTCAATCCAGCCCTGCTGCTGTGGGATTATGACAGAATCTTTGGCCCACTGCTATTTTTTTTCCCATGTATTATCAAGCAAACATTGATAATACATACATGATAGGGGCCTCACTAAGAGCTTTCTGTGCAGCAAGAAGAGCAGAACTTTGGGACTTTGGGACTTTGCCACGGAGCAGATCATGGGGTGGGGATCTGCCCAAGGCAGTCTTTGCAGACAAGACCCCAGGACTGCCCTGTGGGAAATGCTCCACGACAAAGAGCAGGCTCTGGCATTCTCCTTCATGTTTACCTCTTCTACTATGGTTTCAGCAGAGATGACAAGTCTTCCCTCTTCTTAGGGACAGGTTATTTGTTGAACTGTCATTTCTCAACAGGACAGCTCAAATGTCTTCTGTGGACACACAAGTGGGTGCCACAGGAGAAGGCAGTGGAAACATCATATTCTTGTTTGTCTGTGTGGCATCTACAAGCATCAAAGAATCATAAAGTTCTTCAAAACAAATTGTGAGGTCTGATGTTATTGCAAAGCAATTTGGAGTGTATCAGGGAAAATAAATCCTGGTGATTCCTGTACCTCACCATTAACTAACCTCAACAAAATGGAAAAAAACACATACCAATAAAAAATAAATGGCAACAAATTTAAAGGCTCTTTAGCATCTGAGAGAGCTTGAATGTAAACCACCTGGCTCCATGGGTACAGCAGAGGGATTTGAGACCAAAAGGCCGTGTGCCTACAATTCCATGTCTAGGGTTGATTTTATGTACAGACTTAAAATACGCACCCCTTTGATCACTGTGAAAGCTATGGGGAGGATCTATAGGTATAGCAGGCCCTGGGCTGCCAACCTGATTTGAACTATCTCAAATCTGACACTGAAGGAACACAGGACATTAGTTAGAAGCATCTGTATTGATACAGAATAACAGACAGAAGGTGAGAGACAGCAATTTGCCATAAATTGGTGAAAGTTCCTCAAAGAAGATGGAGTCAGAGCTCTCACTGGCTTTCCCCTTCCTTCACACAGAACGTGACTGAAGGAAAGTCTTGCTGCTGAAACTGTAAAATGAATTAAGAGGGATTTCCAGTGCCCCGGCTCAGCTGGCAACTAATTTGTTTTGTCTTTGCCTAGCAGGGATTTTCCATGCAGTGGACTCTTGTTTGCTATGTAAGTCATCCGAGTATTTGTTAGTGTCATAGCCAGAGCCAGATGATGTTTATTCTGCTAACATCCAGTCGGGCTCCAGCAGCACTCATTGAGGTCAGGGCTTTATTTATAGAAGCAGATATACATTGAGATTCATTTTCTTTCCCTTGCTGTATTCTACCTAAACTCATCCAAAGTAGAAAGAATCATGCAGACATGCAAGTAATAAACTAATTGGGCCAGATCCATGCATTAGCACAGCACCACAGAGGCCAATGGAAAAAAAGCATTTTTGAACAGCTGAGGATCTTGCCCATTATTTCTCATGGGGAAGGGAAGGGAGGGGTTTAAAACCAGAAATTATAAAGCAAATAGCAAAACTGACCAAGCAACAAAATGTCCTGGCGTGTGGCAGAACAAGTCCGCAATGCAAAATCCTTCAGCTGAGATCTGCAATTTGAAGGTTTTATTTCCTGCTGTGCTCCCAATCACCAGAAAGTGCAAGAATCGGAGTGCAGAGTGCTCCAAGCAAGGAAAAGTAACGACTTAAAGCAAATTACCTGCTGAAAGTGAGAAGACATTGTCAGCGTACGTGGTCTGAGACAAAGCAAAGCAGGAGAAAAGCAGCAGGTAAGATCCCTGGACAAGAGGGCTGAGGACCAGCATGCTGGCTCTGCCCTGGCAGATCCCAGCTCAGAGGCGCAGGGCTGCTTTGGGGTTCTCTCTCTCTCCCCTCTCTCCCTCTCTGCTTGCCTGCTCTCTGCCTCTGCCCTCACTATGGGATGCGTGTGTGTGTCTGTGTGTGTATGTCTCCCTCTCTCTCTCTCTCTCTCTTCCCCCTCCCTCTCCGTGCCTTTAGGAAGAAAGAATGCCAACCATTTCCCATTAAATCTTCTCCTTACACTAGACACAGTTATATTTAACTCCTGTGCTGGATCAGTTGCCCCTATTGTGGACATTAGCTGCTAAAACTGAGGCATGGGGGATTCTGGTTTTGCTAACAGAAGCAAAAAGGCACTTTGGATAATAATAATGATGAGCAGGGAGAAATTAAGAACTGAACTGTAAACAGAATCCTTCAGTACAGGCAACCAGACGCTGGTGTCGAGATGGATAAAATCCCTGATTGATCATCTTCTACAGGTCACTAACTGCCTTAATGAGAGAGATGAGCAGTGACCTAACATCTGCTTATCCCTGGCAGCTATGAGTGTTGCATTCGTGTAGAGTGCAGCTCAAGGTGAGGGATGCCACAAAGGCTTCAGGAACCGACAAGCACATTATTATTATTTTGGATTTAAGTGAAAATGGCAGTATCACGGACAGTGACAGACACTGCAGGACAGCAGAGTTCACTGATGGAGTGCAACGGGGAAGAAACAATACACAGGCCACGATGGGGTGAATGAAATGCTATCAGCTCTGGGGGTGGAGATGGTCAACACACTACACAGTGCTATGTGAAGAAAACAAACCTCCCACTCCCTGAAAAGCAGCAGGTGCCCTCACTACCTGTACACAAGTTTGGGGTTTCTGTGCCTTACTGCAACATGCAGGGCTTTGCAGATTAATTTGTGCCCTCTGAATAAGTAGCAGAGAGATCTTCCTCTCTGCCTGGAATCCAACAGTGGATTCTTTGAAAATCAGAGGTACATTCTTTGCTGTGGAAAGCATTACTCTCTCCTAGATGGAGATGGTTTTCTTGGCCCACTGTTTATAGTTTATAGAATTACATCTGCCTTATACATTTCTGTCCCTAAAGGACATGCTTAATATAACCATAATGCTTTCTAAAATCTCTTTCCAGTACTGCAATATTTTTGATAACATATTTTCTACTTTAATTTAATCTTATCTACTTTATTCCACTGTCCGTTACTTTTCACTATTTGGCTTTTCTTAGTGAAGATAGTAATTTGGTTTCTTTCTTCTTTGACCAAGATAACCGTGGATTAAGTGAGTGCCATTAGTTCTCCTGGCATGCATCCTTTCTCAGAGGGAAAGGAATAGCTCTTGGGAAGTTTATCATGACAAGCCCTAAGCACGCAAGATAAATGCCCAGCTGCAATCTCCACTTTAGAAGCCTTCATGAAGGCCGGAAAAAATTGCTCAAAAGTTAAAATGTCAAGATTGTATTAAAAGATTCACCTCTGAAAATATTTGACCAACAGAATAGTTAGTCAAAGGAACAAGTGAGTAATTTCAAATCCTGTTGAAATCCTCCTGCAGCCTTTTAGCAATTGAAAATTTGGTAGAAATTTCTAGTACAAAACAAGTTCAATTTGATAAGGAAATAATTCATCCAATAATACTAGAAAGAATTAAGATCATGCAGTAGGACAAATATCTTTCCCCTCCTTCTATGATACTATATCAGAGGTAGCCAGAAGTGGTACAGAAAGCCAGGGCTGGTTCAGAGTTATGAAAAACAGATAAAGTTAGCTTTGCAGTCAATTCTTAAATAGATACTTTTTAATCCACTTATTGCAGTGGAGAACCCTGATTAAAATGGAGGTTTTGTCAATGTTCTCCTTTCTTTCAGCATAGCATCTCCATCACTCTGAGCCTGTTTGACCTGAAATGGCTCTCAGCCAATGTGAGAAGAAAGCTCTGTGGGCACATCCTCTTCTGTGGAAAACACACCATCTTCCACAAAAACTCAAAAGGAGACATTTGAACTTACGTTCATTTTGAAGAAAGCTCTTACATCTTCACAATGTAGTTCTATTCCCTCTTTAGATTTTAGTGGAAAGCTCTCATTGCAGGGAAGCAAGCCAGGCCATGTCAGAGTGCAAGTCCTGTGCTCTGTTTCCTCTAATTTTGAGGTGTTGGCCTTACCAGCTGAGGCTGCTGGCAAGGTTGGTAATGGTTTCACGAGAGAAGAACAAAGTCCATTGGAAATCAAATGGACAGTAGCTGTGGCCTTACTGATTTGACTTAGGCAGGTGACAGCCCATCAGACTGACATTCCATGCTCCAGGCTGGATGACAAGGTTGTACACCTGGTCACACAGCTTCTTTCTGACCTCCGTGGCATCAGTGCCTATGGCAGAGAGAATCTTGAGGAGGGAAAGTGCCATGTAGTAGGGGGAGTCTGGCATGAGAGACTTTACAAACGTGTGCTTTCCAGGCCCTGAGCCCCATGAACTTGCTCAGCCAAACAATGCATTTCTCTACCTATTCCCTTTATATATTTTTTTTTTTTTTGTGGTAGATGCCACAGCAACTAAAAATGCCAAAAGTCAACCACCACATAATGAAAAAAAATAGCCTGAAAAGTTTGTCTGCTCAAGGAGCTGTTGCTTGACCTTTTCAGTCCAAACCTGAGCTCTCAGAAGCACATGGAGGAATCTGCTGATGTACCATGTAAACAGAATTTACGAGTCTTTTTCTATGAGAGAATTATTGAACACTTGTTAAAAAGAAGGCTTCTTCCCAGCCCTGTTCACTTTTTGTTGGCAGGTACTGCATCAATGAGACAAGGTAAAATGAATATAATTAAAATACCATCAATCTCAAAATTATTTCATGAACACAATTCTACTTAGAAGGACAAGGATAATAATGGAATATTTTCGGTCAGATAGGTCATCTAGTCCAATCCCCTGCAAGAAGCAAAGACATTTCAACTAGATCAGGTTGCTCAGAGCCCCATCCAACCTGAACTTGAATGTTTATAGGGAAGGGGCATCCACCATTTCATGGGGCAAACTGTTCCACTGTCTCACCATCCTCACCACAAAGAATTTTTTCCTTTTATCTAGCCTAGATCTGCCCTCTTTTAGTTTAAAACCATTCCCCCTTGTTCTGTTGAGATACTCAATATATAATTGAGAATTTCTAGTTAAAAGTCTGAAAGCTCTTTTACTGAGTGGGGCAAAGGTAAAACAGCCACCCCAAGTTAATGCAGTAATTCAATAACAGCTTGTGTCTGCAAAGTAGCACAGAAGAAACCTGTTCATTCAATTAGAGCAGGAGCTGGAAAATAATCTTTATAATTACATTTTCCTCGTGAGATAGTTATTTAGCAACAATTGTTTTTCACAATGAAAATACATGTTCAGTTTTGCACACTTGAATCAGTTATGTCCAACACTTAGATTTAGTGCTATGACAACATAGCTAATGTCACCTTGGAAGATGATGGTACCTAAAGGCAGTTGCTGAAGCAAAATTATAATAAGTGCAGAAAGCCAGTGAGTGGCTTCACCACTTCCTTGCTGGTGTATTTAAATTTAATTCAGAAGCCCATATAGGAACAGACCCACTAACCGTGCGATGAAGCAAATCCAAGCACTTTCACACTTGAAGCTCTGGCTTACCCCACAGCTCCAGCCGTGCCAGTCACCCAGCTGGACATCAGGACAGGAGCAGGTGGTTGGATAAAGGTAAGCCAGCAGTAGTCAGTCTTCAGATTACCACCCATGGCATGAACAGGGTGGAGGATGGCATTCATGGCGGGACATTCATGACTAGCAGTTTCCAAAAGCATCTCCTTTTTGCAAATTAGCCACTTAATGGATGTTATACATTTCACGACAAGCAGCAGCCTTCTGGCCTCCTCTTTTCTCTGTACTCTATGGTTCACAGATATACAAAACTGACTATGGGAGACAGTTTATCTTTACACTCTTCAGAGCATATTTGTTTACAGAGCCCAGCTCTCATCCCATGTTTAGAAAGCTCACCTAATGTTGCACTTTTAAACTTAATTCAAAGGCTTAGTCCTTCACTTTTTTCACTCCTATGAGTAATCCTCATGCATACATTTCTTTTTCTACTGAAGACTATAGAACAAAAGAGTTAAGGACATGATTAAAATTTATGAGATAATTCAAAGCGACTTCCATCAAAACTACCAAAACCATCCCACTTTTGGCCTTGTATTGTTGGAGGGTACAATTAAGCAGAAGAACTTAAAAACAATCATTCAGGTGCTGACCTTTATAAAAGCACTCTTCCTCTTTTTCACTTCATTTTTCTTGTAAACCTTGTCTTTCAAACTGCAGAACATGCAATGCTTCTTGTATGAGATGCACTCACCATACATGCTCACACATACACTGAGAAAAAAACATATATGCCCAGGATTGCCAGGTTTTTGAAGTCTGGGCAAACATGGAAAACCTCAGAATGATTCACAGAAAAATGTCCTACAGGAAAAAGAAGATGGCCTTGACTGTTGTAGTCCCAGCCAACTGAGGTCTCTTGTCACCAGTATCTAAATATATAAAATGTATTCAACATCCTCGGACAGTGAACCACAAACAAGTCACAGCTATAAGCCCAGTCTGGTCTTGGTATTTGCAACTAGAGGAGATGGAAATAATGTGCAGGGTAATTTTATTCATCTTATTTTCATTTGGATTGTCTACTGCTATTTACTTCTATTAGTAAATGTCTGCAGAATGCTCTGCCTGTACCAGCACTGCTGCCGTGCTGCTGGAGGAACAGAACACAGGAATATCTGGCAGTAATTGGCTCCCACAACTCCTAATTTAAGTGATTTATCATCTAGCTTGCCAAAGAGCCCAATGAATTAAACAACACAAAGGACAATCTTCTTTTTCTCTGTCAACAGGGAAAATCAGTAATTTTTTTCAGAAAAAAATAGTAATGTCATTATTTTAATGCTCACACTAGACTCAGGAATTTTAATTCCAGAGAGCTTCACAGATGCCTGGCAATGTAGCATCCTGCAGTACAGCACATTATACCACTGAGATGCAAACAAACATGGATCCAAACACCAGTGCCTAGGAGAATATATGCCTAGGAAAATGCCCCAAACACAGGGATCCTCTACAGAAGATTTTAGTGCCCTTCAGATGAATGGCCAAAGCACCACTAATTCAGGAAAACACTTAATCATGAGTGTAACCACAGGCCAGCAAGTGAAAGCAATGAAGGTGCTCCTGAAATGAAGCATATGCATAGGTAACTTTGCCAAATCAGGGCCTGAAAAAGCTGCAGATGCCTTGTCTTTTAAATAACATGAAGCCTCCTTTTCCCATGGCTCACTTTTCTCTGTCCTGGAGACCTCTGGGCACTAAATGTTTTGGGATCATGTGACTTACAGAATGCAAAACCAGGAGAAGAGCTGCTAAACCCACTTGGGGAGCAGTGTTAGAAGACAACATCCAAGGGCTTACCCAAAGGCTTGACAGAAGAACCAACATTATAGAGCTGGGGAAATGTAAAGAAATAGGTCACAGTAGAACAGCAAGAAGAAATAGCAGAACGTTTTTGATTTTTAGGATGTTTTAAGCAAATGAATAGTTACAAGTGGTGACCATGACACTACAGCAAGCAGGACTCAATGAGAATCTTCTAGCACCATAGCTGCTGGGCAAGCCACATCCATGGTGGAAAACTGCCCTGTTTTTGTGAGCTGATAATGAATTTCAGGCTGATTTTAAAAGATGCCAGTTCAGGTTAAAGGTGGAGAGGATTTCTCTTTATACAGTGGTTCAAATTTTGAAGTCCAGCTACACTGCTACCATGGCAGCCATAGAAAATGCCTGGGCATTACCTGTTGCCCTGTCATTCTGGGATGCCAAGGTTGTCATCTTCCAAACACAGGGTAACCGAACCTAATCAAATTAAACAAGTGCATTTTCCTAGCACCCTTTGCAGACTCGGGGAACTGTAATTAATGCTGTGTTAGGATTTCCATTATAAAGTCCTACTTTTGAAGCTTCACTAATTTGTATTTAAGACATCCTTACCAAATAGCAATTTGGCACACACAGATGAAAACTTAGAGAAAGAACAGTTTCTGCACCAAAATCATTAATAAGGTCTCACTGATTTCAACTACATAAAATGATACCCAGCATTAGCTGCTTAGGTGGGGTAGATTTAAATTCCTGGCAGGGCTGAAATATTAATTTTACCTAACATACTTTTTACTTATTTTCTGGGCACTTGAATGATACCCCTGTTTTTGCAGAGCAAGCAGGTGTTTTATAGACTGGTTAAGGAAGCTTTCATACCCCAATCCCAGAGCCATGTCTCCTTGCTCTAAGAAGGATGCACTGCTTTGGCTGGAACCTGACGTACGCCTGCACATCCACCAGTTGTGGTATCAGCACATCCTAGCACCAAAGCTTATAAAATGCCATACATGCACATTGTCTTAATGACAATGCCAAGGAGACATAAGACAAATCCTTCAGACACTTAGGAAAGAGCATATTAAAAAAAGTTTTTAATGTGAAGATTTCATCAAAGAGGCACCTACATTGTGGAGCTCTAGCTTGGATCCCTGGGTGTGTGTTGACATCACATCACTTCTAGAGATGCAAGGTGATGCAGAGGTAGGCAAACCCACACAGGAGAACTGGATGGCTTCTCTGTCCAACTGTTTTCTTCTCAGGTAGGCCTGCAGGTTACGACAAGTTTCATGCTGCAACAGCTGCAGGTAGTAACTGCACAAAATTCTTGCCCAAGAACAGCAATTGCTTTCTGGAATGAAGAGCCACAAAAACTTAAGATTGCTGTATAGGCTGGAGATGTAAAAAGGCTTATGTGAGTCTTCCACTGTCTTCCTCATGTGGTAATATTACCAGCACTAAGTACTAGAGGAAATCTCCCATCACTTATGTGCAAAGATGTTCTAAGCTGCTTACATTTATGTGATCTTGGCCATTTATACAATCCTAGATAAGATTCTAATCCATTTCCTCAGCTCTCAAGTACAGCAATTCATATCCCGTCTTCAAAAGCATCCCTTCTCGCTATCCAGTCTAGAATTTGATCATGGTATTATACAAATAATTGCTAGTTAGATTGCTCAGACATTCTATAGCTGACAAAAAGAAAAATAATTCTAGATTAAAATATGCAACATTTTCAGTAGCACACTTTCTTGCTTTTTCTATCACCCACTAGAAAAGACTGATGAAACTTAAAATTTCTTAAGCATATTGATTTTAGCAATAAAAAAAAGTTCATTAACTTTACTTATTTCATCACTACTTCAGGCATGTTACAGGTTCCTGGAAAGAACAGACACTGAAATAACTCATTTATATTAGCACGTGCCATAATTTTCTGGAGGGGTCTGCTTTACTGAGGGCCTTTTTATAGCTTGTCCATCTGGTTTCAATAACCTGATCAAAAGAAACAACAAATGTCTCCTTCAGAATAGCTGTTTCTGACTCATTTCAATATTCAGTTATAAGTAAATCAATCGACAGAAGTCACATTGCCAGTCTGCCATACAGAAGAGCAGCTCTGTCACCTGCTCTGACCTCAGAACATTACTCTCTCCTCTAGGCACAGCCATCAAGCTCTTTAAACAGCCTAAAAAGAGCTGCAGGGGGGATTTTGATTACAACATATAAAATAACAGGTAGTCAGTGCAGAAGACATATTCTTGATAAGATTTTACCACGCTTCCAGCCAGTGTGTGCTTGGTGCCTGTGGATCCGGAGTGGCTGACCTGGAGATGCATTGCTGCTTGTTTTATGTGCACTTTGGCTTTTGAAGGAGTGCTTAAAACCAAATCTGGCCAGACCAAACCTACACCTGACTCCTCATTAAAATGGATATGTGCCATGTGGCCACAACAACTGAAGGCAAGCAGACATGCTGCAAACCCAAACGCTCACAAGGCAGAGCCTATGGAATTCACTGCAGACTGAAGGTGGAACACAATTACTGAGCAGTTTGGAATTATTGCAAAGTAAACCTGTCTGCAAGCTGAGCACACAAGGGGCTGCAAGAACACATACTCAACACTTTATGCTATTTTGTGAGGTGCTGAGACAGTAACAAACCTGACCTCTTACCTCAGGTGGTTGGAGCATGGTGCTAATAATGCCAGGGTTGGGGATTTGATCCCTGTGGACTACCCACTTAAGAGTTGGATTGGATGATCCTTCTGGGTCCTTTCCAACTCAGAATGTTCTGTGATTCCACAGTTCTTATTTCTCATACCTCATTTTCTCATTCAAATTCTCATTCTCATTTTTTTGTGGCTCCTCTTTGTTTCACCTCTGGTCCCACAGTAAAATTACCAGCTGGGTTTTGGACATCTCTGTACTACTTTTCCTGTACCATTTGTTGGACCCATGTTTCAGCCCCTTTCACATCTTTGAAAAAGACCAGTGCTGCTGGACTGAATTTTGGGCTTCCTAATCCCAAGAACTGAGCAGGCCCCTGCTAGAAAAGTTTTCACAGGCACTGGACTAATGATTAATGGAGGGCACCCAGAACATGTACAGCAAGTATTTCAAGTATTCTTGATTGACCTGAAAACCATAAGAGACTCAGAACTGCATCTTATTTAAACACAAACTTCTCCTGACATGCCCCAGTAAATTACACTTGGTATCTCTTTCACTGCATCTTCCCTCAGCTGAGGCCCAGATATTTTCTTCTTGAGTCTGTTCATATCTTTAGTTTCAAGTTCTGACATTGAAGGAAAACTTCCAGTTGGGTAAAGCCACGTGTGTCACAGCATTCTTCAAGCTTACATCATCTGTAATTTTTGAATCCTTTTAATAAAATTAGGACATTTCAGAGACAGCTTGTTTCTGTCTCATCTTTGAAACTGTTCTCTTTCATGCCATTTCATTTGCCTAACCCTCCCCTTAGATTAACTCCATTATATAAAACAATACTAAGCAAGTAAGCTCTATAAACAAAAGCAGCAGACATTTCACTCTCCTAGGTTTTACAATGAAATCGTGCCCTCTCATGTCAAAATCCAAAATCATTACAGCCTAAGAAATTCTGTTATATCATGGTATTATGTGTATTTTAAAGCAATAAGAAATGCAGTGTTAATTCTTTCTTAAGTTTCTTTAAAGCTTAATGAAATCCAAACTGATGTTATCAATTAGGTTACCACTTCCCCACAGTTTCAAATTCTTTGCTTTCCATTTTTCCACATCTTGACTTATTCAAATAAATTGTGCACGTTATTGTAGTTATTCAACAACATTTTGGGAAATCAAATGTAAGCCTATTTACAAGAGATGACACCAAATGCTGACATAATTCAAATACTCTCATTAAAGGAGAAACAGCATGGAAATCACTTTTTATTAATTTTCAAGTATAAAACAGTAATTTCTACATTTGCTTATCCAATGCAAATTATCTCCCCTGTGGTCAGTTCCAGCATTAACTCTTACAGATATTTTACACCATCATAACAGATTGTACTTAATCACCGAAACATATAAAATTAATCTGTGAGACAAGAAGAAGAATGAAACAAAATATCAAGATTCAACACTGTTTCATCTTGCAGAGAGAAAACACAGCAATCCAGCAGCCTTAAATTTTTTTGTGAGCTGTATCCATTCTAGGATTTTATCCTTTTGCACTTCAGATTATTTCAAATATTATTTCTTTCACGTATTATCTCCCTGTACTAGTGTGCAGAGACATTCCTACATTCCTCTGCCTAGCAGTAACCCATTCCCTTGGGTCAGACCCAAACTAAAGTGCCAGACCCAATAAGTCAACCCTTTTGCAACAAACCTGACTGTAGTCCATGATCCCCTGCCAGCCCAGTCCTTCCTCTCCTTAGATCAAGTGCATTCTACTAGATAACTAACACTTACTGACAGTGGAATAATAGAAAATAAAGTAAGCAAAACCCAAATCAGAAACAGAATATTCCTTTTTGTGCATGTAACAAAGAACCTGTGCATTTAAGAACAGATATAAATATAAAGTAATCTGTTTATAGAGTACACTGCATAGTAGCTGCTGTAGGTCATGACAGAAGCATAGACAAAGAGCTACTTAATTTTTAAAGTCTGAATTCTAAGCCAGATTGTCAGGTGCAGCAACAAATTAAAATACAGTAGACAGAATGCCAGGCAAGCCAAATATCTGCTTTAAATGTTACCTCCGCATCACATTGCAGGTGGGACTCCAGGTTTCTATACAGTTACATGAAGAACATTTTTTTCTACAATTAACCAGCCACAGCACAGACACTGCTGGTTGCTTTGTGATGCCAGCCATAATGAGCATTATGCTTCAGTCTGTTTTTACTGTTGTTGTTCTGGTGAGGGATTTTTTAAAATTTTGCTTTCATTTCGGGTTTTTTTTTTTTGGTGGTCTTTGTTGGTGTCACTGAAGATATTTCAGTGGTGGTAATGTTTTGTTTAAGATGCTTCTGATTTACAATCTATTCATACTGGAAATCTCACTAATAAATATGGCCACATTTTCAGTCTACAGACATGGTGGTGTCTGTGAAGAGCTAAGCTTCAAACAAAAATCCAGGATTTTCTTTTCCTACAATCATCATAATTTCCAGTTAGTAAAAACAAATTCAGTAGACAGAAGCTTAGCCCTTGCGTAAGTCTTGCATTTTTAGCACACTACTTCTACATTCAGAAAAAGCTGAAAAATCAATCTGTAAAATTAGGAAGCTACTACCAATGCAATGGGCTTTGATGCATAATTAGGCCAATCAGGAATTATTCACAAGATGCTTTGGTTTGATCCTTAGAGGACAAAGTTTTTAACAAATAGAATGGTGGTGTGGTTGGTTAAAAATCAAGCTACTATAACTGTAGACTGTCAGATGCTTCTATGTTTCAGACAGCATAAAACCCTCACTTTATTCTGTTCAAACTGAACATTCAAGATTTTAATTCACAAATAATGGGTATTACTCTGAGTAAAAGAAAAAGTATATAATTTTATCATCAGTGTTGTGTACAATCTGCTAGAAGGCCTGGTATTGTCACGTGTGCCTTTCTCATTTTACAATTACATAATTTCAGCATTTAAAGATTCCTCTAAAAGCAGTTCTAAAACCCCGCTTTGTTCCAATGGCTTTGCAAAATACAGTTGTATCAGTTCCACTTCCAGAAAACAATTCAGTTTTGTTTAACACGCTGCTGTGCGCCACCATCATCTTCCTCTTCTACTACAGGTTAGAACGAGTCAGCCAGGGAAATTCCTGGAAGCAAAAAAACAAAAAAAACCAACACAAAATAAAAACCACATCAGAATGGGCAAACAGTAAGAGGAACAGTTAACTACCAGAGGGAATCCACAGGATATAAAGACTGCTCAAAAACGTCTCATCTCCTTTGGTCTAGAATGAAAAGGAATAACCTTAAATTCTGGAAACTGTCATTAAGGACACTATACATTAATAACAGCCAGTGGGGAAAAATCCCAAACAAGCAGATAGCAAGGAAAGCAGATGGCATGGTGTGAAAGGACCTATTTTCTCCATCTCCCAAACATAAGAACAATCTTTCTGCCTTGCAAACATCTGTCTCCTCTGTGGTTTAGGTGATAGTCCCTAAGGTTTTCAGAAGCTCACCACCATGAAACTTGCAGAAAAAGAAAGGAAAACACATACGTACCTGTTTCTTTCTCTCAGACTGTGGATCAATCATTACATTTATAAGAGAAGGTGTTTGCTTGTCAGTCACACTTGCTTTCAGAGCATTCTGCAACTCTTCCGGTGTTTTAACAAAATATCCTTTACCTCCAAAGGCAGACATAATTTTCTCATAGTGGGCATTTGGCAGGAGAGAAACAGGAGGTACACTGTAACAGAATGGAAAACATGATTAATGGCATGGGAAAACTGCCAGGCTGACTAATTCAATTACTTTAGCACCAATTTTAAAGTGCAAGATGATTATTGTGCTGGTCTGATGAATTCTTCTGGGCTGAAAGAACTATGGTTCCTGCATCACCTAAGATGTGTTTATAGGGTACCATACTAATTTTTATCTTGTGGGGACATTCCTCAGCAAAGCTTTAGCCTAGTTCTCTTTGTACAGAGATTGCAGCTCAGAAGCAGAAGTCCTGTGTAAACTCAGAACTCAAGTCTCAGGTAATTTTGAAGATTATCAGGATTTTGAACGTTAGTCCACTGTGAACTCTGTCCTGTGTGGGCTGAACTGCTGCAGGAACCTGAGAAAACTAATAGAGAATCATCTCTCTGCTGCACTGTTGTGCAAACAGTAGGCTGGAATAGGCTGTTTGGCTGCTTGCTTTTGGTAACTGGTTCTTACTTACATGAAACTTAACCCAGGGCTAAATTGATTTTATAAAAGTAGTTTTAATCTGGATCACAAAGCATTAAAAATTAAGAGAATTACCATTTTGGTCACTTTTTCCATAGTTAACAGGACATACTTTGAAGATGCTTACCATGTAGCAGGGTCACCAAACTTTAACATCTCCTCCCAGGAATTTGCATCCAAACCAGTGTAAATCCCATTGTTGTTTACTACGATAATCAGGATTGGCAAATTGTATCTAAAAAAAGACACATTTGGAAGAATTCTGAAATACTTGTCTCCTTCTGTAAGTTGTTAAGAGTGCAATTTTCTTTGCAAGCAAAAAGAAAAAGAAACATGTCCATCTGAAATATGATTTAATCATCACTGGTAAAGCAGTAGATCACAACAACATAAAAAATGAGCATGTATGTTTTTTGGCTTGTTTTCATGTGTTTTATGCATACTCCACCTACCAGCAGTTAAAAGTCTTCTAGTTAGAGTGACCCTGAAGAGCATCTTCTCGAGCCAAAAAAAACAAAAAACCACTTACCTGCAGATAGTCTCCACCTCCATCCCAGAAAATCCAAAAGCACTATCCCCTTCTATGCAGACAACTCGCCTTCCAGGTGTGTGGTCTCTGGCTACCATTGCAGCTGCTATGGCAAAACCCAGCCCCACTCCCATGGTTCCAAAAGTGCCTGCATCAAGCCTAAAGAGAGAATACAGAATTACTATCCCTTTATTTCTACTCAATCTTCTCTTCCATTAATCCATGGTGCCTTACTTTCACTTTTAATACTTTGCCATATAGTATTCAAATACTGTTTTATAAAGAATTGGTATAAAGAGATCCCACATGTAGAGATTATTATATTCAGCCAAACATTTCATAAAGCTGCAAATGTTTTAAGTGATAGAAACATATTGGAAATCAAATTAAAATGAAAAACTCTTGCACACTAGTGCTACAATAAAGAACTATTCTCATATGCTTTTAGCTTGCATAGTAACAGTATTTCAAAAACATTCAATTATTGTAGAGACAGACAACATGAAATATTTCTATATTTAATTCACTGGAAATATAACTATTAGTCTGAAAGCCATTGATTAAATACTGCTGTCCAAATTTTAGTCTTCTGTTCAACCACTTGGAATCAAATTGAAAGCTATAATTTAGTTAGATCTTTTCAGTCAGAAGCCCATAATGGATACAAAAGTACATAAAGCACTAGATTATTCTAGGGTTAACTGCTCAAATTTGCTTTCAGATATGTGCAGTGCAGTCTGAAGAGACAACCAGCAACATTACTGTGTCCCCCAGCTGTACTGGAAGTACATGGGTTTTCCTGGTTGCTGGTTTTGGTTTTTTTTGCAAAGCAGTATTTTGAGTACCCGCATCTTAGGCATGCATGAAAGCATGCCCAATATATAATCCAATTATCAAGTTTTCCCCATTTTTAAGCGTTCCACAGAAAAACTCTTCACATGAATTCTTTTCAACATGAGAATCCCAAAGATTGTTTTTATTTTTCATCAATATTTACCACAGATTCAGAACACAGAAACAAACATCTAAGTCAGGGAATTGAACACAATGTTCAACACTCACTTTCCACAAGAGAGAGAATAGCTAGCACCATTCTGCTGCAGAGCATGCAGAGAATTGTTAAAATCTATGATAGGACATCAGTACGCGAGTGGAAAACCTTCCTTAATTCCTCTCTCAACATATTATACTTCTGTTTTCCAAACCATTATTCCTCTTAGCTAAATGAAAACATTTATGCAGCAATGTAACCCGCTGAGTCAGAACAAAAGATACCACACCTTTGACGGGGACAGAAATTTGGAAGCATAGTTCGTCCAATGTCCATGGTATTTGCTCCCTCACTTACTAAAATGCAGTCCTTGGGTATCAGTTCTCTGATGTGATGAAAGACTGTATAATAATTCATAGGCAGAGACTTCTGTAATGCTAATCCCTTAAAAAGAAAATATATTAGTAACTCACATAAATACATTTAAGGTGCAAAACAGAGACACAAATAATAATGATGGAAATGAAAATACACTCTGCTAGGTAAGGCTGGAGTATTTGGTTTTCCACACACTACATCAAAGTCACTCCTTCTGTATCTACCCTGGTGACACAACATTTTTATCAGAGGCTCAACAAGCTCAGCAACCTTTCAATGGTCTATCATTAGCAGAAGATATTAAAACTCAGTTTAACCCAAGAGGCACATGAATTTTTTCTGCACCCAGGTTTGACTATTGACAACCCTAAGTGAGTTGTCATCTGTGTGCTGGGAGGCAATTCAAAAAAGCAATCTGCTAGAACGAATTTATTTTAGATCCCAGTCTTGGGAACATGCATCTGAAGTTGCAGAATATGAGTTACATAAAGTTAGGTTTATACCAAGCATCTGTGGTCTCGGTCCTAACAGCTACTAGCTTTTAGCATAGATTAAACCTAGACCAGCATTGCTGAACTGCACAATTACAAACAATGATTACAATTAGAAGAAAAATAAGAATTTGTCCACTTGGAGTACTTGGAGTATCTGTCCATTGCTTAGAAGTCACTATATATAGTACACTATAATACAGCAGCTCTGGCTGTGGTCTTCTACTAATGGCTTTAAGAATCCAATCCCAAAGTGTAATGATTTCTAGTTTGAATTTGTACAAAACCATGGACTGCTTAACCTCTAAGGTTTACAGTTCCTAAACATAAGAAGAGTAAGCCTATACCAAAATGGTACAAATTTTCAACGTCTGGGTGACTTTACTGAGAAATAATTGATGAGGTTGGATAAAAAACCAGTTAGAAAACTGACAATGCATCCATGCCTGTTACAGCAAGAAACCATTTAATTTCTTTAATGTCATACTACCTTTGATCTTTCCTCATTGTTCTTTATTTTCACCCTTAGTTTCTGCCACCACTCTGAATTAGAAGGGTATTTCCATGATCTTTTGGTGAATTCTTCTAAGAGCTGGAACAATATTGAAATGTTGCAGAGGGGTCTTTCAACATGTTAAAAAGACAACAAAAGCATCAATAACAACATTATCACGAACAATCCCAGCACAACTACAGTAACAATAATGAGAATTTTAAACATATAATTGAGAATAGACTGGATATACAATGTGAATATACTGCCTGAAAATGGTTTTCCTTGAACAGTTGGGTTTTTTTTTCCTTTTCTTTTTAGCTGGCAACTTACTTCACATGAATCAGAGGAAATTGAGGACAAAACCAGAGGACACGGGACATTACGTACCTGCTCAGTCACAGTGTTTATGTCACCTAATAAAGCTGCAGCTGGCCTTACATTATTCCCCAGCTCTTCTGCACAAATGTCAATCTATTTCAAAAATAAGGACAACCATTTACTCAAGGATATTAAGGAAAACTTTTTTTTTTCAGTTCAAGTGAGGAACAAGGCCTAACATACATAGATGTCTTAACACTGTCTTCATACTTTATTTGGCTGCACAGGTAACTTCCCTGGACGTGATATCAGGAAACCCTTTTTACAAAGTAAAACACTATGGTGCATACTTATTTTAATAAAAATTCATATATATCCTTAAAATTCATATTTATCCTTGCTTCTTTCCAGTCCTGCAGATACTGTAGAACTTTGTCACAATATTGTATGAGAGCTAAGAATCTAGGCCCAGGTATACCCATGAAGTCTATACAAAGCAGCAATTTCTTCACTGAGAAAACTGTATGCTACTTGATAGTAAGAATTTAGTTAGCATGAAGAAACTGAAACATAAGTTGCAGCTACTGAAGCAAATCTATCAGTGACGCATGAGCCCTCTAAGGTTACATAAACTGTTACTTTTCACCAGGTCATACAGACTATGAACTAACTTAGTATTTTAATACAAATCTCTGATAGTAAAAAAAAAATTAGATGAAAAGATATTTTCTTTAATTTTTTTTTAGGAAGAGGAAACACAAAATACATATTATTTGCAAAAATAGTATTTGCAATAATAAGGTGTATTTTTAAAAATTTAGCTTAAAAATTAATGCCATTGCAAAGTTTGGAACTTTAGACTATGTTCCAGGTCAGTGTAAGCAGGACAGCCAACATCTTGGATCAACTACTACCATTTGATCACAGACTCTTGGGGAGGTGATTTTAAGGCCACCATTTAAAGACTTCTCTTTCTAAGAGCTGGCAGACTGTCAAATGCATTAATTAGTTAAATAGTCTTTCTTCCTCTTATTTACTTTCCAAGTGAATGAGCTCTTACATTATGACAGGATCTGAAAGCAGTTGTTCTTCAGAAAAATTCAGCCAAGACAGCAGTACGAAAGATTCCACAATTCTAAAGACAGTTTTCTTTCAATAGAAATTTCAGCGCTCCAAAGATCATAACAGTATTGTGAGTCTAACCCTGTATTAGTCAACTGTATGGAAATGTCTGCCCTCCTCATCACAGCAGTACCAAGCTCTTGATACTAGGAACAATATTGTAAACATTCTTAGAAAAAAATTAAGAAGTAAAAACAATAATTAAAGAGATCATAAGTATTTCTGGAGAATTACCATAACTATATGCACCACACAGCACTGACCATATGGCAGTACTTGCCCCATGAAATACATTACCAAAATAATTACAGTAATTGCTCTGGGCAATGTTAGAACACAGAAGACTTCCATTAAGTGATAATAATTTTCCTTCTTACCTGAATAACTTTTACATCCTGTCGATACCTTGGTGGAAGACCAAAATGCAAAATCCAATTCAACCTTGCACCAAGCAAGATTATTACATCAGCAAGCTGTAATGCCCTAATAAAGGGAAATGACAGAACCAGATAAAAAAATCACTATTACATTTAACAGTCTTTGCAAAATTAGAAGCAATCTTACCCACCACAGCAAACCCCAGAATATACATATAATTTGTCTTTCCTCTAAGCTACTTGCTTAGCCCCAAAACCCTGTATCCTTTTATACAGCCAATCACCAAGCCATTCTTGAGTTAAGGAACTTAGAGAAAATTAATTACTATTTTCATATTACACTGTATATAGGAAAGGAATCATTACGAGACCAACAAGATGTTAAAATGATGCTGAGGTTAAAGCAAAAGACTCACTATTGTGACACTGGCAACAGTAGGTGCCAAATTAAGATTGTATGTCTTAGTTTAGGAGATTGTACCTCCTAGGGCCTCTCAGTTTAGTCTCTCATTAATTTACCTTTCAGATAGGCAGACAATTATTTGGTATATTCTTTTATTCTCCATTCTTCCTAGCAGCATGCTTAACAGTGATAAAGCTAAGATGCTCAGCAATGGACAGCATTTTACTTTCAGAGTATATAAATGCTCCATCTGCAAACCAACTCTGGGCATATTCATACATAGTAGAGTTCTTAAGAGTCCATCCACATTAATTTTGCCAAAAGAGAAAAAAAAAAACCCCTGTTAAAAATTACATATTTAAACATAGCCTTTCAGTGTAGTTTGAAATATCTTACTTTTCTTTATAAATAAAGTGCAATTTAGTTATAGGGTATTGTAAACACCACAGAGAGATAACAGCTGGCAAAACTTCTGCTACAACATGGGCAGTTCAAGCTTTTCTTTATGGTGTTAAAGCAAAAAGAAGTAGTTTGTCTAGTGCACAAAGTTAAATGTTTAACATGAACTGTTTGCCAGCTCTGTTTTATGTTACGAAATACACACTAGCAACATTGATACATCTACCTGCCATAGGTTTCATCACTACAGAATATAATATATCTCAGTATCTTCCTGGTCAGCGTTCTAAAGTGATCCACTTAAATTTGTTGTCCCTTTCCCAGCAAGATCATTGGTGCTCTACAGTGAGGCACAAAACGTAGTTGAAAAAATTTTAGTGGTATGAATTTTCTCTTCCCTGGCATCTCTGGACCACCAAAATTCCTAGCTGTTTCTCAGCTGTTAGGATTAGAAGCTTTGCTTTATATTTACGTTGATCTTGCTGCAGCTACACAGTTTGGATGGTTATCAGGAACTACTCCTTTTGCCATTGGTGTAGGCAAAAAAGGCAGTCCACAAAGGTCCACCAACTTTCTGATGTTGTTTTCAGCATGTGAATAAGCAGCACCTGAATGAAATGAAAGACACTGCTTAATACTACAGAAACAAATTGTATTTGTTTGAACTTCAATTAAGCTGATTACATTATGGCAGAAAGAGTACTGTTTCCCATTATGAAAGCTGCCTGTTATTTTTCATTCTGAAGAATTCAAAATTAAAAATGCCAAATCACAGATATCTACGGTTTCATGTATTTTTGACAAAAAGTTTTGTTTCCTTAATGTTTTTGTAATACTTCAGCTGAACTGTTTTATCAATTTTTATGAATCAGGGCAGGAAGAAATAGGAGATCTTGTTTATTTAAAATGACATTTTTTTTAGTGAGTGAAGTTTGGTACTATGGGACAGAGACTTCTGCAGCAGCAACACAAGATGACCTTTACGTTGTGTCATGTCATTTCTTGCTTACCCCATGCATGCTGCTGTACCACATGCTCCATAACAACCTGCCCAAAGACTCTACCATAAGCCTTTAGTGAAAAGAAAGAAGCACAAACAAGTCCTTGCAAATGTGTATGTTTGTGCACACATTTCCTGTGATGCTGCAGCAGTACATGGCTGCTGAATTAAGCTTGCCCAGGCAACACGGAATAATTGCGCAATGGCTTGAATGTGTGAGTCTTAAATCCTGAAGAATATACTTTTGTAAATCTTCCAAAATGCTGCTAAGAACAATATATAGCACAAAGCCCAGGTATATTTGTTAAATATTCTCATTTGCTGACATCGACACAACAGGTGTGAATTTTCCCTTTCAAACAATACCCTTTTCTTCATGTGTATCCAGAGAGAAAAAAAACAACATAGTCTCTTCTGATCTACATTCTGTTTTCAATTTCATTACCTAATCATTCATAAGATCCATCTAATTTCAATCACTGCACTCCCTAATTAAACACAGAGATCATTCCCCACATCTGCAGAAAAACAGCCCGGGTTAAATGAGCTGGTTATTTTAATTCTGTTCCTAGCTGACCTGTAACTTCAACAGAAACACCACTGCTCTGGTTAACACTCCACAAGGAGGCACAAAAGAAATGAACCAGCACAGAGAATAATTACCCTTTATCTCCAGGAACTGATTACACTGGCAGAGTACAATGAAAAGTCTGTAAAACAGCAACAGCAGCAGCACCTGCTGTGTTGTTGTATATCCCCACACAGGTAGGCTGACACTTTGAGCAAGAACCAAAAGAAAAATGACCTTTGGTTACTCTTGATTATTGCTATATATTCCAGAGCATCAGACAGAGAATTAAATTTAATAGAATTTAAATTGTTCAGAATTTTGGAAGTGATCCATTGGTATAGGCTCTTGGATTAAAGACAGCAGTTATCTGATTATTTTCTACATAAACTTGTATTTTATCAATTGATTTTTCTTTAAATTAGATGAGAAATAAACTATTACAGAAAAGAAAAAAAAATTGTAAAACCAGAGCAAATTTTAACATTAAATTCCAAAGAATTTGGTATTTTTACTATTGGCTGGTTTGTTTGTTTGACTAAAAAGAAGATGGATAACACTTCAGGGGAAAAGCAATCACTGTTCTTTTCCTGAACATGCACAGTTCAAAGCTACATCAAAACATTCTACCTTTGCCAATGATGAGCAGAGGCTGCTTGGAAAGAGCAATGATAGAGGCTGCTTTGGATACAGCAGAGTGTTCAGCCATGCTGACAGGAGGTGGCAGGCAGCATTCCATGTACCTGAAGCCAAGCAAAACAAGACAGGCTCTTTAAAAAATTCAAAACAAGAAATGCTGAAAGACAAAACCTATTGTTTAGCATAGAACTGCAGTGGCTACACACCATGTTACAGCATTTATTATAACAGGAAATATTTTTTTCAAAACAGGCTTTGAAGTTTTCCCTCCTTGTTTCTTTAATCTTGTAGGTAGTGTTGCTTCAGAGATTTACAGAGTGAAATCTTTATATTACCATATTAACTCATTCTTTTTTGCACATTTCATTACAAACTGTAATCTGTATCATGTTATGATGGAAAGTTACATTTAGAAGCTGGATTTTCTTGTTTCAGGAAAATAAAATATGAAATTAACCTATAAATTAATTATCTTTTGTTCAGTGACTTGAAAAATAATGAATGTAATCTTTACGCACTTGACAGAGCTCTTATTCACCTGAAGATTCACAAAATCCCCAGGTATGTCAATATAGCAGGAACCTGGACGACCATACATACTGGTTCTTACAGCCTAGAAAACATACAAACACAGTTTTAATCACTGTTTGACAGGATTTTAAAAATATTTATATTAGAAAAAGCAAGAAAACTCTTCTGTAGGCAGACAAGTTTCAGCACAGTCTCACTGTGCTGATTCATCAATAGTGGAAGCTCCCATGGATTGATTTATACCAACAAAATAAAGTTTTGGCAGCTATATATACTTTCTCTTATATACCAGCTGGAGCCTTTCACATGTACAGTATTAGACTCTAAATTCTTTGTTTAATTTGCCGTGAGACAACTGCATTATTAGCTGTTGTATGGAGATACAAAATTAAACATACATGCTGATTTCTACTTAAAGTAGCACAAATAGAGTAAAACCAAGAAAACCAATGTCTCCATTTCCTATTACTTTTGATCCCACTTCTTCTATTGCAGGTAGATGCTCTGCTGAATTTGCACTTCTGGAAACAGTATAACTGTATCCAGAATTTAGGCTGACATGGCTGAAGGGCAGCTACAGCAGTACCAAGAGGCTTTTCTAATCCTCTCTGAAGCACTGAGATAAGGATGTGTTTTCTCTCACCCCCAAAAAAAGCAATTACCAAACTCAAACCCTAAACACAACCATCTCCACTGCCCCCCTGCAAATCTCCTTCACATGACAGTGGAAAAACAGCTGAAGCATTACATTTCTAGTTATTGTATCTCTCCCTAAAAGCATTTATTTCACAAAAATTTTCCAACTCTGTCTGAAGCTAACAAAAACTACAGCAGGGATCTGTAGGCATCAGACTGGACTAGGATCTAGCTCTAGCCTATTCCATAGCATTGTTCATAAGGCAGAACCTCCCCACTTGTTAATTTACTCAATCAACCATCACCTCCTATCTGCCAGAGCAAATTAGTTAGAGTAACAACTATACAAAAATAAGCCCTCAAAACTTCAACAGCAGAGAGTTACCTGATATTCTGTTGTTAATTTTGTATTTTTTCATACCTTTTCAATAACTGCAGGAATAACTTCCAGGCTGCTTGGGCGAACAGAAAGTTTGTTGTACAGCCTGCCAGCTTCAACCTGAAAAAAGGCAAATAACCATTGTATTGATTTATCAAAGTGATTTGCTCATTTCCATCTCAATTCAATATGAATAAAATTAAAGAAATGCCAGATGAAAAGCAACAAGATGGAAACTTCCCCATAGAAAAATGCAGTAGCAGCTGATGAAATCTGTCAAAACCATACTCATTCCCTCGAGTGCTTAAGTTTTTTGGCTACATTTTTTTCCCTCCCCTATAAGCTGGTTTATTTTCTTGGACATTTTTCTTTTGTTCATCTCAGAACAAACAAAGGTAATTTATACTGGCTGAAAACCTAAAACAGAGTAAGAATTTCAACATGAGTAGGAATCCCAGGCAATCTGCTGTATTTACACAATGTCAATTTTAAACCAGTAGATGGAGCAAATCAACAGCATTTTAAGATCTGCAAGGAAATTTTAGTGTTTGGGATTGTTTTTTCTACCAATAATGAAGACACAAGAATTATTTAACTGAAACCTTCCTGTAGAAATCGGTATGTCTGTGTACCTGTGGGAATTCTTGAAAAGCTCCCATGGTCTCCTGATTTCTGTCAGAAGAACCTCCAATAACAATCAAAGGCCTAGAAAAGTATATTAAAAACCAAAAAACCCCCGTAAGTATACACACATCTATACAGCATCCACAGATCTCTACAATAGATACAGAAATGGATTCTAAGTATCAGAGTGTCAGCCAGTAGCCTTCCCAGCAGCTTTTGGGTCACCAGTTTTGGGACAATTTGGCCATATTAAGTGATAGAAGTTCTAAAACCAAATCCCATTGCAGGCAATTTTCACTGAAGCTAGATAACAGGGGTGACACAGCGGTTTGAGGGAATGACAACACCTAGTAAGTTAAAAAGTATTGATTGGTTCAAAAAATATTAAGATGTGTGTTTATGAATGGTATTGTAACAAGCAAAAGCACTAGAACTAAGAAACAAGCTAGGATATAATTTTTCAAAAAGATTGTTTTCTTTGTATACAATTTGGAACAGAGCAGAAGTTAGCTGGCTGAGAGCACAACTCTCTGCATTTTGTTTTTAGTTAAAAATCTCCAAAACCCAAAGAAACAGACAAAAAATTAACATGCCTGCAAGCAGTTCTGAACTTAAATTAGTTCACAGCTATGCAAGAAAGGCAGTATTACTTTAGAATGAGGGTTATACATTCCACAGGAGCACATTTTTATTGTGATTTCCACAAAATATAATTTTCCTACAGTGAATGAAAACCTATCTTTTATTCAAATTGTAGGTCAAGCTCCTTAAAATGCTAAGTGCTGAATCAACAGAATTAAGTTGTTTCAGTAATCTCCTTATTCATCCAGACTATATTGAAATGTTGGGTCTATGGCTTTCCAGGCTTTTTCTCTTAAACAATTCCTCTTAAGACATGGCCTTTCCTTTGACTACATTTATCTATACAATATATCAAACTGAAACATTTGCAGGGTATTCCAATGTATAATCCTAATTTTATCATTCATAAGACTCAGGGATATGTGTATCTAGATCCAAGCTTCATAACCAGGCCATTTCTCTGCCATAAATCAAAAATCTCAGTTAGAATCCCCTGGCACAGTGAAATGAGAACTTCAGGCTGTATCTTACCTTCATGAAAAATTGTTATGGAAAAATGTACTTGGTGACTGATCTACATATTTTATTCTGCTTATTCTCTCCCCTCAGCAAAATGATTATTACTAAGATTGTTTGACAGCAAAAAACCCTATGCTCCTCTCACTTGCCTTTTCCATATTTATTTAAATAGTTTGATGAACAAAGTAACTACTACTTTCCAATAATGAAATACAATTACAAAACTGGTCTAGTATTTAGAAAGCCAACTCCAACAGCTTTATCTTGAAAAGATTTGTTTTGCCCTTGAAGTTTTAAATAATTCTAACTAGAAGGAAGTTTTTTCCAACAGGAAATTACTGTGCTACTGTCACAATATTGCAGACATTTTGAAGAGCAGTGCTTAAAAATCAAGGCAAAAACAACAGTGAGACAGAAAGAACACTTAACTATAATGAAACTAATAATGGGAAATCTTATGGACTTGCAGAAGAACTTCAGGAAACTGAAAAAAAAAAATAACTGCAACTTCAGGGCAAGAGCATGGTACTTCAGCACGCTTGTGTTTACTCCAAATCTTACCAACTATCACACTCTTGTCTTTGGAGTCTACTGTCATAACCAGACTGAAGTACAAAATCTTGCTCAGTATGAGACAGGACAGGAGGCAGCAGCATGGCAGGTAATATTCAGTGTGAACTATCAAGAGGTTCTATCCTTGAAAAAGCAGTTTACCCTCAAAAATGTCTCCTGCAAATCCACAAGTAAATTACATGCACACTTATTTCTTATAACCAAACTCCTGACTGTTCAAAAGCAAGGTTTGCATATAATCTTCCTTTTCTAATCTAACGTCAAATAGTGACAGCAAAACTTTAGTCAATAACTAATTTTTTTAAAAATAATTCAAACATTAGAGGACTTTTTTCAAAATGTCAGACTTGATTTGTTAGTGTTCCCATTATTGAGCTTCCCTTGTCCATCAGCCACTGCTAATTCAGCGTTCCAGATCCCACTGTTCTGGAGCACATTATGTTCTGTGAACACATCTGCTTGGCATTGCCACAGCTTCTTCCCAAAATACCTCAGTACAGCTTTCTGAACAGCTTTCAGTGGCAGACCAGACAAAGCTGTCACATCTCAGTGAAGGCTTATAGGAGTAAATAGTATCCCTCTGTAAATAATTTAATTCAGTACTTAATTACTGCTCTAAATGTCTGTGTGAGGAGCAAATAGGGATTTCAACAATGCAGTTGTCAATTTATTCACATATGAAACACAGTAATTCAAAGGCAGTATGAATTTAAATGTAGGAAACACCTTTAAGATCATCTCCATGATCACAAAAGCATTACAGGCTAACATTGACTTCATTTTCAAACACATCCATACAACCAGTTATACTGGTAGATCTTCTAATATATACACAACAGGGTAGGACAAAGCTAAGAACTTTATCCATGAGCATACAAAAAAAGTAACTAAATTAATTTTAAGGTTGATAAAGGAAGAATTCTTTTCTCATAATCTACATGAAAGGGGAAAAAAGTTAAATATTAAATACTGTGTAGCTTAACATCTGAAACAAGTAACAACACACAATTATTGGAATTTTAAAGGGAAAATGCAGTTAAATTACCAGCAGTTAATGGTTGCATTTGCCATCCCACCAAGGGTGTGCAAGAAACCTGGACCGGACACTGCAAGACACACTCCTGGTCTATACAGAAAATACAAGAAAGAAAAAGGAAGAGAGAAAAGGAAAGTGACCACAGGAAACACACACAAAAATAATCAACAAAAATTAGCAAGGTGCTGAAATATAAAATATTAAAGTTTTACTCATGTCACCAAAACTCATGAATGGCTAGGAATTTGTATGAATGACTAAAGGTAGACATGGAAATCAGAAACTGTGAAGCTGTATCAATCCAACCAGAAAAGCAAGTGAACAATTATATGCCATCCACACAGAAGAGGGCAATACACACAGGCTTATCCTAACACAGCTCCTGAATTCTTCTTATCACATTTGCTCTGCCATCTAATATTTATTTATATTCAATCTGGTAAACTTATGTTTGCAGTTTTCTCAAATGCACTTTATCAGCAGTTACCAATGAAGATAGCTCACACTGGATGAAATGCACCTGACTCAACACAAATTTTACTGAAATTTAATTCAGGCAGAGATACTTGTTATTCCAGGTTATGAGAAATAAAATGGTAATTCTCAACTAGTGAACATTTCTTAATAGATTTGCACACTCTTTACATACCTGCCAGTCAAATATCCAACAGCAGATGCAGCATAACAGGCCTGTTGAAAATACTGGAGTTAACGATACTATTACTATTATTATGTATACATTTAATGACATTTTGTTCACAACTTTCAACAAAAATACTGAAAATAAGCAGGTACAGATTCTTTCCTGACTATAAGAGCTTAAATATAAGTAACAGGTCCATTTCGCCCTTTCCAATATAAGATGTGTCCATGAAGATTAATGTGAAAAAATCTCAAGACTCTTTTCCACTTCTCTCCATATTTGAACCTCCTGTTGTTACAAGATATTACATTAGGATTATTTGCGATTCAAAAAAGAAAAAAAATCAACCAGATTTAAAAAAAAACCAACTAAAACCAGGGAAGAAAAACAAACAGAATGAAACACAAAACTTCTGCTTCCCACTGCCTTCTGGATGAACACAGAAGAAAATTGCAAGAGAAAGACAACAAGCAGAAATGCAGCCATTCTGAATTGTATTTCAGAAATACTGTATTTCAGAAATCAAGCAAAAGGTTGAAATCTCATACTGGAAGGAATAATTAGGTGATTTGAGATTGTCTTTTACAAGCTCAGCTGCTGAAATACTTCTCACTCCACTTCGGTACCACACATTTAAAGAAAAATTGTGTTTTGAATAAAAATCACAAAAGCAACATCTACACCATGTATTAGCATAATTGATCATCAGTTTTATTCGAGTATATTTTTAAGCTATTCCTGCAGTCATATTAAACATTTGGATATAAATTTCACTGGTAAAAAGACCATATCTGATGAAGAAGTTTACAGGTGACAACAGGACTCAAGAATTCACGTGACATTACCCACTCCCTCATATTTTCATACTCCTGTCTTGAAATCAGCAATTTTTAACACTTAATGGAAAAATAACTCATTTTGCAGTATTTTGTAATTTTTTTTAAAGTAAGCTTCTGGCCTTAGAACATGCCTCTTACATTTTTAGATAGAGTGGAGCTTTGATTTGAGTTATAATTGAGTACTCTAGTGATAAGATGCCCACTTGGGTTCCAGCTGTCATTATCAGAGGGCTCCCAAGCCTAATTCCCTTGACAGCTGTACCAACTCCAGCACACTGTATGCTCAAAACTAACTCAGGATACAAATATCAAGAGGTTGCTTTGAATATGTAGTGATAGTTATTCTTAAAGATTAAGAACTAACATGAACGATGTGTGTTGTTAACAAATACCCATACAGTTTTGAAGTTTAAAACTGATCTGGGTTATCAGTCTTTTAAAACAACTGCAGCAATATCTAATTATCCAAGGACAGATCAACAAAACACATGCCCCTGTGACATTGCAACACAGTTTTCACTGCTCAAAGGGCGTATACAGGTCAACTGCTCCTGGTAAACATGCCATGTTACAGGCCACAGCAGACCAGCTCATGAGTATTGGTAGTGCAACTTTCAGCTTCATGCTTTCATCAGGTATTTCTATTCAGCAGTTTAATGAGCTTTAAGGTTAGAATGAATCATTAAAGTTGGAAAAGACCTATATGATCACTGAGTCCCACCTGTGACCAAACACCATCTTGCCAACTGGCACATGGCACTAAGTGACTCCACCACCATCCTGGTGAGATTTTATTGGGTTTTAACTTGTTTATGGGCCCCTATTTCCTATGAACACTACTAATTCAAATTTTACCACTTCTACAGGGAAATCCTTTTGCTGCATCTAGCCTAGAAATAGGCTAGATGAGGTAGAAACTCAACCCCTGAAAAAAAACAACCCTTAGTTTTCCATATATCATATACAGCTGCCTTCACCAATAAAGGAGGCAGCTGTATACACATCCTCCACATCCAGACCACAAAACTGAGGCATTTAAAACTATGGCGTGTATACTGAGTATATCTTGAATATACTATATATAACCTTTCACCCTTTGCCAAGAAATTACTCTATCATTCACTGAGGATAAAGAGCAAACCAAAACTCATTATAAGATGCAACTTCATTCATCCTTTTTTGACTCCCCAAAGAAGAGAAATCCTGACATTTTGATATTAAAATTAGTCTTTGTGCTGTTTTTATTCCACTAAGCAAAAGCAGCTCATCATTTATCAGCAGAATGTTTTTTGTCTCCTTCATCCAGTAAAGAGTAATAAATAGAACAGCATCTCATTTGGCAGTGCAAAGCAATCTTCTCTGTTAATTACACACACATGTGAGGAAATTAATATTAATCATGTCAGTAACCACAGGTAAAACTACAATATTTGCTAGACAGCCTACAGGAATATAAAGATGGTGCTGAATTCCCAGTTCTTCAGAGACTCAAGTACACCTTATAAACATATTTGTATATATTTGCCCCTCTCATATGTTACAGATTTTCCATAGAGACACGCATCCATCTAAATTCTCACATTCCAATATAACAATGTAAGGATTAGACAGCAAAAACACACAGCTCACAACCACCTGATTTAGGAGAACTACTGTAACAACACTTTGTTGAGGACTGGGACAATCCAAAAGGTTATTAACTACATAAATTAAGAAAAGCTGGTAACTGCTGTGGATCAGGTATGGGAAGTTGCTGGTCGCTCTGCCACCAGTTCAGTAGCCAGCTCCCCATCTTGTGCAGCGACCCTTGGCGTATAAACCCAAGGTTATTATTTTCAACCTCAGACCACCCAAGAAACTACTGAGATTAAAGAGTTACTACTGTGGGAAACCAAACAAATGCAGAACTAGCTGCATAGCATCAAAATGCTGAGGAGTTTGGCTCTTAATTTCTGACACCTACACAATAAAGTTGATATATACATAAATAAGAGAGTCTAAGCATATGTTCATGGTTGATTTTGAGCGCTTGGAAGCATTGTTACTTTTTATGGTTTGCTGTTCTGTGAGCTTTTATAACATAGGGAAAAATACCTGCAATTATTTAAATTGTCAGAACAACTTTATCAATCAACAGGAACACTTTCCTCTTTGGGCTCTTAAGAACACCATGTAGATGGGGGCAAAAAAAGTAATGAGGTAGGTAATAAAGTCCTAAAAAGAACTAAAATACTAGCAGTTGGAGTGAGAATGATAATATTGGAAAATGTGTAGAAAGCTACAGAAAAGCCCTGGATGAGCATCTCAAAACCTGGCAGATAATATCTGACAATGTAGCACTTGAAGGAGATAACGTTGATAATTTTTTGTTCTCTATCACATGCTGTCTTTAAATTCCTTTTTTTTTTTTCTATCCTTGCCCCCTTATTGGAGAATGGCATTTTTAAATGGAAGATGATGTTGAGGTTTCTTAACAGAAAAGGAGGGGCCACTTTAAAATGGAAAAACAAGGGCTCAAAGAAATACTCAACCCAATGCACCAATGTTCTCAATTTTTCCAAAATCAGAGTGGATGCTCCTGTGTATGTTTTTTAAAGGAAAATTTAGAGACCACATTCTTTCTAGTAAGAAAACTTAAACTGGGTTTCATTCCATTGTAAAACAGTTAAGGAAAGGGCTGCTCCCACTGCAGATATATACTTACAGCTTGTTCATTTCTCATTCCCACATATTTTATTCCAACAGCCTGGGCTGCAATTGCGATTTCAGTGACTGGAATACCAACAATGCCAAACATGTATTCAATATTCTATAAAGAAAAATGTATGGAAAAGTCAGACTGTTTTTTCCTCAAAAGACAGCTTTAATAAGCACATGACAAACACGGACATGCTATCTACACAGGCAGTCTAAAACTAAAATGTAACATATATAATCACAGAGACACTCACAGGTCAGTGCGGAAACAGAGCTGCCATCAGCTGGTGTCTGCAGCTCAGCCCTCTGTGGTTGTGAAAGCCCTGGATTTTGGGAGTCTACAAGCAGTGGGACAAAGGTTCATGCCTCAGTCAAGGTGTGTTTGGTGCTTTTTGCTGAGCAATCCTTACCTGGGACATCTCTGCTATGTGACTTTGCTGATTCTCAGTGTGTCAGCTTCCTCTATTCAGAAAATGCCTCATGGCACCTTGTGTTTTCACACTTCCACGGAAAATTAACAGCAAAAAGCCTCCCAAAAATGGTTGGGAACGTACCGTGCCACAGAAACACAGAGCTAAAGAAGACTACGCTTATCTGGATTACAACTGAACTACTTTTCTATGTTTCACAGGCCAAACGCAAAGTCTTCTCCCAAGCGCCGTGCCAGGCCTGCAGCATCTCGAGTTCAGAGACAAGACAGAGCTTTCCTCGCTGTGCAGGAGGCGCAGGAGGCACATCCAGCTGGCACGGGGAGAGCTGCAGAGGAACCTCGGCATTGCTTGGTGGTAACGGGGGGGATCGGCTGAGCCGGGAACGGGGCAGGCTCTCCACAAGAAGGGAATCGGCGTCGGCCCGGGGAACGCCTCCCCGGGATCAGCAGCTCACGGCGGCGCCGGGGCCGGGCCGCTTCCAGGGCTGTGCGGCGGAACCTCCCTTCCTTTCCCTCCCTCCCTCCCTCCCACAAAGCGTCGGGGCGAGCCCTCTCCGTCCGGCCGCGGGGGAGCGGCAGCGCCGGTCGGGGTGAGTCCGGCCGCGCACATGCACTCGCTGCAGGCTATCCCGGCGCGCAGGCTGCCGGTCCCCGCCCCGCGTTCTTACTTGCGCCCTGAGGGCCTGGGCGATGATCTGCGCCCCGCTGACCGCCTCGCCCTCCATGTCGGCCCCGCCGCCCGCCTCCAACGGGCCGGGCCGGGCCGGGCGAAGGGCGCGCGCAGTGACTGACAGGCGGCTGGCCCAATCAGGCAACGGGTTCAAGGGACCCATCCCTGACCCTGCCGGCGGGCGGAGACCGGGACAGCTTCCTATTGGTCAGAGCGGGCAGCCAATCAGAGGCCTGGCGCCGGCCCTGCAGCGTGAGGCTCGCGGCGCGCGGGGGGCGGGAGCGGGACCTGGAGCTGGACGGGCCTTCCCGGGTCCGGCCGGGAGCGGAGCGGGAAGGGCGGGATCGCTGCAGGCCCGGCCGCGGCCCCGGTGGCTTCCGTGAGCTCCAGGGCCGCGCGGTACCCGAGGCAGCCGGCCCCGAGCGCTCCGGCTGCGTGGGGCTGGTCAGAGGTGGCGAACACGGGGCGGGCCGAAGTCCAGGGGTTGTGTGAGGTGCCGGTGTCCGCCGCCGGCGCTCACCGGGAGAAGCGCCAGAGGAGTGCGAGACACCCTCCCAAAATCCCAGCTGAAGGATGGCGCATGTCCCTTTGTCCGGCTCGGCCCATCCCGGCGTGTCGCTGAAGTGATGCGGGTGACATCTTGTCCCTGCCCCCGCCCTCGGTTTGTCCTGCCAAGCCACTAACGATAGCAGCGCTTCGTTCGACCACGCTCGCCAAACAACAACAACGAAAAAACATGGATAGCAAAACACAAATGGTTTAGATAAGAAAAAAAACCTTCACAAAACATACATTATAAAATACTGTAATATAATGCAGTAAATAAAAGGAATAGATGGGAGGTATCAGTGGAAAACACTTTGAATTTCACTGTAGTTTATGTATTTTTAAAATACGTTGTATAATAGATTGTAGAATGGCAGCAGCATCACAATCCATGGTTATCATTCAATCTAAAAAAACACTTTGTATTTTCATAGCCAATAGGAATATTTACCTAGTAATCATTGCTGTTTGTTACTGTTATTACTGTTTATGTTGCTATTTATGTTACTATGCTATATGTTAGGCATAGCTTAACGTGCATCTGCTATTAACCACTCAGGAGGACCCAGACTAGTGCTGTGCTGCCTCTGTTATTTCAAGGTCTGTTGGATTCTTCGGAGAAGCGTGAAGAAGGGAGGGCACGTGCTGCTTTTCCCTGTGTATGCATCCAGGTGTGGTGACAGCTGACAGACTTCTAAGTTTCCAAACTTGTTGAAAAGTGAGTGACTGGATGCTTTACTTCACAACACACTGAGATCAGATGGCTCTGAAAAGGTGAATAGGACAACAGCCTGCAGTGTGACTGGGGGGGAAACTTGTCATCCAAACTTGGACACCAGTCTTTTTACCCTTTGTGTGGAACTATAACTGGAATATTTTGACTGCAAGACAGTAATACTGCTATGAAATATTTATATTTGGGCAACATGATCCTGTTGAAGCCTGTCAGGCAAAAGACCACATAAATCACAGGAAAGGGCCATAAGAGGAGGTAAAATTATAAAGCATTTTGGGTAATGAAAATTTAAAGTCATGGCTCAGGTGAGGTGACAGCTCTATAGGTTCTAAGAAAATTAACTTATCTTCAAGGGAAGGATTTATGAGATGGTGTGGCACTTTACAGTAGTAAGAACATCCAGGATGTGTCAGAGACATATTTGGAATCTCAACAGCCTAAGGGCTGAGTAAACCCTGTTGGTATCCTTATTTTGTCTGGAAAGTTTAATATACCCAAGCCCAAACCTGGGGCTTGTCATGGCTCTGGCATGTCACAAGCAATCCATGAGAGAGCAGAGTCCTGTTGTTTAAGTTGTCAGACAGGGGAAAGGCTTTAGGGAGCACTCACACAAGTGCTCGGCCATCATCTGTAGGACTAGCAGTAATCACAACCCAGGGCTGGACTCAGAGGAATTATTTCAGTTATTTAGTTGCCCCAGGTTCAGCCAGATGGGGTTGTGTAGTTGCATGTTCAGTGCTAAACCTGTTGTGCACCTAAATGAGGAAAAGATTCAGATAAGTATGTCTGAGTGTTTCTGACAACCAGGAAATGAAACTTGGTAGAAAAATAAGACCTCTCCAAGCATGTTTGTAAAAATACAACATTTTGTAAAGGCTCATTACCTGTTAATTTTTTTTTCTATTACTGTGTTTGGCTTTTAAAAAAGGCAGTTTTTCTAATGCATAGCAATTCCACCTCGTGATCTGAAACTCTCCAACTTTTTCCATCACTAGTAATGATGAATTCTAATTACATCTTAGTTGACAACTTTATTAAGGAGCAGCTGACTAGAACCCATTCCTGCCCTAAATAGGCATTTGAAGGGGTGACAAGAAATAGAAAATACAGTTTTGTCAGTGAAGTGCAACACAGCTTGTTTATTTTCAGTATGTTCCTTAACTGTGAGAGATTTCTCACCCCTGAACTCCCTCCTCCTGCTACTGCTTTATATCTTCACATATGCTTTGGTATTTCAATTGCAAAGCTGAGCTTCACAGGACAAGGAGGCCCCTCCACTTTTGATAGGCATTGCTAAATCACCCCCTGAAAGCATTGAGTGTTTCCCTCAACATGCAGAATAGCAAGGATAGCTTGTCACACATCACTTTTCAAAACTGTTTATATAAATGCAGTATCTTTAATCCATCTGATTACAGAAAGGCCAAGGTTTTATTCAGTTTTCATCACACTTTAAATAAATTTATCCTTGAAGGCATGTATGTATGGACACATTGGCTAATTAAAGCTCAAGGAAATAGGAATATGTATTTCAGCTTAGCAGCATTGAACAGCTAAGTTACTCCTGTGCCCTTAGAAGTGTTACTATTACATGTTAAGACTTTTTGGTTGAGCAAACAATTCTGCCTACCACAGGCACCAAGGTTATAATTTTGCTACATAATTTTTTCCATTTACTCATTGTTAGGTATTAAGCAGTTGGTGTTTAGGGGAAAGAAAAAAAAAGCAGTGTTGAGGACTGTTATTAGCTGCTTTTCATCCTGGAATTCAAGCAAAGAGATATTTTCAGTTAACATGCCATAGACTTTCTTTTCTGGGGTATAAAACTACATTTAATATAACATGAATAAAAATAAGACTGTGATTAGTTTAGAGTTGATCTTTTATTCCTGCTGGGCTTTAAGAAGTCTCTCCATGCATGTGTCTGTCAGTCTTTATTTGCTTTGGAAAATTTCAGGGAGTTGTAGATCACAAAGACTGAAGAGCACTAAGAGTGTTTGGGATAATTTTTTTTTTTGGATACAAGTTCCCAGAGAGCAAATACAATTAAAAAGTCAGTCACTGAACTTAGAGCTATCAATACATAGCACCAGTAGATCTCTCCTTCATGCTTTTTCAACTTCACTGGTATTTGAGATTTAATTCCTTCATGATACCAGTGACACTGTGGTGACAAATACAGAATTTTCATGTTGTGAGAATAATTCAGAATAAAAAGCATTTCTATAGGCTTTCTGAAGTGTTGCACAACCACTGACTATGTCAGTCCTTGTTCTAAGTCCTTTCCTAACTTGGGAAGTCAAAAGGTTACATGGGGAGCACATATTGCAGAGAATACCTCAGCTTTCCAGACTCAGTAATTCTTAATTTTTTTTCTAAGAAAAGCTAACTAATGCAAATGTTCTCAATTTTGTATAGATTTTTGATTTTTTTTATTACTATGAAAGCATTTTTAACCTTACCTGTCTATATTGCACGGGAGGAATGCAGATCTGATTTGCAGTCAACATTTTTACAAATGTTCAAAAAAGCTGCACTGTAGGAAAAATATTTGCCTACTTCATATGTTGAGTTGAAATACAGTGAATTCACAATCCATTAGGAGAGGTATTTTTATGACAGATAGATGCAGAAGTGGTGTCTAGTGTAATTCTCTTGGCAATTATCTGTTTCAGTATTGATAAAGTGTCCTATTTCTGCTTGACTGCTATATACAGTCTGTAAGTAATTTTAGGAAATGCTACATTTAAATACATCTCCTGTCACCGAATGGAGGAGGAACTGCAAATCTGTGAGTGGCTTTAAATTTTTCTCAAAGATGTTTTGATATATAGTGAAACAATCTATAAATGAATGTTGATTATTAAGGGAAACCAAGAAAGGAGATCATTAGAACTATATATGAAGCTTAAGTGCTTTTGGACACAGTTGTTTAAAGCAACAGTGTAGATGGATTTGTTTAGAAACAGTATGCACATGGTCATTCAGGAACTTAAAAGCACTGCACTGCTGAGAGCCTCAGTAACCATCCACACTAAATTGTAAATTTAAATTCCTGGCATGATATTTTGCTCCATCTCATCCACCCCACTTTTGTCTGGGTTTCTTTTCTCTAGATCTATGGCATTCACCATGGTGGCTCTGAGCTGGAAGCTGCCCATCTGCTTTCTCTTGTATCAAGTGGTCTCAGGAAGAGTGAGGAGGGAGGAGCACTACGTGGCGGCGGTGTACGAGCACGAGTCCATCCTGAGCCCGACCCCGGCGGCGCTGGTGGAGCGACGCTCCGCACTGGAGCTCATGGGCAAGAACCTTGACATCTATGAGCAGCAAGTGCTGGCTGCTGCCAGGCAGGTACGGCCCAGCAGCACTTGCATGTGCCCTGTGTATATATAGAGGAAGTGCTATTCGAAGATAATCTGTCACATTTGTGTTCCCAGGCAACTAAAGCTGTATTTATATCCATAACTATGGTCTGGGTTCTCAGACAATCTGACCTGCCAGCAGCTCTGAAAAAGAATCAGGCCAAGTAGCATCCCGCCTGACTCAGGCTATTCCAAGCTTGGAAAAACACGCCCATCGTTATTTAGTATAGGGAAATTAATTTTCTATTTTGGTCTGAATACCTAGCTCCTGTCTGTCTTCTTAAATGGAAGGGTTTCCTTGAAAATTTGTCTCTCTGGCAGCTGTCTTGGGTTTGGTTTTATTCCAGTGCTCTCAATGGAAATTCCTGAATGTTTCTAAAAGCTAGGGAAGTCAAATTTGGAAATTAATGTTCCACCTTTAACAACTTTGTGGAACTGAAATTTTCCATTCCTTTTTCCGACCCACCATGGAATGGTTCTCAGTCTAAATATATTTAGAGGAGAGAGACTAGTATTGCCAGCTGTTCTTTGCACAGCCTTCTTTCCTCCCCTCCTGAGAAAACCCAAACTGGTTCTAGTGACAGGAAGCAAGTGTTACTGGCCCTGAACAGAGAAGAATTGACTTTCAATTTTCAGAAATTTGTTGTTCTGGGAGAGAATAATTTCTGTTTTTATATGATTTGACAACATGATGGGGATTTTTTAGGGAAGTTCAGATGATTGGGCAGAAGCATAATAGCAATTTTTATGTAGCCCTGCACCCAAGACACATAAATTATCCCAAAGCCAGCGCATAGGTAACACGATTGAGCTGACTTTTGAAGTCTAACAGGAATTTGAGTGAGCGGTGCTGTGTCTGATTTAAGAAGAATTCACCACTTTTTTAGGAACAATTCAAATCTCCCTGAACTTCTGGCAGAGCCTCTGGCATGGCTACATTTCTACCAGACTGTCCACTGCTTCCACGGTGAACTGTTTCTGAAATCAACACTCCCAGTATCCTGTCCAACCCTAAATTACAATGGGACTTAGAGATGTCTCTTCATGCATTGGCATTTGGTTTGGAAAAATTCAGGGAGTTGTAGATCATCCCATACCAGATTAATTAAGTGGTGCTGCACCTTTGTCAAAGTGTATCTGCAAGATAAATGTATGTGTCAGGTTACATAGGTTTTTTTTTGAATACACGCTGTTACATACCTACTACATAGTTTCACCTACTGTGAAGTTGAAGAAAAGACATCTTCAAGCTGCATTTTTGGCAAAACATAATTGGGTTATCCTTAAATTTCTTTAGCTCTTTTTACCCATGAGATCCCCCTTTTCCTTTGCTTTGCCTACAAAACATGTCTTTGTTTTACATACAGGGGGCACAGATCATTGTTTTTCCTGAAGATGGAATCCATGGCTTCAACTTCACCAGAAGCTCCATTTACCCTTACTTAGATTTTGTTCCACATTCACACTCTGGGAAGTGGAATCCCTGCAGAGAGCCCTATTTGTTCAATGACACAGAGGTAAACATGGGGGTGATGCCTGCAGAGGTGGGATAACCTAATGCTCCAAGTGGGAAATAGTTCAAGTTGTTTGCTTAGGGAAGTAAGCAAGAAATTTAACCACTCCTAGTACCAGGTTCTGTTTTCGTGGTTGCCCAAGCTCTGCCCAGTTTCATTCTTAGCAGAGGAGGGTTTAGATCCATAAATGCAAGGAGATCAGTTATGTATGAACCATCTGGATTTTTCATTTTCTCCTCCCAAGCTCTGAAGTGGTAACTGCTCTCTTGTAAGATCCGTTTTATGTGGTTTTAGTTTGAATGACATTTTTTTATACAAAACAACACAGCAGTATCTTCCCTTTTGGTGCATTCTCATTACTCGGCTTTAATGACTTAGTGACATCACAGCATTCTGACTCAGCAATCATTGCCAAAAGATTAGCACAAGTAACAGGACTTACCTGCTACAATGTAATAACAGAAGTCACAGACTGACAGGTAAGATTACATAAGATATGACCTGGATGTTAGAAAAATAGTATTGCCATTGACTGTTCTGGACCTGAACTGAAAATAACCATGCTCAGTAAATACAAGTCTGCTAGCTTCTTTCATTCAGTCTAATGAAAGAAATCATGCCTATAGCTAGTGAGCAGGATTTGTGTGTGAACATGAATCGCAGCTGTAAACAATGATCTTTTTTGGCCTATGAATCTTTGTTACCAATGATCATGGCCAAGCAAGAACTTAGTTTGCCATTCAGATGCTGTTTGTAGATTGCAGTAATGTCAGTCTTTGGTACAGCTCTCCGTGTTATAGAAGAAATATCCCAGTAATACTGTGGTTTACAATGTTTTCTATTTCTTTGCTGTAATATGCAAGGTCTGTCCCTTTCCATCTCTGCTTTTCTTTTTAAAAAATTACAGTAAAAACATCCAGGTGCAGATGATCATTATTAGACATTTGCTGTTCTGAAGGCACACACAGATCAGTTGTGCTGCCTTGGCAAAGCTTTCAGCTGACATACTGAGTATTTTAAAGCCATTGGTGCTTTAAAAAGTTACAAGTTTCTAAAAACTAACACCTTTGGAATAGGTTTATTTACTTCCTTCCTTCTGAGGAAATAAAACTCAGACAAATTTTTTCAGAGCTGTTTTAAAATAAACATCTGAAATACCTTTCTGCCTACAAAGCTACTGGTTCCAGTAGCTCTTGTCACGAAATTATCAGTGCTTTTAAATTTTACAGATATGTCTAAATGTGTTCAATTTTGAATTTCCAAAATAATAATTTGGAAAGTATGAAATAAGTCATAGGTACTTAAGTAAACGAAAGCACTCCTATTTCTCCATACTGTTTTCCAGGTCGTCCAGCGCCTGAGCTGCATGGCTCTGAAGAACAAGATATTCCTCGTGGCCAACTTAGGGACCAAGCAGCCGTGTGAGCGCTCGGATCCTGGGTGCCCGTCGGACGGGAGGTACCAGTTCAACACCAACGTGGCGTTTGCCGCAGACGGAACGCTGCTGGCCACGTACCGCAAACACAATCTGTACTTCGAGTACGCTTTTGACACCCCTCCAGAGCCAGACTATGCATTCTTTGACACCCCTTTTGCTGGCAAGTTTGGCATGTTCACTTGCTTTGACATACTCTTTTTTGAGCCTGCTGTGAACCTTATCAGACAATACAACTTGAAGCAAATTGTCTATCCAACTGCCTGGATGAACCAGCTCCCGCTTTTGTCTGCTGTAGAGTTTCAGCAAGCTTTTGCAACAGCTTTCAATGTCAATATTTTAGCAGCCAACATCCACCACCCTACGTTGGGCATGACAGGGAGTGGCATATATACTCCAGTCAAATCATTCATCTACCACAACATGGAAAGTTATGGTGGCAAGCTCATAGTAGCAGAAATTCCTGTGATTACTGCAGATTATAAAACCAATTCAGAGAGCAATGAAAGATTTAGAGAGAGCTTACATGACTCATGCAAGACTTTTACGAGCACCTCACTGGATGATGACGTTTGCTTTAAGGAGCAAGAAGAGATTGCTGGCAGAGTATCTGAAGGAGGAAAGGAACAGTCACCTCCTTCCTTTTATGCAGAAATGATGTATGACAACTTCACTTTTGTTCCTGTATGGGGGGAAAAAGGAGAGGTCCAGGTTTGTGCCAATACCCTTTGTTGTTATTTAAACTACCAGAGAGCTGTTTTAACTGATGAATTATATGCTCTGGGAGTTTTTGATGGGCTCCATACAGTGCATGGCACATACTATGTCCAGGCCTGTGCCTTGGTGAAGTGTGGTGGTCTCAGTTTTAGCACTTGTGGACAGGAGGTCACAGATGCCACTGCTCTGATAGATTTCCAGCTATGGGGAAATATGAGCACCCCTTACATCTTTCCTTTGCTGCTGACATCTGGTATTACCTTGGACTTTGCTGATCACATGGGCTGGAAAAACAACCACTATTTCCTCAGCAAAAATAGAACATCTTTTGGCCTCCTGACAGCTGCTGTCTATGGACGATGGTATGAAAAGGACTAGCACAGATATCTGACTGAGTCAGAAAACAGCTGCCCCTATGTTCAGAGTATGTGTCTTAACAGAAGTTGAACATCCATATTTCCAAGAGGTTCAGGTGTGTTTGTCCCATCAATGCCTGATTGGGTCCCACATTTGAAATAATGGTTGTAAGCACAGTCTGTACCACTGTCATATCAGGATTTAAAGAACTGCCTTGGAAAGGTAAAGGCTTGATGTGATCTTGTGAGAAGTTTTATACCAGAAAATAACACTTCTCATTTCAACTGAATTTGTTCATTTAATCCTGTTTTTGGGGGTATGGAAATGAATGGAATAGAAAACTACTGCAAAAAACCCCTCAAAAAACAAACAAACAAAAAAAAAGAAAGGGAAGGAAGACACAAATATTGTGCATAACATACACAAACCCATGTAGGTATACATACACAAAGATTTTATGTGCTGAGGTTCTGATTTCTGGTTAGGGTGCCATGACTGTTTTTTTCTTAGAGTAAAAAACTCGCAGCTGAAATCATTACCAGTGACTGGCCACCTGGGTAAAGGTAAACATGTTACACATTTACCTGGGTGTTACAGCTGTAAACATCTACAGAATAGCTAGTCTGGGGAACAGGATATCTATGTGAAGGTGAACAAGGTATCAATGACTGTGAAAACCCAGACTGCAGCAAGACACAATTCACAAGAAATTCTGTTTAAAGAAAACACCAGCACTGAGTATCAGTGGCCACGTTATGTACTGCTTGAGTACTTCATCTTTCCCTGTTTAAAGGAGAAGTCATTTTAAAACTGCTTTAACTTTAAGACATCTTGCACACTGTTCATGAATTTATTCAAGAGGAGTTATGAAAAGCACATAGTAAGATGTGGGACAGCAAGGATTTTGCATCAGTGCTTCATGTGCCAAATGGCAGGTTAGTGTGCTGAGTAAAACACACCATTCTTTCCAGAGCAAGAACTAGATAAAGTGCTATAGCTGTTGTACTGCAGTGAAGAAGCTGGGAAGAGAATATTCAAAGGCTATTAACTTGGCATTTAATTCAGACAAGTTAATATATTCTCAAGCATTATAATTTTATGGGGTCTTATTGGCTATTATGACTTCATATGGGTAATGGCTGTTGAGTAATGGAATAAAAAATAATGTTATATATATGAACATATAAAAAAATATATATAATAAAACAACAATTTCTTTGGTGAGTCCTTGTGTTCCAGCTGCTCTGTTAGTCAGGCTGGAAGGAGCAGAGCACAGGAGAAAGGAAAGCTGGGAGTCTCCCTTTGTTTTGGTGGTCTGAGTTGGTTCAAACTCAAACCACCACAGTTACAAGGTTGAGCCCTGAGACATGCGTAATCAGCTCCTGCTTCAAATGAACTCACTTTCTGGTTTCACAAAGCAAAACAACCAAAACATTGCTGAATTTCTACCTTAGGGTAATTGTGGAAGAAGATCTTGGCCTCTATTAAACGTTCCTCCAGTCTGTATCCCTGTGTGTCTGACCCTCATTGAACACTGCTCTGATACAGCAGCACACCAGGTTTGTTTATCCTGCAGCATATATTGAACAGAAATATAGAGAGGGGAAAGTCTCTGTCTCATTAGGCATAAACTTGCTGCTATAAAAGTAGGCCATTCCACCACAGGGTAATTAAAGATCACTAAGTCTTTGGCACCCGTACCATGTTCTTGCTGAATTGCTGCATGATTCCAGGACGTACAGGGTAGAACAGAAAAGCATTTGCAGTGCTTGTTGGTGCTTCTGCTTCTAGTACCACATGACCAAATCTGAAAGAATGGAACAATGAACAACTGGAGATCTCAGCTCTCAGGACCCTCCACTTTGGAGGCTGAAAAACATGCAGCTTCATGCACTAAAATACTCTTTGGGATTTATTTCCAGAGCAGACCATTATCACAGTAAGTCAAGCTAAACAAATAAATAGCATTACACATATTTGCTGTGCTTAAAGGAAGAAGTGGTATTTATCTGTGAAATACTTACAAAGTGTGTCCCAAAAGCTATTCTAACTCTGGGTACGTTGAAATTGTCAGAACAATACCTTCTAGCCCTACTGGAGTTTGCATGAGTCTACATTCCTGTCTCCTCCCCGAGAAGAGCAGGCATTAAGTATCAGAGAGTGTTCTCATACCTTATTCCCTTCACCCAAAACAGCTGCCTCAAGCAAGGGGACACTGGTAAAGGACAAACAGGCAGTCCTAGACACAATGGATTAGCAGGAAGTATCTGCTCCTGCCTCCCACCCTGATCTTTGAGTAACAGCAGATCTGTCTCTCTGAGCTGGGGTGACCAGCAGTAACCTCCAACAACACCAGACTTTGGTGGCTTCTGGAAGTGTGTGCTGGAGCATCAATTTCAGCACTGCTCTGTTCCCAAACAAGTCTGCAGTTTTGTGAGTGAAGCTACTTACCTCATGCTGAGGAGGTGTGAGAAGCCTTCAGCAAAGGTGGATGCTCACTACTAACACTGTAATGCAGCCCATCATCTAATGAATATGAACAGTTTTATTAAGGCTTCCCGAGTCTTTCCTGTCTGAGAGTGGAACAAAACTAAACCAGGACACAAGGATTTTAAACATAGAAGAAATAGAGCTGAAATCTAGAGCAGCTTTAAACCCATCAGTCTGTGGACCAAAGTGAAACTAGGATTTGGGAATTTGTACTGACACTAAAGAAACTTCCTCTCTGAGACAGCAGGGGATGGTGTCTTTAAAGGACACTGCTCCTTTAGGAGGATGCAGGGAAGGATAACAACCATAGAAACTCTCTGTCCAGGTACATGAGTCAGAGGGGTTTGGAAGGTTCCTCATAAGGGATCTGCTGCCTCAGGATTCACAGTGATTTTTCTAGGTGAATGCTGGGATACTCTCCTTACCATGAGAGAAACACCAGAGAGCACATCAAAGGATCAGCTGGAAAACAGAATCTTGGAGTTGAGCTATCAAGAGGCATGGGAAGAGGCTGAGGTGACACAGTCTGTTCAAATCAGAGACCTTCACAATGCCCAACTGGGCATAAGCTCCTTTAGGCAGATCTCAACCAGTGAAATAAAAACCCCAAATATTCACAGGCTGAACTGAATTATCACTCCATCCAGCTTTTAAAAGTCAACAACAATGAAAATATTAGAGGGAATCACTGTGCTCTCCTTTTTCCCTGCCCTGGGAGAGTATGTGTGGGCAACAGAGATCAGAAATCAGAGACAACAGTGGGACCCACAGCAAATGAAACAAACTCTTGGTAGAAGAGATCAGAAAGGTTGAATTCATTAAGACTTTAATAGGTTGGGAAGATTTTTAGAAAATTTTGCAGACATTTTGAGTAACAAAGTTTGGCAAAGGACAGAAAATACCTGATGGGATACATGAATCACTAGATTTTGCTTTAAAACTTTTTAAGCTATCTAATCTATTCTTTTAACATAGAACACCTGAGATGTCAGACTTAGGTCAGATCCCAGGTACAGAGAAGAAAATCTGCAAATCTGTCCTTTGACAAGGCTTCAAAGCAGGTTTTGTTTTGTTCTGCTGTAAACCTGAATAGCAAGAGTTCTGGCTGCATCTATTGCAATTTTAATTTAAAAAGATTGTAAGGTGTTTTTTTTCCTCTTTAAATATTTAGTGACACCATCAATGTGAAGACAGTTTGAAAGGCTCTTTGGGTTCTCTATTACTCAACTATGTTTACAGTTACATGGGGGAATACTGCAAGATCTCTTTCCCAACCTCGGCTTAAAAATTGCCAAAACAAAGAATGGAGTGAACTAAATTTATCCTAATGAAAAATAACACACAGCACATCAGGGAAGTATGGATAATTTAAATACTGCTTTATTTGAAGACAAATAGTGTGCTAAAGAGACTGGGATACCAGGTTGGAAAGAGTGGCAAGAAATCTTGGAGTCCTTTAAGCAAGGACATTCATCTTTCCCTGTCAGGAAAGTTCAGAGATGAGCTGTAGAATTTGAAAATTTTAGTCATGTTTATAACCTAATCTTCCCCAGGGAAAGGAAACCAAAACAGTCTTGTGATCTTGCTGAGCTCTAGATGCCTCAACAACTGAACATAATGCTCTTTCCAAGGCTGCCATTTCAGACCACTTTTCACTCAGTAGGTCTGAGAGGGAACATAGGTCAGGCTGGGGGCCTGGGTAACATTCACCATTTCCAGCCAGGCATTTCTTCCTCCTGTTAAGCAGTAAAATGAAGGGATTTTGTGATAAGGCTTACGGAATCTCATAAATACAGTAACAGGGGAGAGTCTTAAGAATAGCCAGCTGTTTCATCATTAAAATGAATGCACTTTTCACTTAAAGTTCAAAAACATACAGATGCTACAGTGAGAGAAGGACCCCAGAAAAAGCAAAAAGCCAATGCTATCAGCTAACAAAGAGGCTCGTGCTGTGTCCCTTCTCATTTCATAGGATATGACTGGAGAGAACCCACAAAGATCATTGAAGCCCAACTCCTGGCCTTGCATGTGATCACCCCAAGGCTCCACACTTCCAGGAGCATTTACCACCTCAGGTTTCAGTCTGTAAAGTTTGGAGCCCCATGTTTTATAAATTCTTATCTTGTCCAATTCAGAGTCACCGCTACATATTTATATACAAAAAATGTTTTCCATCCCAATCAGAATTCTACTCCAACTGTCCTGCCAGGTTCTGCAGCATATTAAGGAGGATTATAAGGAAATCATCACAAATCTCTGAGATTACTGCAAGAGGCAGTAACTATTCATCTTGGATTTAAGGATTTGTACGAATTGGCTTGAGGCTTTAAGAATTCAAATTCGTGATATTAATATCAATTTTACCAAGTTTGAATTCAGACCTATGGAAGTTGTGTTAGAATTTTAAAGTACTTCTTAATAAGTTTAAAAAAGGCCCTTCTTTCCAAGGTCTAGTTAGTCTGATTCCAGCAGGACTGGATTATCAGAAATTCCTGTCAGCAGGAATCAATGCTTTTTAACCAAAAGTGTGATGGCATTTCTTTCGTGGATACATACCATCAGCAGAGGCCCAGTGCAAAGTGGGAGATGAGGAAAATCCTCAGGCTGCTCCTGCAGGTGTAGCCAGGGAAGCCCATGGAGCTCCCTCACCCACACTGTGGTACACAGAGCCAAAGAGCACGACCTCCAGTTCTGCAGAACTGCTGTTACCATAAACATTTACCCTTTTTATTTAGGTTTCAGTTTTTTAGGATGCCCTGCAGACATCTAGCACTGTTAAAAACTGTTCCCTGATTGTGACAAACTTTTCACAAGTAATGCTAACCAGTTCTTTGGGCAGTATTCACTGACACTTCCCATCTTTCTACATGCTGATCTCTCACCCAGTTATCACAGGATCAACAACATAAAGGTCACCACACTTCTTTTTTATTCGCAAAAGAGAACATGAGTTACCCAAACACTTGTGTTACCCCCCAACCAACTGCATTTAATGAACATTATCTTAATTTTTTTTTCTAGTGGCTATAAATAGACCACGTTATTCTGGGTTACTACGGTAGTTGTTGTCTTTAAATGGGTACAATCTGGGCAAGACAGAAAGGCTAATTCCTCTCTAGCTAAACCTGAATTAATTGGGTTGGAGAATCTGTAAACATTATCTCATGCTCTTTTTTAGTAATCTTCCCTACAGTTTAGGTAACAGTTCTGGGCTCTTTAGTGCTTCTTTTAACACCTGTGTAGATGTTAAAAGGAGCAAAACTTTGAAGTAATAATTTTTACATATCAACTTCTTTTCCAACCAAACATTTGTTAATTCCTTAGCCTGGTAGCCAAAACCAGAACACAGACAAGTCAGAATTTTAAACAAATTACCAGAAAAGCCCCCCAAACAATTGCAATCAATCTAAGTTTAAAAAGTGCCTAGAATAAAAGTTCTGACTGTTCCACATATATTTATACAATTATTTTGGAGACTTCTAAGCACAGGAAGGTGATAAAAACTTACAAGAGGAAATACAAAGCAGGACAGAGAAGCCAAGATTTTACATGGAATTACATGAAAAATCTCAGTTGGTGTAGGGTGACTCTTAGGGAGAGACAGATTGATTCATCACCTTATCAGCATCCAGCATTTATCCTGCAACATGACACTCTAAGAGTAGTAGCTCAGCCTATGAGGTTAATACTGACATGGCACTTTCTCCTGCAGAACATTTATACTGAGAATGGAAAACCCATAAAACATCCCAGAAGCCACAGTACACAGAAAGATGAGTAGAGCCAGCTGTCCTCATTCCTTAGGTCCATTTTATTTTTTCCCTCCCCCAGGACAAAAAAGGATTTCTTTTATTCTAATATATTGCTTCAGTAGTCCAGCCAAGGCTCACTGCTCTCCCTTGGTGAAAATCCAAGAGATTGTTTGGATAAAGGCTGTTAAGAATAGCTGTGCAATATTCATCTGTAGAAAATCAGGAGGATTTCTTTTAGAAAAATGGAGGTTCCGACATAACTTTCTGGAAATGAATAGAGCTCCAACTGAGGTATGAACATTTTCTTTAAACCCCCACCAAGACATCATCATTTGCTTTTTAGAAACAAGGAACCTGCTGTTCCTTGACCTCTCATTAAAGAAGTGGTCTCTGAGCACAGTGCCACAGTCTTTAAACAAATCACGTTCCATTTTTGGAACTAGACCATATTATAATAATAGTCTTAATTATAACTTACAAGGCACAATTGCTGTCCTACCCATACTTCCAGGTAGTAATAGAGTTTTGGGTTTCATTTTTTTTTAACAAATACATGCAAATTGCAAGGTGCAGGCTCACTGAATAAACTGCAATGATAAGATACATGAGATACACAAATCATGTAACTCTGAATTCCTAAGTGGATTTAAGAATTCATAATTAGAAAAGACATATTTTTAGCTCAAGAACGTTCACAAAACCTAAGTTAAATAATGCCATTTCATGCAGTGAGAAACTTCTACTCAAGAGGTGAGTAGCCACGAAATGAAAGGCACAATTTCTGATTGACATAAGGAAACAAACACGATCAACAGCACTGTTTTCTGCATGTCCCTGTATTCCATATCCAAATCTTCGACTTTTAAACAAACCAATGCCATCTGAGCTTTTCCTCTGTCACCCAGGCACACAGTGGTCATGAACAGCTCAGCTTCTACTGCACTGCAATTTTTCCAGCAGGACAGGAGCGTCCCCTGCTATAGTTTGTGTCCTATGGCTACAGACAACACACAGAGATAACAGGTCATCTCCAAGTCAGACAGAGATCAGCATAGATAATAAAGACCTATTAATATAATCCTTTTACAGTGCTTTTGAATTAACATCTAAGTTTCACAAACAGAAACATGCAGCTGTTACCTTTCAAATAACAGACACACCACTTGGCCTTCTCATCAGGTTTCCCACAAGCATTTGAGGAAAAAATGGGTCCATGCTGCTTCAGCCTTCGAATTTAAATAGTTGCAGTGAATCCCAAGACAGGCCAATGTGGATCCTGTGAGTGCTGACTGAGGCAGAAACATCACTGCCACAGAACCACACATGTGAGATTGAGAGGGAAGACAGCACAGAAATCACAACCTCCCTGAAGTCCTCTAACTCTGCTCAGAGATCAACAATGAACACAGGCACAAGTGGTTAAGAAAGCAATGTTTATAAGGAAACCTAAAGGAATAATCAAGTAATGCAATATTTAAAATTACTTTAAGTAGCTCACCTTCACTTTAGAATTAAAATGCTGGCAAAGCTGTTGTGAAGATTTTATAAACTCCAACAGTTCGACAAGGGACTTTGTCATTAATTCTTAGTACATACAAATAAATTATTCATTACTAGAACTCACATTTGGGTTTTATTATATTCTGTAAAATATACAGGAATCTTGAAGTACTGAAAGAGTGCAGGTAAATACAGTATTCAAGCAGTCACTATTTCTATGTACATGCTCATTAATTCTTCAAAACCCCCACAAAATTATCAAATAGATCAAAATATTGTCCCATGTTTCCACACTATGTTCAGAAAAGCAGCTGTTAATTTACAATATCAAAGATTTCCAGTTTCACAATACAAAAAAAAGGATAAAAATGAAATTGGAATCAGTTTGTAGTAATTTATTTGTACTTTGCCAGGACATGCAAGGATTCCTTGCATGTACATAAACAAATTCACTTGAAAAGTAACAGTTATTGTTAAAGCAAGGCCAAATTAAGCAAATTCAAATTTAACAGACAAAACTTCAGCTTACTTATGTCAGTTTTTCATTCATCAGGCAAATAAAAAAAACACAGTAGTCTGTTATAAATTAAAAAAAAAATAAAATTGGGCGAGTCTGAACTACATTACAGGGACCTGTTTTTGCTGTTTATTTTCTAAATGGAGCACAACAAAGATACACAGCTCTTCCCACAGACCAGACACTGTACTTTTTTCTCTAACAGGGAATTATAGTTTTAAATTCACCTCCCCTCCTCCCTCCCCCTCTGTAAATCTGGGATTTAAAAAAAAAAGTGACAGGGATATACAATTTTAATCTTACATACAAATTTATGATGTAAGGAAGTAGATAAATTACTGAAAAGAACTCTCAGTCACAACAGGGTTATCAAGACATATCAATTAAATTTTTTATGCAGTTTCATAGTTTCCAAGTTACTCATGTATTTTTAAATTAAGAAAACTTCCATCAAAAACCCAAAAGTTAAAAAAAAAAATCTGTAACTGTGCAACAATTAATTCTTTCCTCCCACATCTCCCACCCCTTCCTTCCCTTATTACACTGTACATTTTTCACCCTGACTGCACCTTGTTAGCTGGTTTAATTTTAGTATTATAAAATTTTGACAGATCATTTTCATTTCACCTAAAAGAAAAAGAAAATAAAAATTAAATGCACATCTGCTTTTCTGTCATGGTACATTTAATAGTGTTGGAAGGCTTTCAGATTATTAAAAAAAAATAAAATTCAACATTTAAACCCAAATTTAAGCTTCTTTTCCAGAAGTAGTTAAGGTTTGATTGAAATAACTTCTCAAATAACCTATTCCAGTTTTCACAAAAACATATTTAATTAAAAAAATCTTTAAGTTATTTGGTCCTTTGGCAATTTGCAGCACAAACAATGCCTACTGTACCAAACTCATTTATTGCCTTCAAAATGGTTTTAGGTTTATTGAGAGCATTTGAATCTAGCATCCTTTGTCTTGTACAATAGTGTTGTTCATTTACACCAAGTTGGGTGCCCAGTCTGCAGGAATTACTCCTGGCACCAAAAACAGAATGGTAGAATACAGTTACATAAAACAGTTTTGACATTCTTTTTTTTTTTTTTTGCCATGGATTCCAAGTACTTATTCAAGAATTTATGCTTCTTCTGCAAAATTATGCTCTTAAAAATCTTCCTAGAGTCTCACAGATTTCTTTTTATATGCAACCACAATAAAAAAACATCTTCTCAAAGGTGTGTCCTCCTTCTGTATTCAAACAGCAACAGATTTCTGATAGCATGAGTCTGACCTTTCAGCGTGAGGGTTCACTCAGACCTATAAAAAGTATCTTCTAATAGGTCTCAGAATCTGAGTCATTGAGCTCGTCGTCTTCTGTGTAGGGGTAGCCACCTTCCCTGCCAATGTTGTTGAAAGTACAGTAGGAGCTGTGGTCACTCCTCATGATTGGCAAGGAATCGAAGGTGACAGTTTTTGAGGTGTTGGTGTAATGATTAATGGCATTGAAGGTGAGAGAGGGCAATGTGCTGCTTGATGAAACAGGCATCATGGTGGCCAGGATGAGAGCCAGGCAGTCGGCCACGTCCTTGTTGGGCGCGCAGGCCAAAGCCGGCGTGTAACCTGAAAATCAAGAGAAAACAAAACCTTCATTTAAAATAAAGACAATATACAAATCTCTCCAAGTTCATACAGTCTGTCAGCTGCAAAAGTATTTTACATTGCTTAGTTCCGCACTGTTTAAAAAACAACAGCAAAAAAGAAATAAATGCATTATCAATTAGTATTTTAAACTTCTGGTTACAAAAACAATCTTGAAATTAATGGGCTTTGCAAAAAAAAGGATATAACTGCTTTGTAAAGCACAGCCAAACACTCTAGGCCAGTGAGAAAAGCCCAGGTCTGAAAATGGTGAGGAAGTCACCTGGCTGAGGAGAGACAATTAAAAGCAGCCAACAGGGATAGGTGATGGCATTGACTAAAGAGCTACTGCACAAACTACAGCTCAAATGTTTCTTCATCCAGAATCTCCACCACAGCTGTTCATCACAGACAGTTACTTTGATAACACTGTCATCTCAGTAACAAGCTGGCTAAAGGATCAAGGCCAGTCAATTGAAAAGGCAGAGTATAAATTAACCTATACTTTATTACAATATTCAATAATATAAATTATAAAGCCAATGCCTAATTTTCTTTAAATTAAGAAATCCAGAGAAGTTTGAGGAAATGCCAGCTTCGTTAGCAGGCTAGAACTTGAAGGAAAGCCTCTTGGTTGCCCAACTGGTCCAACCAAACTTCTGCCAGGCATTGGTGCTGTGACAACCCCCAAATGCAGAGGTCTCAGGCTATGGAATGATCTGCAGTCAGGTCATGTGGCTGTGACATATCTTCTGGTTTTCTGTGGCTCTAATAATCCTCCGCCATTGTTCCTTCTGCAGCTTCCCTTCTCTGTGTACTTGCCTCTATTCATTCAATGGCAAGAAAAATGCTTCAAATTCTCCTCACCAGAGATCCATGCATTGCTCCTGTCTCAGGCTTATCCATTCGGATGGCGCCTGAGGGTGAGTTCTGGCACAGGTCTTGGTGCATCTACAGCACCAAGGGACTGCACTTGGTGGTGCCACTGTCAGCTCTAAAAACAGGGCAGTCTCCTAAGTACAGCCACAGATCACAGCTAATTCTGCTGCCAAGAGCAGGACAAGTTCTCCTCCCCTGGCTCCACCCGGCGGCGTGTGCCCAGGTCACCCTGCAGCACCTCTCACTGTGTGGGACAGAAATGCCCACAATGAGCTCCAAAGGAAAACTCATATTCAGGTACATTTGGGAAGTCCCACACTACCCCAAAGTCCACAACTTTAAGGTGTACAACATCCAAGTAAAAAGCACACAAGTAATTTTAAATAATAGATGGCTTTAATGCTAAGTGCATGATAGACTTCTATCCAGACTTTAGGAAGGCAGGGAAAATAAGGCAATGCTCATTCTACCACCAGCAAGTGTTTCAACTACTTTAAAGGAATCATCTTTACTTTAGAAGTACGTCCAGATCAAGTTTTAGGGTAGAGCTGAGGAGCAGTATTGCACAATTGTGCGTAAGTACTAAACCAGTAAGCACATTGTGGAAAATAACTGCAGCTAGAAATTAAGGAAACAACAAAGCAGGGGACAGTCTTGCAGTTGAACTATTTATTATTCACTCAGGACAGACCTTGTGCTTGATGCTTTGAACAGAGCAAGACAAGAGTCCCTGCCCAAAGGAGCACACAATCCAAGGAAACACAGATAAGTCAAGCACAGAACGCACCAGCTGACCATGCGATAGGGCCGTACAGAAGTGCAGCGCAGCGGATGTTTTCATTGTTAGTAAGGTACCACAGCACTTAAACAGCTCAGAGTTAACAGTGACAGTCTGCAGAAGAGATACATTTTGAGAGGATTCAGAAGCAAGGGCCAGAGCTCGCCACACCTGGATCATGACTGCATTTCAGGCATGTAAGGCAGAACAGAAGGCTCAGAACTGATATTCAGATGCACATCATTTAATATCTACAGATGCTGGAGGTTGTATGAAGGTAAGATGACACTCAAAGTAAGTTTATTCAGGCTGGTCATATTCATCACTATTCCTTTCACTAATGTGACGTGATAAAAGTTCAAAGAAGGAAAAAAAGCAGTCACCTGCTGTTTTTAAGAGTTTTGTTTGTTTGTTTGCCCCCTTCCCCCCTCCCCTCTTTTAAAGGCTTCTAGGGTCTTGAATACTCATGTTCCTTCTGAAGCAGAGCATCCCAGTTCATCTTAAAAAGGTCAATCTAAGGATTAAACAAAATAGTTGCTTCTGTTAAAAGTTCTCTGTTCTCTAAGTAATGTGTTTATAATTAATACACAATGGTAGGTCTCGAGCTCCTGGCTTTCATAAGCAGGAATGAAATACCCCAGTTTTATTCTTGCCTTAGACATAGCAAGATGAAGTAACTGCTTACACCACAGAAGACTGACATCTGTGTCCTCCACCATATTAACTTATATCAACTCCACTACATCAAATTCAAATTTATAAGAACAAATTGTAATTTGTCACTTAACAGCAGAGTGATAATTCATAAGTCAGGGAAACAGCAGGTATAATTACTGTATATTTCCTTTAAAGATCATGTTGGCAAATGAACTGACTCCACTGAAATACTCTTACTCAGCTCTCCTGTAGTGGTCCCCATAATCTGCACTTGTACTTACATGAGGCTTCACAGAACAGCAACAACAACAATAACAAAATATTTACTGTCTTAATTTATATATGGGGCAATAGAAGTAGAATGAGTTGGGGCAGCATCCTTGCACAACTAAAACCAAGAGTCTGCATGATGGACACCGACTTATGGTTGGGCTCCCCCTGTCCAAACACAGAACTGCCACCTCCTCCTCCCCTGGGGCTTGAAAGTTGCTACAAATCATCTACAGGAAAATCAGAAGGTTATTAATGTGGTCAGTGCAATGACAGTTCTCAAGATCAACTGAAAGAGGTATTAACACTGGGAAAGAGATGACAGTCTGAGGCAGAAGTCATCTTATAAGCACTTATAGAAAAATTCCTTCCAGAAAACTGGACGTCTCCAACATAAACAAAAGTACAAGTTAGATAGTCAAGGGGAAAAAAAAAACACCACTAAAAAAACCACAAAACACCAAACAAAAAATCCCAAAAACAACAAAAACCCCAAAACAAAACAAAACAAACAAAAAAACCCAAAAAAACCAAAAACAACAAAAAACCCAACAAACAAAAAACAAAAAACCCTGAAAAGTTGGTTGACTGACAAAATAAAACTATATGGTGTCAAATGAAAGAAAAAGCCAGCAATTTCTTTTAAGACAGGCAAATTTGCATTAATATTGTCCAATTCCACAGAATTTTTATAAATAAAGGTGATGGCAGTTTCATCATGACTAGTGCAGAAAATGGGGGGAAAAAAAGAAATTTGAATAAGAACTGATACATAGTTGAGAATGAACCCTCAACATAACTGCTTTAGGGAAGTATACTGGACAGTTAATTTGCTGTTTCAGCTGCATTTAATCTATTAATAACCAAGAGGATTAAATGTTTTTCTACTGACATTAGTTCTTAAACAGAAATGATCTCACCACTTTAAGAGATGCTCTGACGAAAGCAGTGTGACTTCAAATTTAGAGTTTTAAAAATTTTGTAAACTATAAACTGAAATGCAGGTAACTGTAGTGATGCTGTTTTTTTTTCAAAGCTCGTGTTTTTCAATTGTGATCTGTAGCTCAGATATAGCAGCAGAGAATTCAGTTTATACAGCTATAGATACAAATAGAGACTGCTTGCAAAAATTCAATGTAGTTTTTACAGAAAGGGACAAATTCAAAGACAAAAAGTGGATCATCACTCCATAACAGCTGAGGGAGGCTCTGCTGGTTACATGTTCCATGTATTAAGACAGGCTTCCATGTAAGATACTAAAACTTTCTAAAACTAAAACTAAACTCCCATATAATCTAATTCTGTATGAAATGTCAATCTCGTTTGGCAGATCTCTCAACTTATCTGGACTATGCCAGAATGTCAGTGTTGCGATCCAAAATATTCCACTGCCTATTTCTTCAGTCAAAGGCTGCTTGATATATTCTCAAGGGTGCTTAAAATTTTATAAACGTAGAAATTGCTATTAGAAAGAACTACAGTGAGGAAAAATATTAGAGAGCACTCAGACTTACTTTAAAATTTAAAATGTGAGCAGAATTAAAAAGAAGATTTTTAGATCCCCGGGCTGCCAGGGTACTTCGACACAAATGTTTTTCCTCTGTTATGTCAAAGATCTATCCCAACAAGGGACTGGCTGGCTGTACATAAGAAGCCCACAAAAATGAAAATGTCTCCAGTCAGCATACATGTGATGAGAAACAAAAATAAAAAACATATATCTTCCAATCTTTTAATTTTAGGGAGCCTCTTTTAGCGCTTACTCTTGTGCCCTATTTTAGGCAAGGAGCGATCTTTAAGTCACCCATGTCACTTTAAGCAGTGCAATTTGAGAAACACACAGAGAAAGTCACAGTGAACACTGAAAGAGGAAGAACTTTCCAAACTAGAAATATAATCAGAACTATTAATGAGGCATATCACTTTTGTTGTAAAAGCCAACAAACAAATCCAAACAAAGCCAAAAAGCAAATGAGCCATTGACTCACCCCTCCCCAGATCCCAGCTACTGCTTTCATGACATAAGAGACAGAGCCTTACACATTTAAAAGCACAGCTTCAGAGGACCACAGATATCTTACATGAAAATATGTGAATTAGTCAGTAAATCTAATTTTCTTTCATTCTTACAAGATGAAGGATTTATTCCTGTGATAAAGCAGTTACTTCTTATTTCTATGTGCCAAAAAACTCTGAAGAGCCAAAAGCTTGAGAACAGTAACTGTGAGTTGTAAATAATACTAGCTTTTAAAAACTAACACCAATATACCTACTGTGACAAAACGAATAGCAATTCAATCCAGCTTCTTAACAGCTGAAAGTCATATTTTACTTTGAGTATTATGTTTTTCTGACCATTTTTGGTATGCCAAAGCTAGTGCATTTATAGGTGCATCATAAAACTACTTTTATAGTACATCATAAAACTACAAATGCAAACCAAACATTTCTGTGCCGTGACCTGCATTGTTCTGAAAGTTTTCACTCTCCCTACACCTTTTGCTGCTTTGCTAAAATGATCCACCACCAATGCATTTTTTTCTGTGAGGGCAACCTACTGCAAGGCTCATCTGAAGTTTCCAGAATTACTGCTTTTCAGGGAGTTTAGAACCACAGTTCCTTACAGGGAAACAAAGTTAGGTTTTTCTTACCATTTTCATCTACAGCAAGTACACTTGCTCCCTTCCCTAAAAGCTCTTGAACTACAACCGTTAGTCCATTTCGAGCAGCAACATGCAGAGGTCTGTGAAGACAAGCAAACTCATAGATAAACCTTAGAACAAGTCAATAAGTAAGATAGGTAGCTTGCATCTAGTCAAATGTAATACTTATACTTCTATGTTATTTACACATTATATAAATATTGTAAATGTAATGACCAAGGTGGGAAACTCGGCAAATCCCTTTTCTTATTGCAAAGAAACTCTACAATACCAGTTGTGAACTTTCTTCTTTCCATGGCAGCAACACAGTGAGGAAGCAGCTGCTAGTAAATATGTGCCTGCTTACTGACTTTACAATGTTAAAAAGTCAGAAACACTTGGCAACCTACTGTTGATAAATCCCCCACTCCACTGCTGTAACAGATACTGTCACATCTGAGTTACTGCATATCACTGCCATCAGTCACTGGAGTTCTCACAGCACAGTGGCAGTCGTTTGTGCTACATGTAAATGCTCATAAGAGATGCAGAAGCACCTCATCAGTCTGCCTTCTAGAAACCAATATATTCCATTGTGATTAGAGATGAAAAAAAATTTCACAGTATAATGCATGAAGCAAGAAAAGCAGATTACTTCTCAAAACCTCAAACTACTAACCATAAGTCAATTTTGTGTTGACTTGGTCTATAAAGGAAAGTGTAGCTTTATCTCAAATATTCTAATTATATATTTTTCAAATGCAACAGTTTTTCAAAATTGGTTCCCACTGGATTAAATAAAACCTTACTATCACTCAGCAGGAAACAGAATAATCAGCTTACTTCCCTTCTGCTTTATATTGCTCTTCATTCATTCTAAGATTCCTGAAGTTGTTTGAATTAACTGTAAGTTATATTTTGAATTGGAAACAAATGCCTAAAGTAGATATCAGAAATGCAAAAGATACAAACAGGAGCAGTTGTATCTATAGTGCTTACATTAAAATATTAAAAATTCAAGAACAACGACACTCCACAGATATACTGAAAAATGTACTGTAATTAAAATAATTTTAATGTAGAGACCAACAATTTTAATGCTTATCTTGCCACAAAGAAGGAGACTGTTTAAGCTGTTTAGAAAGTCAATTTAGTTATTAAACATTTGCTAAAGCAGTAATATTTTAAACACCTGTTAAAACCTTGCAATTTATATAAACTCTCCATGGAAGTGCAAACATGTACCTATTTTATCCCCTGATATCTCTTGATCAAACTATTTGAGCCAAGGCATGTGGGTAGAATTACATGAGCCTCTGGTAGCATACTTTCCCACATCTGTTCCCATCTCCTTTTTGCTTTTCCTTCCCCCAAGATGTCCTTGCTTAAAGCCAGAAATGAGGCAATCAATCCTTTCCTGCTTTCTGGTTATTTAATGCTGCCAAAGATGCACCATGGTGAGCAGCAAAAGCAAAGGAAGAATTCTTACTGTTTTAACTCCTTAATTAAAGTAGATCTTAGGGAATACTTGGAAGCACTGTATGAGCTTGAATATGTCAAGATTCCAGAAGGGATGTAAGACCAGAATAATATGAGAGTTGCTTACAAGTTACAGCGTAAGGTGCTTTTTGGTTTTGTTTTTTTTCCCCTAAATGGACTGTGATGGCATTACTGAAGCAGTCTAATAATTCATGTGCATAACTCAGCTACACATCTTGTGTCAAGTATTCCTTGTAACACAAATGCATTCTCTAAAAGGAAAAAATGCAGAAGAATCATTTTAGTAGAAGAATCATGCTGATTGGTATGGCATACCATACATTTCTAAGGTTTCCTTCTGATTTAGGCTAACCAAATAGGTATAATTCCACTTCAGAGATGATCTTCAGGAAGGTTTAGAATTATTGTGTTCTCCATGATATTTAACAGAAGCTAATGTTTCATCTTTGAAACAGAAGGCATGCTGAAGAATAAAAGCACACTTCAGGCAGTTATTTTCAGGGGTTTTTTTAAAAGTAGCTATCTTTGAAGACCAAGTCTTAGTTTGCCTCATTTTGTTAAATGAAGTGATTTTTAAAATCTGGATAATTTTAAAAATAGACAAGTCTCAATTCACAGGTAATGTCAGTGAATTGCAGTAAGTCCACACATGGATCATAATTATGTAAGTTTTATTTATCATCCTGCTCATCCACAAGAAAAAAAAAAACATCTAGAGCTTTAAGTATGAGCAAAATACAATTTCAATTCCAAGTTGGTTCCAACTCTTGCCACCTATTAACAGTTAAAATTCAATGAATTAAAAAAACAAATTCTGAAAATTATTCCTCTTTATGAGCAAGATACACACCAAGAACTCATCTTTCAAACACCCTCCCTGCTGATACGTACGTTTGCAAGGCTGCATTGGTGGCATTGATGAGGTTTCTATCCGTAATCTTCTCCAGGATTAACAAGGCACTAGTTTCATGACCCTTAACACAGAACAAACACCTGTCACATAACAAATATTCTTCACAAATTGCTTTTGAAGTTTTTTCAAAGTAGCAATACTTTCAAACAGTGCCTGATAACACAAGGCTCAGCACTGATAAGTCAGACTATGCACACACCTTGCTGCAAGCCAAATGGAGTGCTGTGTTCTTAGAACTGTCTTGCAAAGTCAGATCAGCCTTAGCACTGCTAACCAGCACCTCTGGGGAAATAAAGACTTGCATTAACTAAAAGCATAGTCCTTCAAATATAAACAGCAAAACGGAAACAGAACTTTGACAAAATATATTCACAAGAATGTTGACTGTAAGGCTACTTCACCCACAGTAAGATTAACAAAGCTAAGAGCAGAAATATAAAAAGCTTTCTCTTTACCAACTGTATTCGTCTGTCCATTTTCTGCAGCCATCATTAAAGGTGTTTTCCCAGAAGAATCTACAGCATTTACTTGAGCACTGTGACCAAGCAGAAGCTGTAGACACTCAACGTGATCAGTAAAAGCTGCTGCATGCAGAGGAGTTCTACAACAGATCAAAAGACAATATGGCCATGTTCAGCCATGCTTTCTACTGTACTCAAAGGGACATCCCTGGCTGTGATCCTACAAATAAAAAAAGACTCTGCAGTCTCTCCCACTGATCCTTTGCAATCAGTATTGCTGGAGTTGTGACTGCTGCCTTTAAAAAGTCCCTTTCTAGTTTCAACTAACGCCATCCACACAGTTTATAATAGAGATTCAACTTGATTCAGAAAAAATAAAAGATGCATCATAAAGCTCAATCCACAAAGTGATTAAACTGAAAACATGCTCTAAGTTGCCTGCATAATGAAAAGCCAATTCAACTTAACTGAATCAGAACAGGATTTTAAAAATCTAAAATTTATTTCTAGCACAGAATAAAACAAAAACCTTCAAAGAATAACTCAGGGGAATGAGGAATTAACGTTAAGTAGCAAATACAAAACCCCCAAACAACTGAAGAATTTAGCACAGCCACTGGATAACATTACAAACATTCTTTCTGCATTTACACTCTTACCTTCCTTTTGAATCTGTTGAATTTACAATACCACCACCTAGTGTATCAATTAACATTTCTGCAGCACCTTCATTGTCATTTATCCTACAATGAATTAAACAGACTGTTATTTACAGAATGATAAATCTTTTGTTAAACACAGCAATGAAATTTATGAAGAATAATTTTGCACTTCCTTACACAGCACAATGCAAGGGACTGAAAGAATTTCCTTCCATTTTCTGAAAAACTTCCTGTTCCAGGAGCAGCTCTACACAACTGTCATGACCTAAAGGAAATGTAAGAGTTAGGTAATTGCAAGAAGGGAAAAGGTCTAACTGTAGTTTACAATGAAAATTATGTATCTTAAGTTAGATTAAGCAGTATTGTACTTGAAAATTTCAAAGAAAGACTGGTCATATTCAAAAGGACTACATTTAGGAACCAAGACATTCTTAGAATCCTGAAAAATCAAACTGACATGTAATACTGTAAACTTTATGAGATTTATAAGGTATCTCATGCTTCCAGGCACCTGGAAGAATACCCAGAATGCCTAATTTAATTTTTTACACCTCTGCATTACAAACTCTTCTGTACATTTACCACTCTGTCTCCATGAAAACAACTCCAACATCTGAGGTTTATTTTTGTTCCACATTTAGTTGAAAGTATCACCCAGCTGCATCAGCTCAGTAGTTATTCACTTAATAATAATTGGTGAAATGCAGGTTTCTCTTACTTCTTATCTCTTCTTGATTTTTCTCTATCATGTTGTTCGGAGATGAAATAAAAAACAACCTCTACTGTGCTCTAAATGAACACACAGAATAAAATCTTTAGCAAAGGAGTTGAAAGATTTTCCTGCTTTTTAAGGCCTCCCTCACTCTCAAATTCATGAAAAGTTATCAGTGAAGAAGAAACTAAACTCCTATTGAATCACTTTTATATACTTGAGTTTCTTATGCCTACCATAGTTGATATAAAGCAAGTTTAAAAACAGATATAATCTGAAACCATTCCTCCCTATGAAAGTTATTTTTTGGGATGTGTGGCTCTCCTCTCCTCTCCTCTCCTCTCCTCTCCTCTCCTCTCCTCTCCTCTCCTCTCCTCTCCTCTCCTCTCCTCTCCTCTCCTCTCCTCTCCTCTCCTCTCCTCTCCTCTCCTCTCCTCTCCTCTCCTCTCCTCTCCTCTCCTCTCCTCTCCTCTCCTCTCCTCTCCTCTCCTCTCCTCTCCTCTCCTCTCCTCTCCTCTCCTCTCCTCTCTTCTCTTCTACTAAGATGAATTTCTTTAAAGACTCCTTGAGGCATAAAACTAAGATAATATATGACAAAAATGCAGGACAAAAGTAAACAGCTCATATGTGTTAGATGTTAATACATTCCTCTTCAAGATCTCACGTCTGTCATTTTCTCTCATTCACTGAAAGAGGACAGTCTTTATATGTTGCTTTTCTAAGTATTAATAACCTCTAGCCCAATATAAACAAACAGATTTAGAGCTGCATTTTAATGCATTTTACCATTATAGCAGGCCCAGTGCAGTGATGTATAGCCGTGATTGTCTGCCATTGCAGGTGCTGCATCCACAGAAGAGGCAGACTGCAGGAGAGCTCCCAGCACACCTATATGGCCACATGCAGCTGACAAGTGGATGGGGGTTCGTCCCCTACAGTCTCGTAGCAAGGACTTAGCACCATGTTGTAACAATGCTTCCACACATTCCTCATGACCAGTAACTGCCTGTGAGAGGGAGACAGGAAAGGGCCAGTTCAAAAATATTCATGTATATAAGCCAAGGTGTAGAACTAAAGCAAACAAACCTCAGGCAAATTCTTGCATTTTTAAGGCGTAGCAAAATAAGTTGTTATTTTTATTCCTGAAAACAGCCATTCTGTTGGGAAAATTGCAATGTATTATAATACTTATGACAGAATATTTTCTTGGAATAACACTGAATGAACTACTAATCTCTAGGGCTCATTCAATTGTCTTATTTGGCAGACACTATAAAAACAAAATATTTGGCATGTGGCATGCTTTATGCTTTTCTTCCTCCCATTAACACTATCTTCCCCCCAACAAAAAACTGTACTCTAGGACCTCTCCAGCCAACATATTACAGCAAGATTAGGAGGGTCTAGAAGCCCAAAGGAATTGTAGGTAGTAAACAGGCAGAATCATCTTTTGAATGCAACTAAATACAACTAAAACCTAAAATGGCAGGATAAGAATAATGAGAAATAAATTAACATTACATATAAAGTCTTTATTTGAAATTAGCATATAGGAAACTGGAAATGAAAGAAAGGGAATATTTTCTTACCCCTCTATGTAATGCTGTCCTTCCCCACTTATCTTTGGCATCTACATTTGCTCCTTTGTTAAGGAGTGAATAAACACAGTCAGTGTGCCCATTGAGAACTGACAACATCAGAGGAGTCCTAAGCAGTGACAGAAATAAAGTGGAAACTTACACTTGGAAATTTAACAGACTAGCATTCAGTTCAAGTATAACAACTGCTATCCTAACTCTAATCAACACTGTTAAGATTTACATCATCAGTGACCTTCCACTCATTTGCTTTTTAGATTTGAGAAAATAAAGTAACATGCCCCAGTTCAGAAGTACTGATTAAGTAACTAGAATTCACATTCTCAGCATCAGGGCAGTAAGACACATTTTAGTTTCCTCCCAGCTGAACAAGAACATTTTTCACTCCCAAGTTTTTGTTTGCTGCAATAATTTCCTTTTAAAAGTAAGTTAAAATAACTACTGAAAATTATTTTGCTTCTTCTTCCATGAAATGCAATAACTTGTGCAGAACAGAATGTCCATAATTTAAACTCACTGTCCATTTCCATCTTGAATGTCCACTGCATTCTGTGGCTCTGCATTTCCTATCAATAGCCGCAAACATTCTGAATGACCATTTGTAGCTGTAAAACATTATAAAGATATGGGGTTTACATTAATTGCCTTTGAGTAGAGAGCTCAAACAGAATGGGAACCTACCTGCTCAGACTAAAGCCCATTAGATTGAAAACCCACTGTACAGCTTTACCATTGTTACAACTTAAATTAAAATATGAGCACTAGAAATTAAATTCAGAAGTCAGGTATCCTCAACTGTACAGTGTTAGAAACAACTGTTTCCAACCATCAATTGCAAACAAATTTTTAAAATATATATATAAATGAAGTTGCACATATAAAAGTAATTGGAATAAATGCTTATACAACACACACAAGAAGGAACATTAAAATATAAGAATTAGTACAATTTTTGCTTGTTTTAAGGCACCAGTAAACACATACCTAGCAAATCATAGTCAGATTTTGTTAGCAAGTGTAGTGTGTGCATAGTTATAAAATAATAATGGAAATCACATTTAGAAAAGGGAAGGAAATGTAATGCATAGATGTAATAAACCAAGCAGTTAAAAAAATGGAAAAAGAACAAACAGAAAATGGAGAAATCTCATTTAAATGCAACCCATGAAAGATAAATGATTGCTTCATGGAAGGGAAATTATTTTTGACCTACAGCTGCAGCATTCAGTCCACACAAGCACAGCAACAATTCATGTTTCTGTAGCTGACAGACATGCTAACACAAGCTCAATCAAATAGAATAATGCACCTTGTGCTCATGGACAGCAAATTAAGTGGTTAGAATGACGATGTTTTGTACATAATGCTCTTTTTAACTGCAACACTTCTGTAACACCATTACTATAAATGTCAAATTTAATTAGCCTATTTTTAATGTGAGGAAAAAAATAAGACTATAGTGTGGATTCTAGACTCTGAGAAAGGCAGGCCTAGAAATGTTTTCCAGGAAAGTCAGCAGGAAAATACTGCAAAGGATTGCTGTTATTTTGAAAACGCTCAGGAGTCATTCAGATCCTTGGAAAAAAATCAAAGCAAGTTTTCATGTCTCTTCTCAAACTGCCAAAATTCTCCAAGACTCCAGTCATTTTTAGAAGCATTTTACTGCCAAGACAGGCAATGCAATTTGCCTATCTAAATTTGGGCCTGCAGTTCGGGCTGCGTGAAAGACGAGGAGAGAAGCGGGGACGTGTCCCTGACACCTGTCAGCACACCAGCTGAATGGACAAGGACAATGCACCCTTCCAGAGCGGAGCGTGGGACAGCACTCTTTGGAGTCAACTGCTTTATTGGATTAACACTGGTTCCTCCCTGCAACTCTTTTGCTACATGTTTCTAAGCACCACATATACCTTAAAAGTCATCCTCTGCTCTTAAACATTATTTCTTAGAACATTAACAGAGACTTCTAAACAGATTATCCACTTCAAAAGCCAAAATTTTAGAGGTTAGTGGCTAGCACATACCTGCAGCATGAATTGGGGTCCTCTTTACGACATAATCTTTTACCAAGATTGATGCTCCCTGATTAATGAGCACATCTACACATTCCACATGTCCCTTAAAGGCAGCAAGATCCAGTGGTGTCCTTCCATTGTTATTCCTCACATCAAGGTCCAGCAGTGAGTGTACCAGCACTTCCAGAGCTTGATGGTGGCCATGATAGGCCTACAAGAATAAGAACATTCTTCAGTTTTCCCATCCTTAACATTTTCTCTTTCTTGCCAGAACTACATAAATGAAACTGTAAAGAGACTATTCTTATTTTAGCATGCAGTAGAGCAACTGATGCAGCACATAAGTAGTTACAACAGTTATGACTAATTAAAAGAACCCCACAATTTCAGCAAGAAGGTTGGTGGATTTTTTCTATTTTATCCTTTCAGTCAGCAACTGCAACTACTCTCAGAAAATAATCTGTCTGCAATAAATAACAGCATTTTGACTACTGCATGTTTCATCGCTTTATGCTGTAGTTACATCATTCTCAGATTATTTCAAGTGAGGAACATAAGCAAACTTCAGTAATTCCTTTTAGCTTTTTACATAAATTACTAAAAAAAAGCACCTATAATAAGAATGCAGTACAAATACCTTTCGTTTACCACTATCAAAGACTATTTTTTACTTTGGGCATATATATGTGTATAGATATATATCTGTATTGCATGAGATTTCATGTATTTGCATGAAATACAGTGTAGTTTTTCAATTGCTTTAGATTCAGTGGAAAGATCAAAGCTACACACTGAGCTGGTTACTCTGTATTTTGAATATTTCTGTATAGACAGAATTTCATCTCTGTCCTACAGTGCTCCTTGTGCAAATCTTTCTTAAAAGTATTGAGGACAAACATTTCACATACTAAACAATTAAGAGAGTAAAACAATGTAATGATTAAAAAAGTAATAATTACTTATAGAACAAGTCTTATAAAAGTTTCATTAGCATAAATTTTAATTAGAAGATTCCTCATGAAAGCTTTTCCATGAAGCAAATTTCAAGTGACATGCAAAAATCATCCTGCATACCTCATTCAGGAATATTAGTAGATATATTTGCATTTTATTAACCTATTTTGAAAAAATCCAGAATGAGTAAATACATGCAACAACTGTTTGCTACCAGATGAGCTGTCATCACTAAAGAACTGAGAACTTACAGCTAAATGCAATGGACTTATAGGTGCTCTGTTGTCTGAGTCATTCAGCATGTCAGTACCTGATGTTTCCATCAGCTTAGAGAGAGAAAATCAGAGTGAGTGCAAAAACCCCTCACGTTTGAAAATACTCAGCAATAATTGCTACAGTTTCCCATATACATAGATTGAAAAAGAAAGGAGAAAAAGTAGGAAGAATAGTATAGAATTACAGATGTCCTGATCTTCAACCTTTTAGAGTTTGAATTGAGTGCAACACCTCCCCCATATTCATGTTTCAACCCAAGTAGTTTAATTTTGCATAATAATGCAATAATTCAATAAGAAACTAAATTCAAATTAATACTTCTTCTGAAGTAGCAATATGAAAGATGAATACTAATGGAAGACAAGGACAGGTGACAGCAGCAGCAGGAAATAAAACCCCAAACATCAGCCAAGTAAGCATTTTGATGAAGTGAAAAGTCAGCAAGAAAACAACATGAAAGGCCAAGAAGGCAGGATGGATTTCTCAGAATAGGAAAACATTTCTCAGAGAGAAAACCGGACTCAAAAAAAGTAAAAGCATTATAGGATTGAAATATCTATTTGTATACATTTCTATTTGTGACCGTCAGATGTGTTCTAAAGTTTTACTTCTGGGTCTTTTTCAAGACCATATTAATTAGGTAGATAAGCAGAATTAAAACATTCAAAGTGAAGAACACTGAATACATTCAAATGACATTTTCATTATCACACTTTTATATCATGGTCATCCAACTGTTTAAGCAAAAAACCACATGGCTTAAAAAAAAAAATCTCCCATTTTAAAACTATAAAGTCCAATTAAATCTAAATTGTAATTGAAATGAAATAATACATTCATGTATTGAAGAAATAGTTGAATAAGTCTAAAAAATAAGCATTATTTTTAAAACTACATGTTCCCGTTTGCTCTATAGCAGTACTTAAAAAATGAGAAACAATACACTTACAACATCTAGAGGTGTTTCGCTTGCAATCTGTAATTAAAAACATTCAAAATTCACATTTGAATACATTTGAATATAAAAGTGCAATTTTAATACAAATACTGAAGTCGCATAACACAGCATATCAAATAACATACATATTTTTGCAAAGGGAGCAATAAAAAACTAACTACAGCTTTATTATCTGAAATTCTATTATGTGGTCACTAGTTACTGTAACTGCATGAACTATTTTATAAGGCACCCTTTCTTTACATGTTTTCCCCACATTTTCATTTGCTCCTTTCAAATGACATTTATGAAATTTCTTAGAAGTTCTCAGTGGGATAACTTGTGGTTATTTTATTTCAGCCACCAGCAAAAAAAAAATAAAAAATTGTAGTGTAGTCTAAATTAATAAACAAACCAAAACTAATATCCCACATCTTCAACCAGTTATCTCTTCACCTCAGAATTTTTTGTCTTCTTAAGCCAGTACCTAGCATCCTAGCTCCTCAGCTTGCTTCTCTTATAGGAACACCAAATGCTTAAATATATCTGCACAGAGGCTGAAAAACAGTATTGACTCAGCTGACAGCAAGGTGGAGGAATCTCCTGGCCTCTCCATCACACCCTGAAAGAGCAGCTGTTACACCTTTCATCTAGGATATGTTCTCTTACCAATTCAAGACATAAGCGATGACCATAAGCAGCTGAATAATGAACTGCATTGTATCCTTGTTTGTCTCGGATCCCAGGGTTGGCATCGTTTCTTAGCAAGTATTCCAGGCACCTATTCAAATTGACATATGCAACCATGTATCTAAATGCTGAATTTCAACTTAATGCTAAGTGATAAATTGTTCCAATTCAACTGGAAAATAGAATACAGCACACAGGGACACTGATTTAATGCACGATATTAGCCAGGACTAGAGAAAGCTACCTCATTACATCAAACATGAAGGTCAATCACAAAGCTTCAAAATTTGAAATAATCCTTCCCTGCAGTCATCCTGCATCTTCTAAGTTATCTGACTTGGTTAGAACTAGTATGGATACTTTTATCCTAGCTAACACAGCTGCAGCTACCTTTGCCAATATCAATGATTACTATTTTGTATGCTTTTCTGCATTAATCCCTTCTTTTGCATGTTATATGGAAAGAAGAGAAGCAGTTCTTCATGGTAGCATACAAGAGTAACACACACACACACACACACACTTCCACTACCAGACACTATTTAAAAATTTATTTCTACAGTAAATATTCAGTTATTGTCATATGTATATCTTCCCATTCCTTACTTTCACTAGACAAATTTACAAGGCAGAACATGATTAGCCCAGTTTCAATCACACTCACTGTGGAGGATGGGATTCAAGTCCCCTCACTCTTTTCTCATAACTAATTTTCTGTTTTTAAGAGACTCCCTGTGTGCACACTAAATGATTGCAAGCAATAACCCTGCTGTTTCATACTTTCATGTTGTCTATCATTTCAGCAACATTTTCCAAAGTCATTGTCATGACCTTGCACTTGCAGGTGAAGCCATTCAATATTCTGAAGTGGACAACAGGTCAACATCCCTTCTTCTCTCTGGAATCACTAAATACTTCTTTATCAGAGGTGCACTGTCACTTCCATCATTTTTTGGCCAGCATAAACAAGGACTTAGTATGTAGTGAAAAAGGTAAAATTTCTTGAGTTTAAAGAATAACACATGCAACATAAGATGCAAGTAACTTTAAAACTAGCTCACTATAGCTAATAAAATGCTACTTGTAAAGCATATCTATGTTTTTAGCCAATCAACTCAGGTTATATTTGTCCAGTAAACAAATGCCTGGATTTCATTAATGACAACTGTGGTTTGCATGTTTTTGTTTGAATTAAAATGAGATGAGATTTATGAAAATGCAAAGACAAATCAATTTGTCTCATTAAGTAAGAACTACAGTTCTTACATTTCATTTGTCCAATCATATAACTTTCTTTTTAATTTGGATCAGTAATTCTGTGTTAGCATTCATGGCTCATTAGTAAATGTTACATGTCACTGGCTTTGGCTACCTAAATTTCTACAATACACTAAATACATTGCATGGAGCCAAGTCTACTAAATACCCTTAAGTTCCCAATCTTTCCAGTGCAAACCAGATAATTATTTTTCATGGTTTTTTGCATCCAAGAGAGAGATTACCTTTGCATCTTTTGCACACTTAACTGTCCTCAACAGGTCGCTTAAAGAGATTAATCATACTTTCTGAAAGCCCAGGTAAATTGAATTTTATTTCCCATATATTTATTGGTATATTGTCCATAAGAAAATTGTAAACAGAAACAACATACTATTTTTTTCCTCTAAGATGCTGCTTATTCTACCTCATTCTGAAATCATGCTTTTCTCTCTAGTCTTGGCAAAATGGGGCTTTCTGGTGTTTGTTCCAGATCAAAAGCATTTGTTAAAGATACAAAAGAAATACTTTCAAACAGGAATAAACTGGAAAATAATTTTCAACAAAAACATCCCTGTCTCTAAAATCTGTCTTTAAAGATGTCTGAACAAAGACCATAAAATTTAACATAAATATCTTTGGAATTTTATGTAGATGGTTTCCTGACATGTTTTTTTCCCCAGCCTTATATTCCAACTCCGGTAATATTTTTTAACTTCATTCCTGTTTGGAATGAGCAGAGCAGTACTGGTTTTCCAGCTGTTACTACTCATCTTTGTGCTTCAATATGAAAAGCTTCCCCTCAGGCCATTCAGCTTTGCAGCCTGTCTTCCAGAGAGCCAAATGTTAATCAGAAAGGCAACAGCCTGTGGGTTCCAGAGATGATGCTTTGAGTTACCTCACAAAGCTCTGCAGCGTTGTCATTATCATTCCTGCTCGTGCCTTTTGTAAGACAGATGGCAAAACGATGTCATCTGAAGAACCATTATAGTTTGGAGGTTTTCAGAGCAACTGTGAAGCTAAAATTAATCCTAGCTCAACTTGTAAGAGGGCAATTAAAGTAGAATTATCTCAGCAAGCTGCAGCAGGAATTGAAATTACTTCTAAAAAGCAGCAATTTTAATTTTGAAATCTGGCTTTATATAGAAAAGGCACAGTCTTCATATGTAAGTTAAATGGCCATGAAGGTATTCTTTATTTAGCCTTCAAAACCCAATCTGTAAGTTCTATGCCACCTAATACCTATTGCTGCCTCACCCTTTAAAAGGTGTTGTATTAAAAAACAGATGATTTGGCACGAAGCAGCACTTTTCCAGGGAAGGTGTCACTGTGTGCATGTGGAATGTGCTGCTGCACACCACGACCTGCATATGTGAGTGTGTGCACAAAAAGTGATGCTCTTCTTGTCTCCTCAATATATCCAATGTCTGGAGCTTAAGTAAACTCATCACTTTGGTGCTACCTATATACACTTTGCATATAAGCATTTAACATGTCATTTGTCATTAACAAATGTGTCAAATATGACCTTAGGTTAGAAAATAAGTAGATGAAAGAGATCAGTGGATTTATGAAAGATTCTAGATGCATTTCGTTAAGAAAAGTATAACTGCATCATAAAAATTTACACTATCAAGAGATAGTCATGTTTGGCATTACAACTCTGGTTTACTCAAACTTCAAATAGATAAAGCATCTTATATTGAAATACCAAGTTAATATCCATCCTTCATCACAATCTCATTTTAAGGCAAGATGACCCTACTGCCCACAACTAGCTTAATAGCCCCCACAAAGGATATTTATTCAACTACATAGCAGATGGGATTAAGAACTCTACTCCCAAATAATTCCCGATTTAGGAAATCTGTATTATAGGATATAAAATTTTTACAATACATTTTCCTGTTGTTCATTATTTTCCTCTGAAATACTTTTTTACATAAAATCTTTTATGTACAATGCACAGGCCATTGTCAAGTTTAATGTTTAAAAATACAAGAAATGCATTTGGCAAATCTGAAGGCAGAACACACACAAAATTCACAGCTCAAATGTTCCTAATGAGAAAGGCTTTAGTATAAAGCATGCCACTTACTTCCCATCTGTGTCTGATGCAGCTGCATAGTGCAGAGGTGTACAACCCCTCTCATCAAGGTCATTCACACTAGCTCCAGATCCCACAAGGGCAAACAGGCACTGATAATTACAATTGGCAGCAGCATAATGGAGTGGAGTTCTTTAGTACACATTTAAATAAAAAGTACAATGGTAAATAACAGCAAAATAATATTATAGAGACAGAAAAAGCAAAATAAAGTGAAACGTAAATCCTCCTTACATTTTTAAATAAATATTTGTGATGAAGAACGCATCATTACAGTTCTAAAGAATAAGGTCATTATCTAGAGAACATTTAACAATGCTGAACAATATATAGTAGATTTGTTTGTGAGCCAAAATAAGCAAAAATTTCATATTAAAGGAAGCTTAAAGTGAATTTTCTTGTGTAAACTTGGAAAGTCCAGTTAGAAATACTATCTTCTGTTAAGTAATTTTAAGCCACATGGAAAAATATAGACAAATCAATAACTTCACAACAAATAAATACAGCACAAATAAAATACAGCAAGTGCACAAAAAGACATTTTTATTAAACAAATCACAATTTTGCCTAAGAGAAAAAAACATTATTTATTTTTATCTAAACTAACACAGCAGAGGCACAATAAACCTTGTCTTCTTGTAACAAAACCTTAAAATATTAGTACTGACGTATAATCTCAGAGAAAACTCATCCCAACTTCAAATACATAAACAATCTCTAAATATGCCAGTTTAGCTAAAATTTAAAAAAAACAATATGACTCAGAATTCCATTTTCTATTTTTAAAAAGAGACTGCTGCTATAAATATATTGATTTTTAAGAGATAGGATCTTTCCTCTCCCTTAAAATGTCTTTTTCCTATTTCTCTCCATTTAAAACTAATATTTTCCAGCTTCTGAAAATATTACTCTATACAACATGATCATTAAACCAAAATCCAAACCAAATCAAAAGGAAACCCCAACTTTCAATGACAAAAGTTATGACAGAGTTGTTTCTTTCTCAGGAAATAATGGAAGTGGAATTTAAAACAAAATATAACTTTGGACCTGTAACTTTTCCTTTAAGTCATACTCTTGCTTTCCATATCCCAGAAAATAATATTTTCCATTATGTGATGTGAGATTTTACATGAGTACTGATCCTGCCATCTAAACTTAAATAATCCTATACTAAAAATAGAAATTAATGTCACTCTAAAAGAGTTCAGAGCTCAAAAAGGGAAACAGAAAGGGATGGATACTGTGAAAGGAAAAAGGTGAAGCAGTTATAATAAAATACTGGGTATTTTAATAAAAGAACTTAAAAATAGCCACAGATTTATAGATTTGACTAATACATTATTTGGAAAACATCAGTAATGTCCTTGGATGAGAGTAATTTAAACACATTAGATTCATGTTATAAGGAAAAAAGGTCCACAAAAATTACAGTTGAATGTGAAATTCAACTTCTAGTTGAGTTAAACTTTTAGTTTAAAAACAAGACTAAACACCTACCCAGCAAAACAGGATTATAAAATATGTTTGTGACTTTTGAGAACATAGGCTGAAGCATAGATTATTAGAGACATTGTATCATAAAAAAATTTAAACTGGAACACAGACTTGGACACATATCAATAAGGTGCTACTGCAATACTTTTAACAGCCCTTTCCAATATACAAATCTGGAATGTCTTACCTTCCAAATCTGTCCTTTTTGTTGAAGTCTGCACCAGTATTTAGCAGAAGATTTAGGCACTCCAAATTCCTATTAAATTAATACACTATTACTTGTGATTGCAAACTTTATTTCCTTAATATTGGCCTCTACAAATATCAGAAATGCTACACATGTACATCTCATATGTTAGTTTTAATGGAACTGAACTACAATGTGGAATTTTTGGTATATACATTTCTGTATGTAAAATAGATTCCATAATTTCTGGACCAAACCAATAAAGAATATAAATTATCTCAAGACCACACATATAAATTTAATTGATACCAATGGCATGCATAAAGCACACAAACATGAACCTAATTCAATTAAAAATTCAAATCTTATAAACAAACAAACAATAACATCTGCATGTCACATGCTTGTGCTACCGGGATTCCAGCAAAGAGGCAAGCTTTTACTGCATATTTTTTAAGGCCAAATGTAAGTTGAAACATAGCTATACTATACTGCTTATTGTTTAAACACTATTTTTGGTAGCTTTCCTAAACTGGAGATGACTGAGGGAATGTCTCACAAATTATTTGGTTTTTATATGAAAAGGTAGCATTTTAACCTTTGTCACTTGCAACAAGTATGTATCTAGAAAGTACTTTAGACTTAGAATGATTATTTAACAGTATTAACATTCAAATAGAAAAATGAAAATATCAATATCATGGAGTTCTTGTGTCCCACAAAGTGTATCATGAAATTTATTACCCAATTCTTCCAGGCAATTTTGAGTAGCTGCTATAGAAAACCTACAATACAATAACAATAATCAATATGGATCACAACTCAAGTGATGAGCAAGTAGTTCTGACTACTTCATCCACCTAAAATCTGGAATTTAATTATTGCTTTTAGTTTATTTAGACTGACCTTTTTTTATGAATTTGGTAAAAACAAATTTCTCATAGCTGCTGCTCTCTATCTCATGTCCCACAGTGATCTGAGGTGGGCATGCCATCATGAATGCTGTAAATTCTAAAAATTTTATCATCATCCATGGGAAGTAAAAAGAAAAAAAAAATCAGTTCATCCCCAAACATAAAGCTAAAGTAAGGCTGATGATACTTGGACACTGTACTCCACCAATGACTTATTAATCTGAACAGTTAATTAATGTTTTGTTTGCAGATAGAATCCATCTTGAAATTATTGTTGTGTTTATATAAGTTCCAAGGGAAGAGGGCAGGAAAAATGGAGAGGAGATAATAGGAAAAAAGAACAAGAATGATCAGCAATTGAAATAGAAACACTAAACATGAAAGCATAAATGCTTTTTTACACACCCTCCAGCTGCAGCTGCATGAAGACAAGTCCTGCCAAAGTCATCTGGTGTGTCAATGTCAAAACCTACAAAGCAAATATTTTGTAAAATCAGTATGTAACATCACCTTTCACAAAACTGCTGTCATCTGCTGTTAAGAGAAATGCTTGCTAAGCAAACTTAACAGCTATTTTCAAAAGAGCACTCAAGCATTAAAAATTACTTAATTTGAAACATGTCCTTGCTAGGCATTTAAATTAAACTGTAAGGGGTAAGGTAAAAGAAAAGTAGCTGCACTGAAGCTGTGTTCTTTCTCATTCTATTTACCTGCTAATATTTCAGTGCCACTTACTATTGAATATAAGAGATATGCAGGTTATATGAAAATTTAAGAATAGAATTTATCATTGGTGTACAGAGATTATTAATTTTTGAGGATATCAGTATTACAAAATATAGGAGTTACTAAATTTTATCCTTGAGTTTAGTGATTTAGTCCCAAAGAAAGAACTTTATTGAGTTGCAGTGATGGCTGCAAATAGCAGTTAATTACAAAGGAGCACTTTACACAACACTGTAGTTTTCTCTTTCCAAAAAGGATCAGCTGTGGAACTTCAAATCCAAGGTAACAAACTTTAACTGTATAATTCTATATGTAACCATGTATTTTGACAGAAAGATGACTATTTAAATCAGGTTTCAAAGCTACATTTCTGGTCTGAGAAAACCACTATGCTCTCATGAGTGTTTTGCACTTGTGTAACAAAACTTATTTATTAGATCTCCAGTTGTGGTACACCTGGGAATGCTGGTATTTTATTTTCCTTTTAAGAACTGTTCAACAACAATAGATAATGAATAACACTAGACCTGTTATTCAAGAACACTAATATTTCAATACTGTTTTCCTACTCCATATCCCCTAAACCAGGTTTTGTATGCACCACTATGCTCTTACCCCATTTCAACAGGGAATGCTCTATAACAAATAATTTAGGAGTTTGGTTTGCAGAATAGCCTTTGATGGCTTTCCACATCCCTAAGTTGCTTGTCTACTATCACTAACTACTTGAATGTCATTCAGTACTGGAGCAAAACAGATTTGCGACATTTTGTTAAGGTTTGCACACGAATATTAACAAATTTAAAAATCAGAGATCTTTAATTTACACAAAACAGACATCTCCCAACCCCAAAAGGGAACATACTCTGAACATACCAACCCCCACACCAAGAGCACATCCTAAAATCTCTTAGCAGTATTTAGTCTTTCTAGCCTGAAGGCTGAATATATTCTTCAAGTCCTTATGTGTGCCAGGCTAGGTTTGCATCCAAGTTTTCTCAATTTCTGTAAAAGCCACAGAAACCACTTGCAAGTCCTCCACATTATTTCCTTTGCCATACTGAACCTCCAGTAAGGGCACAGCCAGCACCTCAGCACGTGCAGGAAGAAGAAAGAGCCAGTATCCATCATTCTGAACACATCCAATTGAAATATTGTCAAGTATTGGACAGTCCTTTTCTGAAGTGCATCCTTGCAAGTTTGCCCATGTCAGGACAGTAAATAAAAAGCCTTACCAGTAGGTAGCTTTCATTATAATCCTCTAGTTCTCTTCCCTTCTAGTTCTTTTCCTGTTTGTTAGGCTTCCCTAACAAACAGTAGAAAGCTGGGGAAGCAACTTCTTACTCTTTTCCCTAACTCCCTCCTCCCCACTTATCTTTTCACAAAAACATTAAGTGTCTTCAGATTAATATAGAACCATTTAGTTTATTCTTATTCCTCTTCTGTTCCGGAAGCTTCATTTGGATAAATCGGCTTTCTCAGAATTGCAATAGTTCAAAGAACTCAGAATTCACATAAGATTCTGGCCAACAAGAGCAGTAATGACCTTCCAACATCCACATCTTCAGGGAGGAGTCAAACATCAAAAGAAAAGTGCAGTTTGCATTGCGTTTGATTAACAACATAATACCAATGCAATAATTTCTTAATACAGCAGCCCACAGAGTCTTCAGAGCTATTAGGTGCCCAGTACAGGAATAGACAGCAAAAGAGTGATCTGTATTAAGCTAAAGACATCATGGAATAGAAACTGCATGCTCCATGAAGTAATAAAAGAGACTATCAAACTTTCTCTTTGAAGTTTCATTATGGTCTACACCAGCCATCCCACCTCTGTGGCTAACTTGAAATGCACAAATACAATTAAAGAAACGATAAATGCATTATTAAAATTTGGATGAATTTTTTTAAACTCATGTCTGCAAAAGTTTGTATTCACTTTAACTCTGGACTGCCCATTAAAAAACAAGCATGGGCCCCAAGGTACTAGTAAACTACAAGGATTTCTGTGTATCACTAAATTAATATTTAATTAAAAGCTATTCTGTGAAATAAAAAATCAAGTACAAAGCACCTTGTAAGAATTTAAAAGGGTATCCTACCTGATGAGAGGAGCTTTCTGCAGCAGTCTGAAAATCCACTTAATGCTGCCAAATGGAGAGGAAACATCCCATGTATACCCCGCCTAAGATACACCATAATCAGGTATCACAGTTTCATTACAATAAAAATAAAACAAACATGACTGTGTGCCAAAGTGCACATGCATGGTGGGTTCAGCAAACCACCTAATTAGAATACTGAGCTAACTTCACATCTTAAACAAACACTTCCTTCCAAGCTATCAGCGTGCATTATCAGTGACACAGGTATTAAAACTTTCAGAGCTTTGACTTCAAATATATTACAGAAAACTCTATTTCTCTTTATTTTGGTACAAACTGTGATATTCTGACGAGCTAGTTAAAAGTACAACACAGGATAATAAACAAAGTATTTCCTATTGCAAGTTGATGATATTAAAAGTTGCACTACTTCTGTTAACCTAATAAATACACTTCTAAATTATGTCAGCTTGCATTCATATCAGTAAAGTTACCTACTTTGCAGTGTCAGCACCACTTGTAATCAGAGTGTTGATTAATAGCTCATGGCCATATCTAGCTGCTATGTGCAAAGGGGTATTTCCATTCTTATCTTCACAGTCTATTTCAGCTCCTATAATAAAGAGTAATTATTTAGTAAGGGTATATGTAGGCACAGAAATACTTGCTAGAAAAATAGCACTGATGATCATTCAAGCAATGTTATTGTCAGTGACTGACTAGCTTGGATTTAAAACCTATACAGATTCCAGTAGTAGAGAAAAGCATTTTGCTATGCAACCTTATGGGACAAACTCTCTACAACCTGGGTTATGGAAAACAAATCTACATATATATATATATAAAATATATATTCTCCTGCATTCTGAAAAATAAATGGTTCATCAGTGTAACTTATCAAATTTTATAAACAGATATGCCAGACTCCACCACTATTACTGGACACTGGACGGATGTGTCCAGTATGTTGGAGTCAGCATGTTGTTACCAATACAAGAGGATGAAAACATCCAAACTGGAAAGCTGATGACAAAAATACTCCCACCCCCTTTTTACCATTTTGAATGATGGTTTGGGATCTTGAAAATCTACCATGGATCGCTGTCATGTGCAAAGGTGTTTTCCCATCTTTACTCTGGAAGAGAAAAAAAAAATAAATCCCATGTTTACTTATGGCCAGTAAGAGCAATTAATCAGAACTGACAAAAAAAAATCCCAGCCAACAAAAAGGCCTTTTTTTTTTCTTCTTTTCTCTCCATATTCCATCCTTTAAATCATTTCTATGCACTTTTCCCAGACAGATGCTGGCAATGACAAGTCAGCATGACATGGCAAGCTTTTCACAAGAGCTGCTCTTAGTCACTCTTCCAGCTGCAAGTGACAAGTCAGGGATGCCCACCCACTCACACTCAAGATAACACCCAAGAGGATGATGACAGCACACAATTTCAGCAACAAGCCTGTGTCAAACGCCTTCCCTTCTCAAGGCTAAAATAAAACAATGCTTTAAGCTTGTTTCTTGAAAGTAAGTAGCTGCATTTACTAGAGAGGTTTACACATTATATTAGAAGATAACACATTACAAAGCTCATGTGTTTCCTGAGAATTTCTGTAAAGTGATGGTTGTAAGCAATTTATCATAAACCACAAGTAATCCTAGGGTAGAACTATTAAACCCTACTAGATACCATACATTACTATACATTTGAAATGCACATCTTAAATGTGTACTTAGTAATTCACCCAGTAAAGACATCCTTGAAGCAGGACAACAGTAATGCATAAGGAAACTACAATTTTTAACAGCTCAGTCTCAATGCATTTACAACCCTGTTTTTTCTCTTGCTTTGGAATGATTTTCCAAAGCAAAACTTGTACTTATCACAGGTAATGGGAAAGCTTTACTGCAGAAATAAGCTCCTACATATGCACTCAAAAAATTGCAAACATGACACAGAAAACCAAAGGATCCTTTGATAAAAGCATACCACATCTATGTTCTCAATGATGGCTTTGAAGAGTATGAAAATGTTCACAAAATACAAAGTTAAATTAGACAAAGATGGCAGGGGAATATATGATATAAACATATGTCTTGAAACATCACAAACTGCTGTCATATGCAAAAGTGCCTTCCCATCTTTACTCTCCCTTTGGCACCAAATGGACTTGGTTTGCTCTATGGATGTGATACTGAAAGTCTGCTGGAGACCCTTTTAGGGATGGATATGGAATTTTTCATTGTGGCACTGCCCTGAGCAGTGACATTTTGCATAACAATGCAATTATGTGAAACACTGTCTTCTCAGACCTAAATTGAAAGAAATAAAATACTTGATGAGGAAAGCCAAATTATCTCCAGATCTTCCAGATTTCTTTGACCATAAATAATCCAAAAGACAACATCCACATATCCATAGCAGATGCAAATAAACACAGAAAATGGGGTTGAAATCCTCTTGAGGAATTAGACAATCAATTTTAATTGTGTCACTGGAGGCCATAAGAAAAAGCCAAATAAACACAACATACGTGACAACTTCCCCAGGCAACCTCTATGCTCCAATTTTCTTTCATCTTTCTCCCTGCAGCTAGTTCTCACCTCTTAATCCAATCATTAATAGTCTCTGTGTCCAACTGCTTTAAAACAGCTGTTACACATCTGGTGACTTTTTTCCCCTCACTTTTATCCTTCTTCAGACAGAAGAATTTCAGGGCTCAGATAAAATTAGCCTACATTCTCACTGGCTTAGACCGGATAAATCTGTATCTCAAAGGAAGGCTACTGAAGAGCAAGAAGACGGAGCTGAAAAAACAGAGAACTAATGATGCGCTTTACAAAAGCATAGGAATAACCTAAGGTGACAATATTAGAAACTGAAGAGCACTGTAGTTAAGCGAGAACCCTCACAAGAAAACTTCAGTAAGATCTTGCAAAGAACAGCAAAATAAGCTACAGAATAATTTTCCACTTATAATTGAAAAAAACACAGTATAATCAATAAGAGATGTTTAGATTTACTCTGTTCAAATTTACTTAAAAATGCATTTAACATAGATTTCTAAGACAATGGATTTTATAAAAATGCCGCTCTCATGTCAAACAGTCTCAGGTTCCTTTCCAGCCCAGGAATAACACAACATGCAATTATCTATCAACATATAAACATAGAACAGGTATTAAATTAAATGAAGACATTTCCCATGTTGAAGCTGAACTGTTAAGTATAAGATTGCATTCAGAATTCTCTTCTAAGACACTGTCACTAGAAAAGGATATACAGGACCAGAACCAGTAGCCAAACATTTCTTTAAGCAATGAAATACCAAGGCTCTATAAAGCAAATTGCTATTTCCTGAGATGCCAGGAGATTGAACTGCAGAAGCAGGGAGCTATCTTCTAAACTTTGCTTCCATTTCCCTTTCTTTATGTCTTTAAGGTCTTCTCTCTAAACATCCAGCTAACTACAGTGTGATTTAATGAGATCAGGCAGGATCACAGCACATGATGGGACAGCTATGGGCTAATGCTAACTTTTGTTGTCTTCACTGAAACTCAGCTAAATGTGGTAATAGGAAAGAAATAAACTAAATCTCCTTTATCACTAGACAAAATACAACCACAAAGTACTTAGATCATAGCACATTTGCTATGAACAGTAATTGCTATCAGACAGGAATAATACACAGCACAAGGTGTCTTATTGAGTGATTACTCACATATTAACTGTAGTCAGACTACTGAGCTTCACTAAGGGAGAGGAAATGTGGGTCTATCATGTCACAGCATTCCTCCAAATGAAATCTCCCCCCTAGCAACAATTCTCACATTCTTGTACCATCAATGGAAGTAAAAATCTTTTTCTATTTAGGTCACTGAATTTTCAAGCAGCAATGGAGTCCATAAAACAATTAATACTGTCCCATTATATACTCATTTCAATGTGTTCTTCCATGCATGAAAAACCTGAACAGTGAGGAGGGAGTGCGTCACTAATGAGTAATACTTAGTAAGATTCACTGTTCTACAGTGGACACTGACAAGACTATGAAAACAAACAGGAAATTATGTCCAGAGGTGATAAAAAGCATATAACATATTTCTACTGTGCTATTATCTTCTGCTACATAATCCCTTCTTGAGATGAGGCCAGCACTCACAGATGCACAAGAACTTCCCCTCTATCTGCCATCAAGAGTAAGAGTGTTTTGCCTTTGCTCTCCCCACTAAGTCATCCACAGCAGGAAGCAATTTAATAGGACTGCCTAGTTTGCACCTAGATTACCATCCATATCCACTCTCTTACCTCTAAATTCACAGGAACAGTTGCACATGGGAGGAAATGATTGAATCAGCCTACACAAGCAATATAATTATGAAGTAAAATAGATTTTATAGCCATTTTAAGAACTACTTGGAACTCCAGCCTCAGTATTTGGCAAACGAACAGACTTGGTTTCAATAAATATTTAGTAAGAACATCCCAATTCCATCTCATATTAAATCCACAATTCATTCTTAGTTATACAACATATTCTATTTTCTTTTAGGGATTGCTCTCCTGATTAAATCCAAGGCTTATCTTTATAGGCCTTTCCAGGGAAGTAGAAGCTGACTCAGAGATTATTTTCTTTTGCCTCAGTTCTTGCACTTTTCCACAATGCAAGTGCTAAGTTTTCATATGCAAAGTAAGGCTGTTCACACCTTCAGGTACAAATTTAGGGGCCAAATTGAGTCATACTGGTATAAATCCACAGAAATGCTACTTAACAGAATTACAACAGAAACACCTTGATGAGGAAACCAGGGATAAGTGCTGTTTTCAAGCTACAATTGCTAAAAATCCCTACACAGCCCTACTTGCTTAATTTTGCCCTTAAGAAATTAGATGCGTACAAAATCAACACATTTTAATTACAACCAACCATCACTAAAGGTAATGCTGTTTCTGAAATGGAGCCCTGCCCACTACTTTATTCTACATCAGAAATATGCACAAAATCATGAAACCTTGCAGCCCTGCATTTAGAAGAACAGTAATTCTTGGCTTGTTAATATTTGTCACAGCATCACAGAACAGTTTGGGTTCAAAGGGACCTTAAAGACCATCTGGTTCCAACCCTTCTAGCATGGGTAGAGTTCCACTTGACTAAGTAGCTCAAAGCCCCATCCAACCTGGCATTGAACACTTTCAGGGATGGGGCATCCACAGCTTCTCTGGACAGCCTATTCCAGTACCTCACAGTAAAGAATTCCTTACTAATACCTAATCTAATCCTACCCTCAAAGTCTGAAGCCATTTCCCCATGCCCTGTAACTCCATGCTCTTGCACAAAGCCCCTCTCCATCTCTCTTGTAGGCTCCCTTCAGGTACTGAGAGGTGCTATAAGGTCTTCTTCTTTCTTATTTGTGTGAGCAATACACAAATATAACCATTAGTATATTTAACACTGTAGGATTATTTTCATGGCAGACCACACTTTACTGAAAAATTATGTTTCAAGAATGTAGGACAAAAGTCAGCTAGCCTGCAACACTGAACACTCAGTCATATGCAGCCTGGGACATTATGCAGAGCAGAAAGCTGGCAACAAAAATAAATGGACTGTGACCTGGATATTTTAGGACAAGTTGGCAATAAACCCTGTAACACAGCTCCTGACTTCTGCAGGGCACTTTGGTGATGAATTTTTCCACAACTGAGTTATGTACATTTTCATTAAATGAGCTTCATGTCTAAATATATGTAACAGTGAGCAGGAACATACATTTAGCATTATTCCACATCAAAGAGCTTATTTTTAAACTACTCCCAAATCTTCAGTTGGCTAAGGGCTTTGTACTAACCATAGATAGAAAATTGTATTTTGGAATTAGTTAGCTGTCAGTCAGCTTGAATCACTGTAAAAAAAACACTGCTTACATGAAGTGAACCACAAATTCCAAGATTTTTAACAGACATGCCAGCTACTCTAACATTCACTTCCTGTGCTGAAATTCAAGCATAAGCCTATTAAGCAGATTTCTTTTCCATTCATTTTTTTCAAGAACTTAAACAGATAATTATCTTCATACTACAGTTTAGGCAACCAGACATTTTGCCATAAGGAGCACTTGGACTCTTCATTCCATATACCCATTTCCCACTTCCCTCAGCCTAAAACCTGCCAAGACACCAGATACTGCCACTAAATTTCTGAACAGAATTTTCATTGCTAGAGTAAAAATCAACATAATACAAATCAGAAGGTCTTATCTTTCTCACACATCTCAAGACCTTACCCTACACACTGGAGATGAAAATAGAAGATATAGGTTCTAGTTTCCTTTGAAGCTTGCTTGTTTTAACTTCTACCTACAAGGCTGGATTCTAAGAAAGATTCTGCAGTCAGAGACTTGTGAGCAAACAGATGTAATATGTATATTGACTCTACTTACAATTCTGCAGGAGTAATTAAAACACCAGCTGCTTAAGACTCTCCATTGGCCTGATGTATGTATATTCGTATTTTCAACACACTCTTCCCAAATCTCCCTGACTGATTAGACTCTAAGATCATACATTATCACCTCTCCAACTGCTCCAGCAATTACCCAGATCATACACATTTCCCTGAAATATCCTTGATTTTCCTCACATTACTTATTTATAAGAAAAACATGTACTTTTGCATTTTTTTTTTCAATTTATTTGTTCTTATTTATATGGCTAGACTACGGAAAACAAAGCATAGAGAATTCTGACATTTAAATGTAATTGCGATTGACCAGACAATACTGTCATTTTTCTTCATCCTTTTGGGCTATATAATACATCCCATTGAGATTTCCAGATTCAGATCAAGTTTCTTGAAGTGACATACTGGGTTACTTCTATTAGAGTAGTTTTCAAACAAATACTCCATCTATCAGTGGGAACCTCTCCATGTTATCAAAACAAGTATTTTTGAAAACACTACCTCTGATAAAAAGAAACAGCATTTTCAAGTGTGAATAAATGGCTTTAGATACACCTACCTTTATATTTACATCTGCACCATTGCAGACCAAGAGCTCTAAACACAAGGCTCCATGTGTTGATGCAGCAGCAAAGTGCAAAGGTGTAAACCCCTTCTCATTCACTTGATTGACATTAGCACCACAGTCTATGAGTTCATTCACTACAACATCCTGCCCATTGTAACAAGCTACATGGAGAGGAGTATTTCCATAGGCATTTGGCTCATTCATCTATAAGAGAAAAAAACCCCAAGATTATTTAGTAGGCAAAAGGCTGTACTTAATGCAGCATTTAATTCTAACAAAATAAAAGTCTCATGTCATGAGATTATGTTTTGGAACTCTTCAAAACCAGAAATTAAAAGCAAGTTTTGGATATAGCATTTTGATTGAGATCTGTGTCCTGGGGAAGAGTATGATTGTTTTACAAGCGAGCCAACCTCCTCCAATTGTCTCCACATCAGTTTCCTGTATTCAACTTAAGAGAACCCACACATGCCAAAAATATCAATTGTGGCAATTTGCACAGATGGTACACAAAAAGCAGAGCACAGACCTCTATAAAACAGCATTGCAAATTTTCATTAAAAACAGAGGTCAAAGAGCCTTTTTGTGTGTGTGAGTGCACATACAGAAACAGAATTTCTTGTACACGACACTGAATTCTGATCTACTTCTCAATACAGAGCTTGAGTTGCAATCTCCAGCCTTTCAAGACTAAGATTGTGATTCAGAATGTAGATATCATACACAGTTGCACAGTTTACTGTTAACACACTTTCTACAGGCAGGTACTGTAGAACCTTTTAATTTATTTTGCATTTAAATATTAATATGGCCCCACTTACTGCACTATTGAAGTTTCTCACAATTTTTAGTATTATCTAAAATTTGTATCATGTAGGAAATTCAGTTCCATTTATATTTTACCAACTGAGGCAAAAGCATTTAATTTCGTGCACTTCAAAAATTGTTGTGTGTCAAAGCTAGGATTGGAATTCCTATTTCCTGATTTTCAGTCCAATAAATTAAGAGCAAGAAATATCAAATAAACAAAAAGCCCTACTAAATACATATTTATTTTCAAATTATTGTGCAAAATCTGAAAGGCTCTTAAGGAGGTTTTCTTTTAATGCAGAAATGAAGGTTTATAAACAAAAGAGTAGCGCTTCCAGAGATCCCCCTTTACATACTTTCCCTATATTCTAACCTGTCCCTAAATAAACAGTGCACTACAGCACTAGCAAGAACATTTCAAACAATTAAAAAAATCTTTCCCATTTAATTTTATTTTTCCTTACATCAACTCCAAGATCCAGAAGATATTTGACTACACTAATCATCCCACTAGACGCTGCAGCATGTAAGGGTGTATATGATTTCTTGTCTTTGCATGTCACTTCAGCTGTATGGGTCACGAGTAATTTCACAACTTCAATATGACCTAAATAATAAAGACAAATAAAATTAAGCATCGTATTTTGTTAACCAATACAGGTTCACAAACTTAATTCTACAATTGTTATAACATGATCAAGACATTACTCCTTTGGACCTAACGAGGAAAAGAAAGAATTGTTCTTGTTTTCTAACCTTATCATGAACTATAAAAGCAACATAAAATAACAATCTCTACAAACCCCACCCAACAATCATAGCATTTACACTGTAAAAATAAATTTGTTTACTCAAAACACAAACGTGTGTTCTGCTTAAAAAGAAGGGGGTTTTTTTGAAGACTTGAGAACCAGAGAGGCAAGTAAGTTTGTGATTATTAAATATTTACCACGAATTTACATTAACAACTTGAGAGACAATGAGACTATCAGTCTTCCACTGTCACCCCTTTTAAATCTCAGGCAAAAAAACTTTGAAAAATTGATGCAGACATGAAAAGAAGAAAACATTCTATTTTTACATAAAAACATATCCCCCCAATCCAACTCCCTTTACCCACAAAGCATTTAAAATGTTAAGCCATATCATACAGGATTTAGTAAAGCTGTATTTTCAAGACTGACTCAGATGGTCTTTGAGAAACTGCAGCCTTTTAAAAGAATCAACTGCTCTCTTAAGACAATGGAAGGAGAGTAAGAGTAAGGAGTAAGGAATAAGGAGTAAGGAATAAGGAGTAAGGAATAAGGAGTAAGGAATAAGGAGTAAGGAATAAGGAGTAAGGAATAAGGAGTAAGGAATAAGGAGTAAGAGTTGGGATAACGAGGAAGGCATAACATGGGGGAAGTTCTAGGTGGAAAAGAGAAGAGAGGACAGGGAGCCCACCCTAAAGTGGTGAGCAGTAGCTCTCACTGCCAGCTTTGGACCAGAGACCCCAATACCAACACCCACCCCCGCTGCAAAGGGCAGTGAGATTTCCCCTTCCGTGCCCACTTGCTCCTGCTCTGCTTGTAGGCACCCGTGACACTGTCTGCTAAGAAGCCATGAAAATGGGGTAACCAAATATCTGTCATTCTATTGCTAATTTAACTGCCAAACAACTTATCACTGAAAGCGTGTGGATAGTCATGACAAAGACTGTGGAATAAAGAAATACATGACTTTAACAGACCACAATACACTCACTGCTTTACCCCTGTAACTGACCCATGCAGACACAGGTGGGACTCTATTTTACCTATCAAGTGACACCCTCTCCTTAGTTAAAGAAGTGGTGAGGGGCACACTGAATATTTATGTTTATACTTATCCAGTCAGATATTTAAGTAGAAAGTATCAAATCCAGCTTTCAGTTTAGGTGCTTCACAAAGAGTGAGGGTCTTGGTTTAAAAGCAGAGAATTTGCAAAAGTTTGAATAGGAAGTACCTACCCAAAGGAGTACCGACAAAGCTATTTTTATAAACATTCAGACACTGCAATATTTATTTTATGCTGCATACCCAACAGCACACAAAACATCATTTCATCCAGCTACACAAACTAAAACTGTGAGACTTTACCAGTGCGATGTGAAGTGCTGCAATAATATTTCACTTCTTAATTACCTCAGTATAGTAGGAAAGAAGGGAAAGAGAAATGCAAACACAATACTCATCTTTTAACCCAAATACAATGAGGACAGGAATTAAAACAAGCCCTACTGCAGAGACAGAAGTACAGAAGATATAGAAAGGAGTGAAAGGAATAGAGACAGAGAATAGAAAAGTGGCAGAAAACACTTCAAAGAGAAGATAAAAAGCCAAAAAAACACCCCTGACCTGCACTGAAAAGGCAAGCAGTGATCAGTGGAAGACTCTCAAAAAGAAGAGCAAGGTACTTGATGTGAGAAGTGCTGCAGAGACATCCCGGTGCACCAGTGAGGGCAACACCAGCTCACAGGATTGCAAGTCCATTCCAGCCGCAGCTTTGCAGCTGGACAGCAATGGAGCCGGGTGAAAAGCAGGAAGGAAGCAAAACAATGGATATAACCCTAAAAAGTTATTTATAGTAGAGTGACGAAAAGCATGACTTTTTTTTATTTTATGGTCAGTTTTACACGGTGGAAAAGTTTTTCAGGTTTTTCTCCAAACAATTGAAGCAATGTACAATGGCTCTAAATTGTGAGAGAGATGTCATAATTATTTTTACTTTGATTGAAGACTTTCACAAGCTTTTTCTTCTCTATTCTCTACAATGAAATTTAGGTAGATTGATATCAGTTAAATTACATTTTTCCTGCCCAGACACTGTTCAATAAGAGAGTTCCCTGAAAATAGCATACAAAATAGCACAATTAAAATTGCAATAAATGTAGCTTATCTGCAAAACAGAAGAATTCTCTCATGTAGGCAAGCACAAGACAGAAAGGTGTCTCTGGCCTCTCATTGACACCTGTCAGTTGTCTGAAATTTTATTTCAGTACAAGTTTCATTCAACAAAATTTTGAAGATAACCAAATTCAATAAGGTAGCAGGACAGACTGTCACACACATTGCTTTGCAGATATAAGTACATTAAAAACACTAATGCACAATATTGAAAGAACATTAGATCCATAATGAAGATTGTTCTTTAACTTTCGGGGGTTTAAGTACTGGTATCAATACCTGAAGTGTAATTTCATCCAGCTTCAAATAATAAATTAAGAGCATTATTGCTGTGATGATCACTTTGTAATTGAATGGCTCATTCAATTCTTTTCAAGTCTGGTAAAAGGCAATGAAGAACACTACTCTGACAGTATTGGCAGGGCATTGATCAAGACCATGAGAACAACAATTATCCGCCCCTAGAATAAGAATGGTGAGGCAAGAATTTGTAGTTTCAGAGATGAAATATTCTTTGAAAATACACTCCCCAAGGACGATGATGTAATGATCCTCTGTTTCAGGTGCCCCTATTATTAACTGCTTACTTTTTATTTAGCATTTCTGCAAAATTTTTTACCTGTGACTAGACTTGTTGACTGAAGAACATAGTTCCTCCTTTTTAAAGAACAAAGCTACTTACCTTTTCTTTTTCCAACAAATTGATCTTCCTCACCACAAAATATACATTTACAAGACAATTTGAGCTATACTATTAATGTCTTTTTTAAACAGGCACAGATGACTTTAATTCTTACAATGCAAATATTTTTTCCTAGAAATATGTCAAACCACTAAACATGAGACGATTTCTTTATTTCTACAGTATTAATCAATTGAAATATGTACATACCCATATATGCTGCCCAATGTATAGCTCGTCTGTCTTTCTTGTCAAATGCATTAATATTGGCCCCTCTAGACAACAGTAAGCTGACCATCTGAGATAAAGAAAAAGAACAGAAATCTTCTATTCATAATGGAAAAAACTTTGCTTCAATAGAGAAAGCCATGGAAGAAAACAAAAATGTATATGTTTTCAGAGGACTTAAATGTGTTGGGCTTTGAATATTCTATAAATTTGAAAAAACTGACTGCCACAATGAAGTGACTGTAAGGAACACAAACCTTGATGTCAACAAAAACACTTCTCAATTAAATATTGCAAAGCCATGAAATCTTTTAAATATTCAGGTTATTACTAAGGGACTAATGAGTCAGAGTTTATTGCATATATTTCCTCTAAATTTCATTGACAACATATTCCCTATGTTCACTATTTATTGAACAGAAAAGTATCTTGGCTTTTCCATTTTAAATTTAGCTGTAATTTAACTCAACTCAACAAATTTCCGTCATAAGAAAAGTGAACTTTTAGAGCATAAACTTTCAATTGAATGATGTAACATTTATTTTCCATAACTTTTCTGCAGAGAGATCCATACGGAAAACAAATTCAAATACAAAATAGGGCCTGAGGATTTTTGAGGGAAGGGGGAAAAATGGTTTCAAACTCAAAAATGAAACAACAAAAGCGTGAGGGACGGAATGATGAGTGGAAGACAAGAAAATTAACTTTTACCTCAACGTGTCCACTGAAGGCTGCATGATGCAATGCAGTTCTGCCTGCTCGATCAGACACATTTACATTGCTTAGAAGAGGCACCAAAGCTTCAGCACACTTCACAGCTTTGTTTGCAGCTGCTATGTGTAGGGGTGTCTGCCAGTTTTTATCACGAGCATTGACATCTGCTGAATGCTTTAACAACACCTGAACAGCATCCTGGATGCATTTACAAAAAAAAAAAACAAGCCACTTAGTAAAGATCAGAAATGACAGGCTCAGATTTAAGGACAGTACAGTGCAAAAAAAAACTCTTTACAATTTGTTCCTTTGCAAACATAATCAGTGGGACACACTGGGATTTGTACTTTATCATAAATCCAAACTTGTGGATGTTCTCAAGGATGTGAATAATTTAACCAAATCAACCATTTCCAGGTCTTCTACCCAGCTCCTTAAGCCACATGGAAAATTGCTTTGTCATCACAACTGATTTCCAAAGTTTAATAAACCATCCAAGGATTTCTTCCATTAGTGGAATCCTTAGCCAAGGACTAATGAAGTACTATGAACTTAAAATGAATTTCCATCAATCTGCCAAGCAGAATTTTTCAACTGTCCAAGTCTACAAATGCAAAAGTCGAGATTACTAAATGCACATTTAGAGAACCACAAATAAAACAGTACAAAGTCACAAAAAAGTTTCAACATACACTGTTGCAAAACTCCCGAAAACTGTTTTAAAATATTGCGCTGAATTCCATCTCTCAAAATAATTATTCATTTCCTTTTGTTAGAAGTACAAGATATGAAAATTTGACAAATAAGGCTGTAATTCTTACAGCAAGATAAACAAATCTCATTAAAATACGTGCACACAATTGGAATGCATAAAAATATAAATGTGTTGGCAGTATCAACACTATGATGAATACTGCATTTTGCATCAGCTGTGTGACCTTCCTGCAATTCACTGATTGCTTTTGGTGACTGCCAACTCAGTCACTGAGCACACAAATAAGTGATTACCACTTTGAACTTCAAACATGTTACCACAAATTGTTACAAGAGATTCTGAATTACACTGTGGTCTATGGGCAGAATGCTAAGTCACTATCAAACCTATATATAATAGAATAAATAGTATTTAAAATGCTGAAATTTCTCATACTGTCAATAAAAAAGAAGACAGGAACTAACACAAAAGTGAAAATACTGCACCACAGGCTCATAATTTATTGAGAAAACTGAACAGGTCTTCTCTGAAGCAGATGTAGTACTTTAAAAAACTAATTATATTTTAACTCTTGTCTTTTTTAACCAAAATACTAAGAAATACTATATCAGAACAAGGAAATTTCAGAACAGCTGTTACCCCTTTTGCAGAAGGAAGCATCACAATATTAGTATAAAAATAATGAATCTCATTTTAATGTGCATTTGCATTAATGAATTTCATGACTGAATCTACTTGGGGTTTCTTTTTTTTTAATCTGCAATATACAGCAGGCAGACACAAATAAAAATGTGACTGTCTTGACATGAAGCTGCCTGAACTTGTGCAGCTGATAGCTAAATCCATAACTCCAGCTATTTTTAAAATTTCAGTGTCCTTGTTTAATTGCAGCTTACTTTACTTTAAGAGTCCAGATGTTTTACTGAGATCATTATCCAGTTTTTCATTACAGCTTTTCATCCAGTGCCCCAAACCCATACAGGTCTGTCAGCTAGAAAGCAGTGCCTACACGTATCAGCCCCATATATGGGCTCCCATGACTCTGTGTTTATAAATAGAGAATTTTGACAAATGTCTATCAAGCGTCTGACTGGTTTACTTGTCTTGTTTGCCTTTGATTAATATTTTGTTAAAAAAAAAACAAAACAAAAAACCAAAAAACTATGAGCATGGTTGCATTGCTTGAAGTTATCCTTTAAATCCAGTGTGTTTGCAGCACTCCTCTGCCTCTGCAAGCATTACTAATGTGGAGAGCTTTTATTGTTTCTCAGCTCTGAAGAATGCAGCATTTGGTGCTTTGGTCAGCTCCCAAAGGAGCAGCCTAAAAATATCTCAAGAACAAATAGCATTTGGGAATAAGGCGCCCTTGAAGATTCATTTTCAAACACTGTTTTTTTGAATAACATGATCTCTACATAACTTTGCTATTAATGCTAGTGACAAAATACTGCAATTTATCCAGGGAATTCAAAAGAAAAAACTGAAACAAGGCTTGTCTAGATAGCTCATGGATCAAACACTTGAAGTTCAATGCTTGTCAAAACTAAAATATTCAATTCTATCCTCACAAACAAAAATTTATTAATCAAACTCTTTATTTGAAATGTAGTGAAATGAGCATCAATTTGATTCAGGATCTCAAAGGAGATAGTTTTGCATAAACTCTTCCATATAACAAGCTCAGCATTTCTCTGTTTGTTTTGATCTTCTACAGCATTTAAATTTTTTATTAGGACAACCACCACAGAGAAACAATAACCACGTAATTTCTTGCATTATGATATTCTCACAACTGCATAACTGGTACACTTCAAGAAACAGTCTACATTCCACTTAAAATTTTTAAAGTGATATTCAATACTATTAATTAATCACTTAAAAAAAAAAGACACTGGCAGGGCTTTAATAAAACCATTTATTTCTTCAATGCATGAACACAAAAGCATATAAAAAATACAACGAAATGCAAAGACCATGCTGTAAAAAATCTTAATTCATCTGTACTTTCCTCATGCTGAACCATTCTGGTTACCTTAGGAGAAGTAAACTGGACTTGAGAACACTGCATGCAGAATCCTCTGCTAGGGAAGTCAAAGACAGCAAAGCTGAGAACTCGCAGTTTTAGTTTTCCTCCTTTCTTACTGCTTAAGCAATAGATATACATAAATACATACCCTCAAAAGGCCAAAAAGAACCATTGCAAAATGTTCTGCAATCCCAAGTATTCAGAGTAGCTTCACTTTTTAAAAAAATGAACAAGGGCCAGAAGATAATTTGAGATGTTTTATTTTAACACAAAGTAGCCAAAATGAGCAACATACCTCACTACAAGATGCTACAGCTCTGTGTAAAGGAGTCAACCACTTGCTGTCTTTGGCATTAACTCTAGCTCCTGTAACAAAAAATAAAAACAACAGAAATTTAACAGATATTCAGAGAATGACTGAAATATTTACAAGAACAGAGATAAAACTATTTACTTTTTCTAGTAAAATGAATTTACTTATTCTAGGCACTTCATTGCATTTTTCATGCAAAAGTTAAAAAATAGTATTTTCTCCAGCTGAAGTCAACCCTGTGAGGAAATTCTTTTAACAGTGCACCAACAAGATTCTTCCATATCAAAATATACTCATATTTTTACACTAGGTCATCCTCTATAATCTTTTGCCCTTCCAAAGCCACATAAAAGGCTGCTGTGTAGGAAAGACGAACTCCTTGCCTTCACACAGCCACAAAAATCTCAGTTTCCCATTACAGTTAAAATTCTCCATGAAAATACAGAAAGAAGCTGCATTTACTCCCCACGCCTACATTTTCCTTGTGGTTGCCATGTCTCAGGGACAGGTATATAGAATGAGGATGATTGTTCTACTGGGACTCACTTTGGGAACAAATCTTCAGTACTCCAGCAGGTCACCTAGCCCTCCCCAGGACCTCCTGCTTCTCCCTTCATGAGAGAGACCAACAGCCACACCTCTCTACTTCTGAGAGCATACTCAAGGAACAGCTGTTCCCGACCCCAGGAATTAAAGCTGCACAAACATCTCTAAGGGACACAAGCCTGGGTTTGGATTTTAACTTTTTTCTTACTAATAAAAGGAAAGAAGGATTTGGGAACTTCTTTCCCCTGAAGGAAGCAGGTGAACTACAACTTCCAGTTAACTCCAACAAACAAGAAAACCTAATGATTAAATTTAATAATTTAATCTCTTACTGTTACACACACATATAGAACCTTGTAGGATATTTATACCCTGATTGGAAACTTACCCAAAAACTTATCTTTATTTCGGAACTTCTGAGATTCTACAGAGATAGCATAGACAAAATCTTACATTTTTGAAAAAAAGAGTTCAGAAATACTGTTGGAAAGAATCACACAGTAACATTAATGCTACATGACCAGAGCCAATTAACATCTCAAGCTAAAAATAATATTGGTATGTCAGAACCAGCTGCAGTTTTCTCTATACAAAGAGCAGAACAGGATGAAAGGCCAGTAAGACACAAGATGCCAAAAAAGTGGCTGGTCAAGTCAGGATAGTCAAGTGACAGAATGGGTATTTTGAGCCAAGATCTGCACCAGCCAAGAAGCCTCTTCCAGCCTATCTGATCAAGAAACACAGCAGTTGAGTACAAAATCATGGTTGCATATACTAAGCAACCCAAATATCTGAAGTCAGTTCTCTGGTTTCTAATCAATCCATACCTTTCAGTCATAAGAACAGAACATGGAAGCCGACATAGGATCCAAATTTCCAGTATGATCCTAGGTCTTCCACACACTGGACAGAGACTGAGGTCTGACTGCTGGCTACAATTTCAGGGATTTCCACCTTTACATTTCAGAATAGGATGCCATCCTATTTTCCTAAGAGCAAAAGTTTTTGAAAAACAACTAGGGGAAAGTCCAAGCCCATTTGAAGAAAACCTCCAGAGTCTAACAAAAGTTTAGGAGATACCACAAGTATCTGCTTTTGTCACACACCCTAAGGACCCAGTGGTGATTGGTAAGTGAGAATGTAATCAATATATTTCAAAAGTATCTGCAATTCTTGATTATTTTCCAAGTAATTGTTTGCCACATCTTGTTTTTAGCAGATGAGACAAAAACAAGAGCAAAAATTGTAATCCAAGCTCCACGTGACTTCACATCCCGTCAACAACCAAGGAATAGAGACTTTCATAGTCTGATTTTTATCTCCAACTTTAGGACACAAATGTCTTCAAAGCATTTGAAAGAACATGAGTGAGTTAGCAAGTCATTAATTACTATCCTGATTTTCCTGAGGAAAATGCATTTGCAAGACTTGGGGTCAAGTCAGATCCAAACAGGTAAGGAAGCCCAAGATAGAAACAACAATGTGCCCATCAAAAGAGAAGAAATGCACGATTCCACTCCAAAAAAGCAGCAGTTACCTAAGCTCTAGCTCTAAGTGAAAATGTGCTTAGAGTCCAAGCAATGTTTATGTGTTCAGATTTTACTGACATTTCTCCTACTTCTAACACACAGCCTAAAAAGTACACCAGAAGAGAGAATAAATAAATACAAAAAAGATCCTCTACAAAAGGTTTTCACAATGATAAGTTAATCACACTTGCTAAGACTAAAAGAAAATAATATGTGAAAGTAAGAAAGAAAATCATCATTAGCCAGAGAAATGTCTATGGAAATTTGAAGTAACATCTAAAAGTAACACGGTCCTCATTAAAAGAACAAAAATCAACATAGCAAATGCTTGCCCCCCATTCCATAAGTGGTTTTCCACCCAAAGAAACAAGGAGGCCTATGTCTAGCACATTAAAATAGTGTAAAATAGATACTAAAATAAGTTAACTTTTCAAATACACAGAAAATTGTAGATTCTCTGATACAGGAAAAGCTGAACTTGACTTTTGATAACAAATCTGAATCTCTGATGGACTTAAGAAAGAATCAGCAAGCTTGTTTTTGCTTCCATAACAAAAACTCTTGAAGAAATTGCAAAATTGTTACATTGAAAAAAAAATTTTAACCAATAATCAGGATAAATGTACTTCCAAAAACACATATGCATTATTAATGCGGAGATTGGGAGATCTATAGCTTTAGACAGATTAAACAAAATAACATTTTAAAATTAATGGAGAGATACTTTGCCCTTAAATTTCTCCAAGAAGCCAGGCTTCAGAGAATAATTTAAATTTCATAAAGAAGCTTCTCCAAACAGCCTTGTATCTCAGGACATAATCATCCTCTACATTGTTCTTTACTGCTGATGATTTGGGGAAAACATCACTGTTCTGCCCTGACCCTTCATGGGCTCCTTCAAACCCCTCACAGTCCTACAATTCAACAGTGAGGGCATTTACAACCTTGATCATCTGAGGTAAAGCTCTACTCCAGACCACTGCAAATAAATGTTATAAAAATATATTACACCTCTACTGGATAACTTTTGCTTTAAGATATTGCTTCACAGCTGGCTTAAAGAGAGTCTGAACACGTGTATGCGTATAACAGCCTGCACAGCACTGCCAATGCAATGCTATCCCTGTGAAGCTCAACCTGCTGACATGTTAACCAGGGCATTTCTCACATTTCAAATGCCAGCTATGAGCAGTTTGCTCTTTCAAAGCACACTACAGTGTATCTTAATTCCCTGTGCGCAAAAACAAAAAAAAAAACAAAAAACAACCCTAACAAATCGCTGTTCTCCCCTCTCCCTGCCTCTGTCCCTTGGATCTTCCAGACTTCAAAGGCCCGGTCTTAACATGTTTATTAAAAACTCATTTGTTCACTGTAAAATTTCTTATATTTAAATTCTTTTAAGGCCACAGAGTTTGCAGGAAAAGGATTAGGGCGCTTGTTAGAGCAATCACAATGCTGGAACACAAATACTCAACTCGAACTTAAGAGCCAATCATGTAAATGACCCTCCCCTAAAACAGCACCTTCCAAACAAAGCAAATTATTCTTCCATCTTGGTGCACTAAGCCAAAACATTAAACAAGATCACCCCTCTCATGACTAATTTTCCTAGTGCAGGAAAATTACTAGGTTTACATATCTAGGCAAATACAAAAGCAGAACTTTTGCTCTGCAAAAGGTGGAGTAAGGGGAAGGAATGAGAGAGAAGTATTACATAATTTTCTTCCCTTGTCCCTGAATCTTACATCTCATCTTGCCAAGTTGTACTCACAAGACTGACAATTAGAAAGTCATGTTTTATTTAATAAATAAATTACAGAAGCTACTGAACAGCTCTGTGATGCTTACTTCTAGCAAATTTATGTTTCAAGAGACATATTTTCTAATTGAATACATGCACTAACTTACAGAATGATCCCGGAGGGTTTAATTCTACCAGTCCACATGTGGCACGTGCATATTTAAATGTGCTATTAGCCACCAATTCCTGGACATATGTTTCTGCATACTTCTTGGTGTCCACATCCTTACATTCCAGTAAGAGCTAGCATCTCAACCATCTCTTAGAAAGACAGACAAGGAATGACTGGGCTGGAAATGCTGCAAGGAACAACCACACATCTCTTCCTTCACTCATAAACTGCCACACAACTCTCACACTGCCCTGTCTCACACCACCTCTGTGTTCCTTTCACAAAAGCTCTTGCTGTGACACTCCTCCACAGCTCCTCTGCACCAGAACTCTTCCTATTTGGAAATGTCCTCAGAAGACTAATGAATGCAGTGGCTGAATTACTTATGTGTCACTCGTTGGAAATAGATGAAGAAATACAACAGAACTGACAAGACATTTTCATCTTTGTTCACATACTGGCTTAAGTACTCAATTGCCTTCCACTGTTCTGTCTTCAGTCTGTATTTTTAGACTCTCAAGGATGGTATTTTCCTTTGTTATTGTACAAGATGTGCTAGTGACTGAGCAATATCGTAACATAAGCAAAGAAAGCAAAAGTGTTTTCATTCAATTATGCAGTACAGACACCCAATGTTCCCCATTTGAAGCTCTGAAATGTCTATTTAGGAGTAAAAGATGTAAGTAAGATCTTTATAGAGTGCATTTAAGTAAGTAACAAACCTTGTCTTAAAAACTAGTATACTGAAATAATTTTAGATATCATCTTTGGAGAAATTAGGAAGATCTCAGGTATAAATCACTGAGAGCAACCGCTAGTCCTACTGTAATTAGATTGTACTTAATTATTTACCTAACAGCTAGTAAGAGGTTCAGAAGTTCTTCCTTTTGAATGATCCTTCCTTTTGAACTTTTTTATCTAGCAACAATGACCTCAGAAGCATTTAAACTGGAAAACAGAAATTCTCAGAATATACTGAGGAATAAACAGATAGAGATGAAAACTTTTCCTTAGATAGAAAAATATATGAACAGTCAGGAGGAGATACAGAAGTTTTTAAAGAAGATTTGAGATATGAATTGGAATAATCAATAATAGAAATAGAGTGTAATTTCCTGTTGAAAACTTGGATACTTGGAAAATCATTGCTGCAAAAATAATGAGTAAGGCCTTATGGAGAGAAAGCTTTTTGCTATTTAAAAGCTAAATGCATAGCAGAAGATGTATAGAATAGTGAAAAAAATCCAAGAGGAACAGGTCTGGAATCTTTTGTCCAGACAGAATGAGACTTCAAGAACAGTTTTTGTTTCTTATGAAACAAACAAACAAAACCATTCCCAAACCCCAAAATAATCCCGCAAAACAAATACACATGGAGACACACTGGCCAGAAAAGGGAGGAAAACCTCAATCAAGTCGAAGCCATCCTTCCAGAACTTCACTGATTTGTCAATATAAGCCAATTTCCTTTCATCAATATAAGCCAATTTCCTTTCAGAATTTCAGTTTCTGTTGCATCTCAGCCACCACCCCTTTGAAAGTCAGTGAGCAACATGAGGTTCTCTGACTCAAGCTACTGAACAGTTCTATCTTTTCCTGAGTCAGCTTAACTTTTTCTCTCAAAGAACATCAGAGCTACTTTCTTCACAGCAACTGACTTTCACTGCTGCCAGGGGGAAGTTAGGCCAGCTTGGAAAAGAAAACCATCAGCCAACATCGCTGTCAAAAGAAGAGGAAGCAGCTGAAAGATACAGTCAGTGTCAAAGGGGCCCCTGTGAAACGCCCTCAGAGTGTGGGTACATCTGCAATCCAAACAAAGGGAGCTTCATTGGCCTGGGACTGAGGCAGAAAGAGCCTTTCAACAGCTGAGCTGTGTGACTGTCATGGCATGGATTTCTAATACTCACAGAGAGTCATAATTAGATGAAAGAAACACAGGTAGAGTGGTGTGACACTGAAGGGTCTTCACTATCTTCTAAAATCTATTATTACTACTGTGGCAGTTTTCCAGCATCACTACAGCTCTTAAATTTTCCAGCTGACACAGAGGAAACAAAAACTTGTGGGCTGCCAAACCTTAATGAGATTGAGTTTGACCACACTCATGTAACACTGAGCTTCATGCAGAGAAAATGTTGAGTTAAGCAAACAGCAGTGTGTTAGTATTTACGCATCAATGTAATATAGTAACTAAATCTATCCAAAAGAAAACAACAGACAATTCAGATGTTGATTTTTGTGAATTACACTGATTTCAGTGAAAGCAATAATCATCTCCACAGTACTGTTAGGAAAATAAATGGAAAAAGTTAGTAATCAGAATAATACATTTGGTGATCACACTAATCTGTTCTGTTTTTCACATGACACTTCCTGGCACAGTAGACTGATGGTGTTAAAAATCATAGGACAGCTGGAAAGAATGATTTTTTTATAAAGCAAGAAGCCTCTCCAGAGCAGTTTATACGCCAGACTTAAAGAAGGGTTTGATTTTTTTAATCAGGACTTCTTGGAAAGAACAAAAAGCTGGACATTCAATTAATTAAGACTTAACTATTATACTTTTCTACTTTTCAGTAGTTTGCCATCATTTACACTCTTAAAAGTCAGTGCAATTATGCAAAGTAGACAGATGTATTTGTGCACCAGGATGCAGAGGTGTACAAAGGTCATAAAAATACAACTGTGATGAGTGTTACTACTCTTCCCAGAGTAATACAAAATGGGAAATGCTTCTAAGATTATGATTCTCAAGTGACTAAAATATAAATTTCTGTTCTATCCTTTCTCAATGCTATAAATAATCTTCATACCTCCTCTTGGTCACCCCCCTACACAGAAACTCTAGGAACGCTAATTGCTTATCAAACTACAATCCAGAAGTGAAAGATTACTTGAACATTTAGACTTCCACAAACTACAGTGGTATGAAAAAAACTGTTGGCAAGACATTCACATCCTCAGGGGACAAGTTTATTAGCATTCACTGTCTCAAAATAAAAACCAAAAGGCAGTTTAATGTCCAGGCCCAAAATGGAGTCAGTAAAGCAATTTTCTTTGATGTTTGGAGCCTGTATCCAAACCATCACCTTCAGATTCCTTGTCCAAGTGAAAGACAAGAGGAAAGGTCAAAGAGCAGCCTTAAGATTTTGTCAAAAAATATCTCAAGAATTCAACAACTAAGTAAGAATACTCTTGAGACTGAAAACTTACTCCAAAAAGTCTGCAAAAAGGCTGAATCAGTTATATCTTCAGGTTGTGCAATTTGGGTTACTTAGGTCTGTAGCAAAGTAATATAAGGACATTGTGACTGCAATATGTGATCCACGATGCATATTTGGATCACATTTTGCAATGTGGATCCCCTAGAGCAGGATGAAAAAGACATTCCAGCTAAATTTTAAAAGACCCTATGTGTAAGTAGTTTATAATAATACTTTTAAGAACAGAGAATAAGAAAGAATCAAGTAAGAGCCACAGAATAGTGGAAAGATTAATACTGACTTGAGTAATTTTGAGGTCCAGTTTGAAGAAAGAATAAAAACATCAAAGCAAACATTTGTTTTTCTATTTGAAGAATAGTTTGCACAGCAGGAAAACTGTAAAGTGGTCCCTAGTAACATTCCAGCAAAGCTGTGTTAGAGGAAATTACAAGTTGCAAATACAAGCTTTCACAAGGTGAGAAATGTTAGGTTGAAAGTAGTCTACACTTAATTCAATCCCTTGTGCAGGTATGTTACAACAGGTCAGTTAAAGTCACATACCAAATTTTTACATAGAAATTTTCTGCACAGAGGAAATGGTTGCACAGAAATGCTATTTATTCAACAAACAACTTTCCCTAATTTTAAAAAAGAGGTCTTGCAACACAACAAACAGTTTTCAAGCCTTGCTGTGGTAACAGATGTTCTTTATTTTCTCCCTAATGCTCATCTATTATGACAAAATGTAACATTATACATCTGTCTCAAAGGAGAGATTTGATTTCCAGCTGAAAGACAACAGATGAATTTTTCTTATCTTTATGAAATGGAGAGGATAAATACACTTAACCTCTGTCCCCCACCTTTCAATTAAGAGGGCTAAAAGACAAATCATAGCTTGCACATTTTGAGACATCTAGACCTGATTTCTCTGAGAACCAGCTGGCTCAGCACTTCTGATACAGCTGAGTGCTCATACTTCACCAACCACAAAGATTTCAAATCCAGCATTCATAAATGGAGAAGACTAAATTGGCAAATACTTTTTAAAGATTTAAGAGGCTTGACTAAAACTATTGCTTGCAGGTGGGTAATGTACAGATTTGTGCCCAAGTACAGCACAGCTTGAAAACTGAACAGCCTGAACACTCAGACATAATTTTCACCCTGAAATTGATGCCCCTCTTCACTCACTCACAAATGTGCACCCCTCACTGCACCACCCCAGTTCATTCCCAGGGCAGCCTCTCTCTGGAAATTTGAGGAGGCTGTGCCTCTCTAGCAAGGCACAACATGGTACTGCAGTCCACAGCACAGCATGTGAGCACAGCAAGGTTGGACTGACATTGCCACAGCTTTCAAAGTTTTTCATTTGTAACTATCTAATGCACTGTTTTGTTGTGAGCAAACATTGATTTTCATTAAATAAATGTTATCTGGGACATAGCAATGCCTCACCTGAACCATCTGCAGGCACTGCAGCAGCCACAACCTCTCCTCCATGCAGCTGCTCAGCTTTGGAACTATTTGTACAGTCCTAGTTCTTACCTCCCTTCTTTGTTCTCCATTTTTCCTTATGCTTAACCCCAGGCCCTGTGCCCAAACAGCATAACTATTTCTTCTCGTACCGCTTCCCCCCAAGTCAAGATATTATTTCATTCCCATCTGAACTAAAATTCCCCTCCTTCCATAAGCCCTTCACCCAGGAAAGGGGTATTTTGTTCTATCAAGGTTTGAGTAAATCGACTGTGTTAATCTAAACCAGACAGAAGATTCCCTCTCAGAAGCAGATGACTACAACTTTGCAGTTCGTAACATTGTTAGTTGATGAAAGGGGTCACTACTTATTTTCAAGAGCCACCAGAACTTGCCTTTCTTCTTGATAAGGAAAAATAGCCCCTTTTTCGATTTTCAAACCTTGTACCTTTTCAAAAGTGAACTTTTCTGGACAAAATGTGACTACAGAGTATGTCCATACAATAGATATATTAATTAGTATCACACGTATATTTATGATACGTATATATACTTCTATAGAGAGAGTACAAGTAATACATATAATGAAAATAGTACATCATACTAAAATTGTAACAAATTAAATTATGCCTAGCATATTCAGTTGGAGGTCTGGAAGTGACTCCCATAATCCTAGAAGTGGCATTTCCTTAAAGCAGAATTTGTTAGAAAGGGTTGATGGGGGGTGGTGGTGAAAGTAGCCAGCTTTGCATAGGTAAAGTGTGCAATTAAGCAGACTGAAGATTAAAGAAGTTCTGTGGGACTGCTATGAGTTTTCATCTATGTAAGCTTGAAGCCCCATATTATGAATTCAGCCTCAAGCTACTTGATGGGTAGGTCTCTCTCTAAGATCAAAGACAGTCAATTCACTCCTTCAGTCATGATGTTCTTCAGGCTTTGGTTTAGTTCCTTGGCTTTCTACCCTTAAAAAAAAACAAAAACCAAAAACCAACCCAGAGTACACTGTTTTACAGAACTTGGAATTTTTCTTTGTACAAATAACTAGGAAAACAAAATATGGGATTGTAGCATTTTCAGCTGGTTCTAATTATATTCTGTTCATTTAAGCCAACAGGCAAAGATACTTAAAATAGTACAACCAACTCTGGATGGCATCATTATGTTCAACTGCAATTTTTTTCCTGAAGGGCATTTCAGAATGAAAGCAATGCTGTTAACACCTACCTGTATCATATACACTATTACTTTTTAAAAACTAGTATTGAACTACAAAAAGCTGATCATGCTACAAAGAGAAATAGCTAAAACTAAGAAAGCTTTCTATAAAAAAATACTTTTGAGCAGAACTACAGAATTACACAGTACTGTAACACTAATAAGTCTGGAAACTAAAATTTCAGTACAAGTATCTTTAATTTCTAGTACATTACATATCTCAATAGAAGTTACACAGACTAAGATGTACATAAAATACTTCTTTGGATGTGCATAGAGTTGTTTTCCATTAACAGGAACAGAACATACCAGATAAAATAAGTAGTTCAATAATTTCTGCATCTCCCAGATAGGCAGCAGCATGTAAAGGGGTCCTTTTTTCATTATCCTGTGGTAAGAGGGGGGAAAAAAGGTTTTATTTAAAAGAAAAAAAAGTATGCTTTAGCATTTTGTATATTATGAAAAAACACTGCATAAAAGTTAATCTTCCAAATACTGTACATTATATATTTAAATAAACCATAATTACTCTAAAGGCATCAGTCACATTTATTAAGACAAGCATGTTTTTCCCTAAGGAGCTTTAATCATCTACATAGTCAACTGCAGTTTTCCTGACGCACACAGGATGCTCATCACATCTTCAGATTAACCTACCAGTTATAAATCACCATTCACTTGTCTCCAGAGACAAGAACTGGAGTCTGTCCTACACAGTTAAAAACAGTGTGTTACTGTCATACACAACAATTAGCGACAAAGATTTTCTTTGTGAAGTTTAAAGCAATTTCAGAAGTTATTATTTTAATCAAAAATAGAAAAGAACCTAGAGCGTGTAAGGTCAGAAACAGTGGAATCCAATTTCAACTGTCCCGTTTAGTGTAAATAAGCAAAGAGAAGATACAAGTGAAAATTATTTTGTAAAATCCCACTCTGTACTTTTCATTAGTTCAAGCTGATCTAAGGTCCTTCTGAAGGCACCACTAAAAGATCTTATTTATCCATGCACAATGTATACCAATGAAGACCCTCTATTGAAAGATTAACACAAAGTATTTCATAACTCAGGATCAGTGACAACTTCCCTGCATCAGTTTACTGCACAATCAGAAAAAGACTACATCACAGAGAGCCATAAAAATGAACAAGAACCAACCAGTTTGCTCTCTGAGGGAAGGCTGGTGAGAAGTCAGAAAAGAGACAGATAATCAGTCAGCACCCTGGTTCTGGCCTAAGCTCTACTTGGATATCTAGCTCATTTAAGTAGAGTTTCAAATACACTGGGGGTGAGGGATCAAGATTATTATATGCAGCAAGAAATTTTAAGTGGCAAGACATTTCTATTAATTCAACTGTTGTGTCACGACTATCATAAAATTAGCACACTTTTTTTTTTTGACATTTTATTGTGAAAAGCATTCTTCTCCCTCACTAGAATAACCTTATTTAGTGAATCCTGACTTGAGAGCTAGCATCATGTAAGAATAAAATTAGAGTTCATGGCAGGAAAGATCTTATAGCAAAACTGGAGCTGCAATCCAAGAAGTTTTTCTGAAACATAAAAAACAACTTCAGAATCCAGTTCATTCAAACCACCCCCTCTAAAAAAAGTCACCTACTCCCTGCCTAGTTCCTGCTCAGAAAACGTCAAAGCTACACAGTTCACCATACTAGCAATGCCTCTTAACAAAATTTCTGAATTACACATTTGGAATTACAAAAAATTCCAAATTGAGCAGTGCAAATCTGACACTGATGCACCCTAAGGAATCAATGCTACACTTATCACTAACCCCACATATTACCTCACCAATTTCTTGCCAGGATGTCTCAAATGCAGCTTACACATCTAGGATAAAAAAAGACAGGCCCCTGGCACTAAGGACTTCCTATCTTTAAAAAAAGAAAAACTTAAAAAAAGGGAGGAAAACCAAACACCACCTCCCAAAACAAAAAAAAACCAAAAACCAACAAAACCAAACAAAACCTAAATAAAACAAAAAACAAGCAGAAAGGAAAGGAAAAATACTAGACCCACAAAGGAAAAAGAAAAGCAATACAAATAATAAACTCCCTTCCCCAGCTGAAAGACAGTAAAGACCAACCAGCAATGAAAATCTGTTTTCATTCCTCCAGGATGGAGAACAGAGCTCCTATAGGTAGCTAGCATTGAAGCCTTTTTGATAATGCTAAGGAGCCTATAAACTAGAGATTAGGGAACACAAAAGAATGAGTATTATAGTATACTGTCTGCAATATCATCACAGAATTAGAGAAAATAAGATGGGCCATGAGAACATTCTTCTGCAGAGATAGCATTTACACAGAACATGAGAAAAAAAACTGCATTCCCCACTCAAAGGGCAAAACTTATTATTATAAAAATGTTCATCACACTTGTGTTGTTGGTGACTTTGCTTCATTTTGGGGTTTTTTTAAACACCTCAGTGACAGAAACCATACCAGTAACCAATGTGACAGAATGAATCAGAAATCTTCCAATTAAACAGTGGACAGAAGGGAGGCGTTTATCTAGAACTAATCACCAAGTCACAGATACATTTTCCTGAAGCATCCATGGTCCAAACTTCTGATGAATTTCAGACATACTTCTCAAAAAAAGCCAACCTCTGTTAAAGAAAACGCATCCTGAAACCACCAAGATACAAATGTAAAAGCAGCTTAAACACAAGCAACATTTCCATTCCACCACTCCTGTTTCCAAGCTGTGAGTTTCCAGCCATGCAAATATTTCAGTTTTGCTGCTCTTAAGCTGACAAACTGAAAACACTCAAAGCCCAACTCCCAGTTCTGCAGCAGGGAGCACAAACGGTGAGCATACCTAGGCAGGAGGTTGGAGGTGTCCCTGCTCTCTGTAGCACCAGGGCAGCACTGCTGGGATCCTCCAGGCTTGTCACTTTCTGGGTCAGCTCCAGAGATTGGAATTTCAACAATCCCAAACCCCAGGGTATCTACCAACCACAAATATTCCACATGCTGAGGGTGCTTTTGACAGAAGCCATGGCCTTTCTCTCCCCTCTAGTTTCACAGCTGGCATTTTATTGATGTTTCCAAACTATTTTTTTTAAATTTAACATCTCTGTGCAAAAGTTTTTTGTTTAGTATTTAAAAACCTGATTTTCAGAACCTGTTTAAAAAAAGCAGAAATGCTGCATTCAGCAACCTCCTGTGAAAAAGTTTTTACTTCCACTAAAGGAAAATTCTTATTTGCTCCATCTGAAGACTTACATTGAATGAATGAATTTTAATATATGAAATCTGAATGAAAATAAAGGGAATTCTGTATTTTAAAACTACTAAAGTACTGTTGAACAGATCTATTAATTTTTGTTTTAAAAGTAATAATTTGATGAACAAATTTCATCTGCAAATACAAACTACACATATAAAGTGTTTAAATAACACTAAGAAAGCTTTCAGCCCTAACAAGGAACTTTGGAAGCTGACACCTTGCAGCACTAGTATTGTCATACTAATATAAATATTGGCCCTACTATTCTTCCCTTAATTTCCGAAGTTTAATTGACACTAAAAAAAAAATTCACTAGAGAATGGATTTTATACACAATCGCCACTGTTATACAGAATGTAAAATCTAACACTGTTAATCTAACACTATTTAATTCCAAGTATAGCAGCGTTATAGCACTATTTGACAACACAAAAAAGTAAGTGTTGTGGCACCTTCATTTTCAAATTCAAAAATCTGCAAGGCAAATGGGACTATTACAACCCTAAATGAGGTGTAATGGTAGTAAGGACACAGATCACACTGATTGTACTAACCAGGCTTTACATAGTTGAAAGAGAGCTTTCAACTTTTTAAAACTTGTTTCCACTGGAAACAACAAAGGAATTTATGTTCCAAATTAGAAATTCTCGAGTTTAATTCCAAATATTACTCAGTACTGTCATTAAAGTAAAAAAAGCAATAGAAGAGCTGAGTTCTTTAGGAATCAGTTTTCAGAATGATAGTTCTGCATCATAAAAGCCCCAGTATCATATCTATATGTGCCTTTGGGATGCATTACATGAAAAATATATAATCCTGTCATTCCCAGTACTTACATTTATCAAGTTTCCCAAACATTTCATCTACACAGGAGTTGGCATAAGGCAGCAACATGAGAAATGAGTGGAGGCAGCCTTATGATCCTGTCAAAACCAAATTTGGAATAAAATGGCATTGATAGTGACACTGTGAATTTCTTCATAAACTCTAACCTAGAACAATGGTAATGCCACCTTTGTTTCTTTTGACCTACACCAGCAGCTTTAATTGCTTCATTGTTTATTTCACGGATCAAAACTTCTACAATGGACAAATCTATGCTAATTTAAAGACACAGGTTTCAAACCTCCCTCTTTTTAAAGTATCTTTTGAGTAAGTGTCCTTTGAGATATAACAATTTATTCCTGGTTTGGGTTCTATCTCTGCAATTGATTTAGAGTAACCACACCCACTACAGCGAGTTTTAAGGAGCTAGATGCCTAAAAGGCAAATCTCTTATTTCATGCATATCCAGTAAGATTGCCATAACCAGACTATGATTCCCCCAAGAGTACATTAGAATATGACTTCATTTGCCCTTTAAATAGTTTCAACATCTATTGATCTGGAATCTTTGAATTAAAGCATTTTTAAAATAGCCCGAATGCAACTTTCACCTTCATAAAAACTCCTCTTTAGCTATCTGCTCTTCAAAACCAAATTCTGCAATAACACTTTAATATACTCTCATTATTTTATGGTCACGCTTACAAAATATCATTTAATAGGTGTTTTGTGCTGTATGTCTTGTCATCTGTCTGCTTCTAGTGCCATCTGTTCCTGGTAGAAATCAACCTTAAATACACAATCACAAATCTTGAACAAGTTTCAATTCCAACATACCCTGCAGAAGCTTTAACAAACTTTCATTTTAAGTGAAACTGGGTTTAAATATAACTTAGTGTATTTTTCAGTTGGTTTAGAGAGACAGGACTTTTCAACCAGGATGATGTGCAACTCCTGAGCTCAGGGAAAATGGCTAAGAAATGATTACAAAGTATTTCCAATTCTTTTATAGTGTCCTGTATCTCAGTGTGAAGTCCCAGTGCTACTCTTGGGAACAACAAATTTTAGTTACAAATTTTGCTATAGGTTTTAGAATAATCATTTCCTCAGGTGGAGTAACTGTCTAATCTAACTAAGTTTTTTGTCCCTATATTAAAAAAAAAAAAAAGAAAAGAAGAACACATGTAAATATTTGGCCTTTACATTCCAACTTTAAACTTCTAAGAAATTACTTTAGGTACTTGATTCCAGAAACGAGGACTAACTTCTTGGAAGTAAGTTCAATCACAATAGTGTCTTAAAAACACATAGCTAGCACTTGAAAATTAGTTAACTGAAACTAGAAGAAAAAGATTAAGTACTAGACTTCCAAGACTTGCAGATATGTGAGGAATTAATCCTGTATCCCTATGCTATCTTAACTGTTATTCATCTGTTATTTCTTCGGATTTTTTTCTTGCATTTTTAAGTCAATTCTCAGAACTTTGCATTGCCAAAAATCAACAAATTTCTAACTAATTTTGACATAATTTTTGGAAGAATATCTCTATTTTCTCCCCATATTCCAAAATTAAGATGTATATCCAGCATAGAGAGTGAGCTAATGTTACATTAATGGTCTCCTGCATGCTAAAAATATGAAGAAAGCATGAAAGTAAAACACAAAAAACAATATATACCACATGGCTAATCACAAAGTATCCTTTGAAGCCAGACAATAGATACATCTTAGTAGAAATTATTAGTTTTATCATACTGAGTGGATTAATTTCTTGAACAAATTGTTATGCTCCTATTTGTATGAACCATTGTACTGCATTTGCAAGAAACATTTTTGAAATCCCTGTATTAAACGTTCACTGGTAAGATCTTATCACGTCATTAAATTTCAGGACGTGTCCTTTTCATGCCATGTATTAGGAGGGCAGAGCAAACCTAGGCAATCACAAAAAACCAGGGAGGAATCTTTGCTTTCTTGCTCATTAAGACAGAGTGACCATTGACTTGAGAGACCTTATCTTGTAGGAGAAAAGAAGTGGTTTTAGCAACAAGGGTCACGTCAGCTATAATCAGCCAAACCCCACTGCTGGTTCTAGTTAAGATCTTCAGTACCAGCTTAATAGTGCATGCTCTTTACTTGTTTCTAGCTGATAATAATGATAATAGTAACAACAACAACAACAATATTAAAAACTGGCACATAATGGAATAAACCACAAAATCATTTACTCATGACTACCATTTGAGGCACAGTGAGTTTGTGGAGGCCTTAAAAAAACTGGATAGCAACTTTAGGCTACAATATTAAAAAAAGAAAAAAAAAAAAAAGGTAAGGCTGAAGAGAACTACAAAGTAGCCTGGAAAAATGTCACTGGAGCACCATTTTATGACAAACCAAGAGTCTACCTGAACATAATCATTCTAAACACCTGCACTCCTTGAGAGCACAGGCTCACAGTTTTCTAAATTGTCACAAGGAACAATAATACAAAATCAAATCCCATTATATAATAATTTTGAGTAGATCTACAGTGACTCACAAAACAACCATGAAGCACCATACTTGTAGGATGTTAGAAGAAATGACTACTAGCTATATAATTGCAAAGAGACACTAACTTTCTACTCCAAAATCTCATTTTCCACACATCAAAATTCCTCAACAACTGCAAATGGTCAGATCTTGCATATGGGTATATTTCAGAAACAAGACAGAAGTTCAACTTGAGTCTGGGTGAACACAATGAGCAAAAGGTGGGGAACCCATGCTGAGTGGAATTAAAAACTACAGTAATGAAAAAGTCTGATCTATTCTGATTTCCCTACTTATGGCAGTCATCAATGGCTAAGAAATTTGGCTATAAAAACAATTAAGATATTCACACTTCCATCATGAGAAATGAATGAATTAGAGCAACACAGTGAACCTTGGTCTGGAAACCTCCTTCTGGAAAATAGGTTATCTGTCATGGTTAAAGCCTAAGTGGGGGGGGGGGGGGGGGGGGGGGGAGGGGAGAAGAATATTACTTATGCCAAATTGGAGTTTTAGAGTGCATTAAAAAATGACCAACTGACCAAGTACAATGCATTTCATAATCAAACAACTGCTCTTTCCTTTTCTGACTATTGAAAAATCCCAGGCAATCAAGTTTCTTTCCTAACAAGAAACCTGGGGAATATTTAAAGTTTTACAGGAAAAAAAAAAAGCACCAAACATTTGAGTTTTACCTTTATCTAGATAAGAGAAGAACTACATTATCTGTTTGCACACCATTCTACATTGTGTGCACACAAATGAGAATCCCCACCAAGGAGGCAGGGAAGAATTCACATCGCATGGCTTTGCTGTATGGACATGCTTGGCAGTTCCAAAAGCACCCTTGTTTAGCATGATGCCTCTAGGCATTTTTTAAATGGAAATTTTGTGACTGAATTTAAGCTCAAGTTCACGGAACTGCACTAAGATCCATGGAAAAGAATCTACTTCCCATTCAGCTAATGATTCTAGTCAAATAATCAACCTAAAACTGATAAAAATCCTCTAACCCTACTGAACCACTGCATACAATTCATATATAAAAACTTACAAACAAAAAACACACTGAAGATTTGCACAGAAAAAACATAATTTTATACGTCTATATATGTGCATACATGTGCATATATGTATGATAGTGATATGTTGTATTGGAACATTCACTTACATTCAACTACTTATTAAAAATTCCTTTTTAGAAACATAGTTCATTTAGAAGGATAGCTCATTTGTATCTTTCTAGTAATTTTAAATGACATCAGGAAATATCTTTTATAAAAATTGTACAAAAACCATCGGATGCCAAACTACGGTCTAAAAGACAATCTAGTCTTTAACTTCGGCACAGAGTAGAGCAACTTGACAGAAAGAGGGCAAGAGAAAATTTACTGGCTTAACTTTTACTGAATCCCAAAGTTTGATGTCCATAGAAACTCAGCAAGTGAGATTTTAAATGCAAGTTGATACTACACTACCAAAAAAAGATTGGCAGAAAAGGAACCCGAAGTTCAGAACAATTCATGATGTTAAATAACACTGTTCCAGGCATCTTTCATTAAATAAGTTGACTTCAAATGCTGCCTTACATGACAAAAATTAGGTACAAAACACCATTCAGGTGCAATTGTTTGAAGCCCTGTTCCTCTTGTAAGAGTAGTCCCAAAAGAAAGCCACACAAAAGAAAGTGAGTCACACTTAAAGCAAGGAACAGCTATTAAGCTTCAAACTCTATCTAAGATTATGACTGCCAACAATCATCTTACAGCCAACTAATGTCTCATTCAGAACATGAGAGTAAAAAATTCTCATTTAAATACAGTAAAAAAACCCCAACAAGTTATTTTGATGAAGTTAAGATGTTTAAAAAGTGAAAATCAATACTTGAGCTTGTCTTGCTCACATATGAGAACAGGAGTGCTTGAGGTGTTTTGGTAGACATTGCATCTTTATTTGTCTCAACTAAAGAGGTCCACAGCTTTTGACTTGCTGTCAAGTATTTCAAGAAGCAGATTTTGAAGCAACTAAACATCTCTGTATTTTTCCACTTCCAAGTAATTAAGCTCAAAACCATTTATCTTCAGTTATTCTTTTTTGAAAGTACTGAGTCAGAGTGGTTTTTTAAAATACTCATCTTCTCATACCCTTTAATCTTGATGTTCCATGCAGGTTTTTGTAATATTACTATCATAATTCTGCTGCTCAAGTTTTAGAACTTGTGTACAAGCACAGCTTGTAAGAAAAGCTAAACCCAGGTTTTGACATTTTTAATGATTTGTAGACATTTTTACACAACATATAAATGTTTCTGGCTGAATCGTGAAGGCCAGGATTTCTCATGAGCAAACTCAAGCATTCATTTGAATATTGGATAAGGACCTGAATAACTAAGCAGGTTTTGTAAGCTGCTTCTCCCTTTCACAGAAAAGTTCCAACATCAAGAGCGGGTTCCATTTATCACTAATAAAGGTTACTGAATTCTTGCCCAATACACAGAATGAATAAAGAGCTATTCTGTACCCTTTGGTAAGAGCAACTTGATCTCACAGTACAGCTGAGGCATTTTGGATGTATTTTCCTTCCTTTAACTTGGGAATAAGAAAAGCAACCTTTAGGGCCAAGAGTATTTGTTAGCATGCTAGATCCCTGTGGGGGAAAGAGCAAAAAAATTTCACTAAAACTAAAAAGCACCCATCCATTAACCTCTAGAACATTCAGAGCTCTGCTATTCTAAAAAAAACCCAAAAAAAACCCATACAAAACCCCAACAACAACCACCAAAAAAAAACCACAAAAACCTCCAAACCAATAATGTATCATTGAAAATACTTGCCCTTGGCTTCATCCTTCCCAAATGCCAGTTATATGATTTATAAAGATTTACGTGGTATGTACAGCAGAAGAAAACCCCAGCTTTTAATCAGAATACAGTTGCTGGTAAGAAAAATTATAAATAATTTTGAAACTATTTCTGATTTAAAAAAAGCAATATGAGAAAACAATGGATCTTCCATAACAAGAGTACAAGGCTTGGAGCACGTTATGTAATCCAGCCTGAGCTCACAGAATGGGCTGGAATAGGGGCACTGCCTCATCTTACAGTGTAATCATCTGTAATGTTTGAGGACACAAATAAGAAAACATGCCAAGAGAGAAAACAGTACAATACAGTCTCTGTTTATGCTCCAGTGAAAGATCACACACCACACTAGGTAAGGTATGCACATCTCTACCACAGTTTAAATCCAGCACATTATGTTCAGGCCACTGACACTTTTGTTCAGAAAATCTGGGGTTTCTGCCCTTTTCATTGCAAAGGCAAGTGCTCAAATTACAACCACCGATGTAAAACAGGTATTTATCCCATTAACTGCATCGCTTTGCTGACAGGAAAAGATGTGCTTTTCAGGTTGTATGTTTAATGTTAGCTCCTTTTCTTGGAGCAAGCTAAAACATTTTCCTGGTGTTTGTTAAGTTGAAAAGCTTCATGAGGTAAGGTCACCTAGTTGGAATATGCAAAGCCCTCCTTTTAGGAGACCTGAACTCCAAACAGCATACAACACAATCTATTGTAATTCAAAGGCTAATTGTTGGGCAAGAAAAAATCCTGCAGAACACTTCTATTCTGAAAAACACAAATAAAATGAGAGTAAAAAAACCTTCAACCCAACAGCAGTCTGCAATAGAAAATGAAAAGTTTCCACACTGATCACAGAAGAACCCAACAGAAAGCCTCTGACAGTAAGGATAAAAACACATCTAAACCTGCAGGTTACCTTAGGATCAAAGTATCTTATGTACACTATTTCTTAGGCTAAGTGAACATGGGAAAGCTTAGAAGATAACTGTCATTATAGGAAAAGCCTGCAACAACTAAAGCAAGATATTTGCACTTCTTTGAGACAGCAAGTCAGCACCATGTAATTTATTTATTAGTACTATAATTACACATATACATATGTATATAACTAGTATTTAATGCAAATTCCAACAGAAATTAAATTAATGACCAGGAAGGATGATAATAACAAAGTAGGACTTTAAAAGACTGGAAAGAGAACAGAATTCCACTGGTTTTGGAAACAGAAAGGTACAGGCTGATATCACAGGCCTGAGAAAACAGCCCATTGAACTTCATAATCAAGACATAGTATCTGAACTTTTGGAGCATACTCTTCAGCAAGAACTCATTGCAATGACCTTCCAGTTCCTTTGTCCTAATACCCAACACCAATATGAGCCTTGTCAGGTCCTACTGATAACAGGCAAGAGTCCTCCTCCTTGGGTATTTATGGGATAGCCCCCCCTACATCATATAGCAAACAAACGAGAAACACTTTCTTTTCACTGTTTTTGATGTACACCAATCCTCTATTAAAGAAGATTTAAGGATCTTAAAAGATGCATGTACCTCACGTAGAGGTTGTATACAAGGGCCACACTGGACAAAGGAAATTATGTTTACTGATAGCATATTGGATATCCCACAGTAAGACAGCTTCAACAACTTGCACAGTGGAGAAAAGCATCTTGTTCAAAGGTATGTTACATATGCATAAAGGGTTTTCACCCAGAAAATTACTACAAATGATCAGTAAATTCAAAGACTTCTGAATTGCTTTTCCCAGCAGTGCCCCCTTCAAGGACTGTGTCTATGTTGGAAGCTAATGCACACTAAGACTACTGAACTTTTTTCTCCTCTCTGCTCTTTCAGTGGGGATGTTCTGTTCTAAAATACCAATCCTTTGCATGTCAGGCACAGCAACTGCCAGGAATAACTGCAGTAAGCTCTAACTATTCAAGACCTTGCCTCTAGCATGTTTTGTAAAAGCAGCAAGAAATGCAGAACTTCAATTATGCTTTGAAGGTTACAATCTTAAGCAATAATCACTAAAAGTAAAATGGCAAATTAGACATGATCTACAAAATCATTATCACTAAGAATTATACTGGAGACTCAAACACAAAACCTTTGAAACTTTACAAACTCTTTAAACTTTTAAATTTGAAGTAATTATTCATGGCTGCCTGCAACAATGAGAAATTTTCAATGTTAAAGAAATCACAGTGACTGAAACAAAAGCTGTCCATCAAATTCCCAATTACTGCAAAAGAAATTCAGTGTTTGGCCAATACTGTAAATCACTGCCATGCATACATCCAGGCTTATTTGCCCAATTTAGCAAACAGTAAATCCACATTAGCATAGTACTGGGCAAGTTTACTAGGCCTGATGAGAAGAAGATATATTTGCCTGAGAAGCACACTAATATTAATTCATACTAGAGTCTCTAAAGAATAATTCTCATTTCCTGTTCAAGGCAGCAGCATGCCATCTAATGTTCTTCTCAGTTCTACCCTTTGCAACGGTAACTTTTCAAGACCTACTGCCCATAGACCAGAGTACTGAGTACCACTTTGCTGATGTTGGTTCAGATCATCCTATAACTCTGCTGAAGGTTTGTTTGTACCACTCCAGTAAGAATAATAACTTGATACATCTGAAAATCTCATTTGCAGAGGCTAAAAACAGTGCTATTGACACAAAGCAAAGAACTACTCCTCTCTGGCCCGGCAAGTTTCTCTCACTAAACATTTCAATTCTGAAGGAAAATGCCTAATTATACAGTTTTGTATTTAAAACATCTTGAATCTATTTCTACACCAGAAGAGGAACTCAACACCATTTGGACAGACTTTATATTGAGGCTGAAAAACATGATTCACTCTAAACCACTACAGAGGAACTAAGATATCTAATTAATCATTACAGATGACATGCTTGAAAAACATCCCACACTAATGAACAGGAAATGTTCTACTTTAAAGTTAAGTTACAGTAAATAACTTCTGTATGAGGAATTTAAATAACTTTTGAGTAGCTGGTGGATACTGTTTAAAATATACAGCTGGCAGCAATTTTTCACTATACCTGGGAGAATTAGACTCCAAAGTTCTCCATTTCTGGAATCAGTCAGGCTTCAGATCAATGGATCAAACAACTTAATATCCAATCCTTTAGAAGTAGAATCAGTTTATGTATAGAAATAGCTTCCCTACATTTCCTGCAAAGTTTCTTCTTATCTCTTCAGACGTAAATATAAATATTCATGTATTTAAAAAGGCACTTCATTCTTTACCAAAATAACTCCTGGACATTCCTATATGGTAGTGCTGCAATCCATTCCCTCCTTTAAAAACACCTCACTAAAAATTCATGAGGCTTAGTGACAAGGTGTTTCACAAGCCTTGTCTCTTGTTAAAACAACACCACACACATTGGCCTGTGCTATTCGCAAAATGTCCTTCTAAAAAACAATTTCTAGACTTCCTTATATGCAAGATACTTCAGCACCACATTAAAAGCTGATGCATAGATGCAAGTTCTGAGCAGCCACAACTTTGCCCCTGTTTGCTCCTCACAAACACTCCCTTCAAAACCACAATTCTTCACAGAATCTTCTTGCCATTTTTCAGATGTGAAAAAATTTCAATTAACTGAACACATTATAAAGCAAGAGTCTCATATGACTCATCATTTCATCACACTGGTCACACAGGAAATGGGGGTTCCTGTTTGTGGTAACAACATTTAGAAAGTTTAGTACAGAGGCTATCTAGAAGCAAAAAGCAATACTGTACATTGAGATGCTCAAAAATCCAAACACAGGTTTAAGGAGAAAGAAACATCTAGCTCCCATTAGAAAGCTGTATTTTATTAGAAGTATGTGGGCAAACAAATAGAGAAAATAAGAACTACCATCAACCTCTGAGGTTATACACTATATTTTCCTCACCTATACATTTGAAAAATATATTTACATATACTTTACACAAAATCAAAACATACCAAATGAAAGCCATGAACTATTTTAAATGCCTCTGTCTAATCACAAAAGCTCCCAGTTCTTCTTAGATCAGTCCTTAGTAAAAGATAAGTGCAATTATTGTTACTTAAATGGATAATAAAAATTCTTCCATTAGAAGTCAGCAGTAGAAGGGTCTGAAGGCACACACAGCTTGTTTTGTGATTTATGTCCACCCTGAGTTCACCTGTGCTTTGTGAAATCTCACAGCCCCTCACTTGCCCAATACAAGATCTCTTGGCCTCTGTTCAAGCACCTGAAGCTGGGTTCCAGGCTGAGGATGCCAGGCAGCAGCTGCTGCCCTGAGTTTCTCAGCAGTGTATTTTACTGCAGGAATTCTCTTTACTGGTGTTTGTTTATACAGGAATGTTTTATTTCCTCTCCAACGTCCTGCAGTTATTTCAGAGGACTGTTCTCACTGTCATTTCATTATATGCCCACTGTTGTCAACATCAGGTAAGCGACCATAAAAAAAAAAAAGCTCACATTTTATATTTAACTTGCTTGCCTTTATATACAGACACACACGTATGTGTTCTTTCAATATACAGCTCTTACCTGCAGGGAAACTGAGGAGGAATTACTGCTTGAAAATCCAAAGAATAAAACTGAATAAAAATAACTAGCACCAAGCTCTAAGTTATAACATGTTATTTATAACATATAACTATGTTCTCATCATAGTAAGAAAACTGACAAATACCTGTAATTTTATTCCCCAATTCTGCTACACTCTAAACTGAAGATAAAAACATTAAAAATAATGTTCAGCCAAGCAGAAACCTTTCTAGTGGAGAAGGAAACAGCTTCAAGGTTGAACAGATTTTTAAATAGATAAGTAATACAGGAAATTAGCAAGCAGTTTTAAAACAATTTTTCCTCTAGACTTGATCACTATAATGCGAAGATACAAATATTTAAAGATACAGACCAGCTATAAAAAACACATTACAAAGACAGGAAACTAAATTTATACTTATTCTAACTATATCTGAAAAAAAAAAAAAGAGTTCTCAATATAGCAGAAAACATGCAAATATTTCTATGAACTTTATTAATACCACAAAAGTCACCATTTTAAACTAAATACTCCTTTGCTATGTTTAGACTCAAGGTATTACAACAGTTTTGGAAAGAAGGCCTTAAATTCAAGTTTTATTTTAATAGGTCTAAACTGTGCGTTCCTCCAAAATATTACTGCAGCTACACTTTCACAATGTCAGTCTATATGGTTCAAATTACAATAACTACAGTGTCTCTTTATTAAAAGCTTGCCTGCATTTGGAAATTAGCAAAAGACCCAATTAAAAAACAGAGACTGACACCTTTAGAGAAGAAAAATGCATGACAGATTGAAACTTTTAAGCAATCGGCAAAAACTAAGAAACAAAAAGTGCATAACCTGACCTATTAAAATAGGAACGAAAAATGAAATAAATTATGCTTTTCAGAATATTTTTACAATTTTCTGGGCATCTTTTTAATTCTTCCCTTACATTCAAATGAGCAAATCAAATGTTATGTCTGTCCTGCCAAGGAATACAGTAAGATGCTGCGCCACAGTAACAAATTCTTTAGTGCAAGTTTTTGTTGCCAACTCCAGTTGCCAGTGAAAATGTCCTTCCTGTAAATCATCTGATTTGCCTGCAGGAACCTGAAAAAATAGTTACCAACACTGGGTATGTTGATAAGGCATGTCTGGGACAACAGACTGGTTAGTAAACCCATAATCTCACCTCTTCAGAAACACAACTTGAAGAGCTAAAAACTTTTCACAACTCCTGTTCAGCTTTTGCTACATTATGCTTGTTTTTAACCACTATTTATCTCACCAGTTTAGGTACAAAAACCTGAGGGCAGCTTTGCTGGGACTGCCAGAAACTTTCTCTAGAACCAAGAGGTGCTACAGCTGAACTGGCCTGGAAAACTATTTCCCTGCAAACATACTTTGAGTGCACCAAATCACAAACTGCTATGAACCCCTTTTCCCAATCACTACTGTCAGCAGTCTGAAGTGGAAAGGAGTACTGTTTGGACATGCCCGTCTTCCTATTGCTTTTATCTGGCCTGTACAAATCTCTGCACAAGTGTCAGTCTTCTCCCCCTGTTCTCAAAATTATTTCCACTCCCATTAAAAAAAACCTCTCTGAGTCTTGCCGTCACCAAAAGTACAGAAACACGGCACATCACATCAACCACTACTGCTTAAAGAGCATCACATATTTACCTGCTTTGAGAACTTCCAGTTGTCCCAACCAGCAAATTCTTACGCTAACAGGGACTTTAAATTAAAAAGGCACTGATAACAAAAGGCATAACTCAAACATTTTATGCATATCAATTAATGCAGAAAAGTTTCTAGAAGTGCAGATAAGTCAAACTAAAGTGAATTTACATTTTTAGTCTGCACACGTACTTTTTCTAAAAAACAAACAAATGAGAAAATCCGCATTAGTAATTGTTAAAATAATTAGCTACAGAAAGATCATTAACGCAAAGGTAAGAAAATACCTAATGATTATTTTTACCTTATTACAAATTATGGCTTCCCGTTCATTTGTTTTCAAGCAAGTCCATTATATTTGCTCCTGTAAGGTTCTTTGCACTGATAAATATTTCAATGTAATTGCTGAATTAGAGAGCAATTACAATTTCTCACAAAACAACATATATAAAATTTCTTTTAATATATGAAATAGGCATAGGATTCATTTGTATGATCAGAACATCAAACTTTATTAAATCTTGTAGAATGTTCCATACTGCAGCCAAGCAATTCAGGCTTTCCTGCTCTACACTGCACTCTCAAGTGTACAGAAAAACACCTGTTACTCCAGTAGTTCAAGCAGCAAGGTAAAGTATAAAGAGGAAAGCCAGGTGACCATACACCTATTACCTATGTTTTCTATTTAACCTCTTTTAGAGCTTTGCTGATCATCTCAAAGAATCTTGTTATTTAAACTGTACTGAAATTTTCATTAGTCATTCTTAAATTACTAATATATTTGAGACCCTCAATAATCTAATTCTCCTGCTGTAAAAGGAATCCTAGACTTGTCACTAGACTAAAAAGCCAGTTTTCTTCCTCTTTCTGTATATACAGTGACCTGCAGAGCAGGATAATCTAATATTCTGTCTTACCCTAGGATAACATCTAGCAGCATTCTCCTACTATGCAAAAAAATCAAAGAAGTTATGCAAACCCACATTTGGCAGGACTGGGAATGAAGCCCACACATCTACTGGAACAGTCATCCATGGTGCCACCCTACTACTCAAAATACCAGTCAGACACAACTTCAGCCCACCTGTTTGTAGCCAGCACTTTGGTGCTATAGGATCACGCCCCTTGTCAGTCCCCCCAAACAACATATGGGATTTATGGGCAACATTTCATTGCTATCTAATTTAGGTGTGGGTTAGGGAAAGCAGACAAAAGACCATTTGGTTCCATGTTTTGTTCTGTTTTAACCTTCTTCCCAAATTAGCAGCACAGGTGAATTTTTACTTTGTGGTTACTTACTATACAGAAAAGACATTAATTTAAGAGCCATGCTGGATCAATAATTCATTATAGAAATCATACAGAGAACCCTGACTGCTACAGGGTAACAGTGGCTGTAATGGTACAGTATGAGGAATTTCACTTCCCATTACTGCATTTTATGTTGGGAAAAAATACCAACTCACACATGAAGTAGCCTTAGAACATTTAATAGTTTAAATCTATTTTAATCTCACAAAGCACAATATACAGTAGGATCCAGGAGCTTCATGTTTACGTCCCTTGTCACGTATGTCAATATTATTATTTTATATAGCAACAGTGAGCACTTTTGAGCCCTGTGAGAGATCTGTGTGATTTTGGGAATCCTCCCAAAAAAAGAGCTTGTTTGGCTTTAGTATGAGAAGAGCAAGGGGCACACTGACACCAGTTCCAGAGAGGATCAGATGTTTGTCCCTTTGGCTAAGATCAAGTGCAATGGGGTTATAAAAAAATGCATATTGGGTTACCTGAAGTATCAATTTTCATGGCAAGAAATACTACCCCAATGAGTCTAGGAGGAGGAAAAATTGTTCTGATTTTGAACAATCACTTCAGTAGTCAGATTTGCAACCTTTATCATTTTTGACAGTGAGCTGGCATTCCCTTGAGAGCTTTATATTCTCAACTAATAGCTGAGATTAAATAGTCCATTTTCATGAGCTTTTAATCAAAACATCCATCATACAAGTTTTGATTACAAACAGAAATGGCAGAGTTTACAACAGCAACAGGTCTCCAAATGTTAAAAAAAAAACAAAATCCAAACCAATACTAATTTATAAATACAATGCTGAAATCATTCAGTTAGCTAAAACTAATTGCTGTAAAGTAGAATTCAAACCAGCCACACTAACCTAATCAGCAAGAGCAGGAAATGTTGATGATCTCTATTAACTAATAGATATTAAACGCGGCCATTATCACGCACAATTTTCCTTTCTGCCAAGTCTCAAAAGCTCAGGATGGTACCAAGAAATAATAATAATCTTTTAAACAAACACACACATGCACAGCTTAGCAAAAGCCATGCTTGTAACAGAAACTCTATGCTGTTTGACATATGTGATGTGTGTGAATTAAGCCTGATTAATGAAACAAGCAGCTACAGTTACTCAAGCTTTCTTGGGGAAAGAGGAGTGAGAAGCAACCCCTTCCCCTCTGTTTTTTGGGGCTTTTTTCCATTAATTGTAACCTCAGGAAACTACACCTTTCAAACAATTTATTTGAACAAAGTTCCTATAAATCAGTTTTGTCTATAAAGGGCTGCACATTTCCATCTTGCATAGGGTAAGCCTTTCTGAACCTCAGTTTAAGCAGCTAGGGATACACTCAATTTGTTCTTTCTTCACAAAAGATTACAACAGCAAACAGAATACAATACATACTTTCTAAATCTAAACTGAGTCTGTGACTCAAGAGGCTGGTGTGGCATGAACAGAGAACAATCTTCTTCCCGAAAAAAGCCCATTTGCTATTTGAACATCATCTTACACACAGTAACTCACAATCTAAAAGAATTCATAAAAGTAAGAAGGTAAATGAAGCTGGATGAAACACAAGGAAAAAATAGCCCCATTTGAATGTCACTGTCACAACAAAGATGTACAAAAGCCCTATCTTCACTTCTGGGCAGAATTAACTCACAGAATGCTGCTGGGTCTCCAGTGACAGAGTCCAGCCCATGTGCAGGGGAAGGGAGGATGGAAGGAATCTCAGCTATTAGAATACAAACTGCAAAATAATTAGTTGCTCTTGAGAGAGGGAAATGACTGTGCAGAGGCACTGGAGGGAATGACTCTGGAATTCAAAGAACTGTATTGAAATACTTGGACAGCAAAGTGGAAAAAAATCCAGTGTATACACTGGTCTGATACAATCCACAGTGGTCAAAACAGTTTATCCTGATCCTTCTCTTTTTTAGGAATATAAATAACTACTTCATTTTCTTCGCTCCCCCCCCCCTAAGCCCCCCCCCCTCTTCTGTCCACACCAATTTTTAACGCATAACTCAGGGAGCAACTCTGGATCTAGGCTTATGCAGAGATATATTACCTCCAGCCAAGGACGTCTTGAACAAGAAACACAAGGAAAGGAACAAAATGCACGCAGACACACAGAAAAATGTACTAGGCAGTCTACTTAATTTCTACCAGACAGTGGGAGAATTTACATGCTCATTAAGTCCCAACAAACTTAAGGGATAAATAGAAATCTAATATTAAATACTGCAGTAAGATTAGGATTGCCATGATAATAAACAGTGGTCGTGTGATAAGCATCTCCCTGTGCTGAAGAAGGTGGTTGTGAAAAAATGGCATATTTGTCCTGCATGGACTCCAGCCACACCTTGGGTGTTACTAGGCTAACACCTACTGCACAGATGTTCCATTAAAGGGAGATGTATCCACAGAAAGGAATAAAAAAAATAATATACAAATGTAAAAGCATCTAGATTTTGACTGTTCTATCTACCTATAATATAAATACCTGGCAATCTGAAGTAATTCTCTTTAAAGACAGCAAAAAATTATTAACTTTCCTATTTATGCACATTGGTTGATTCCCATCTTTCTATTTACTTGCAAGCAGTTGACAAAACGTGATAAAAAACAAAACGCAGTACCAAACCACTCCCACATACATATTGAAATACACCAGAGGCTTTGGTAATACATAACAAAAAAAAAAAGCAGAAATATAGTAAACACAACTTTGTTTACAAGCTCTGTAGCTATGAATGCTACACCTGACTTTAACACATGAATGAATACAAAGTAACAACAGAAACTAATTATCTTCTAAAAATAAATATGGCAATGTAACCAGAGCATAGATGCAGACTTGAGAAGGATACAAAACTAATGCTCTCATAACTAAAAAGAATATTAAGTCTTTTGGTATAATTCATCATACAATCTTGCTTAAGGACATACGAAATCCCTGAAAAACAAGTCCAACTTTATCAAAGTTTCAGATTTGATAGAAAAAGTCATTATATACTCAAGCTCTGCAAGACAATAGGAGGGCTCCCTTACACTGAGACTTCTCAGCTGGCATTTCTCAGCTTTAAATTCTGCAAATGGTTTTAAATGACAAAAAGAGACATACTAAACTAAATATTTGCTTTTGGTTTACATCTCTCCAGAAGAAAGTGTAAACAATCATCGTGGTCTTAAATGGACCCCAAGGTAGCAACTACATCTTAGCCTTTGCCTTTTAGCATCATTCTTGTTCTGAGGCATTTGGAGGAGAAACAGCTATATACATTTCTGTAAGATAAGCCCTAAATGGTTTGTGTCAGTTTGCTGTAATAATCAAAGCAATTTCTAATCCATGTAAAGAGTTTATGCTCTATTATCTTTCATAGTGTCAAACACACGTATTAGAATTTTAATAGAAATACACTAATTGCATGCTATTCAAATCTTGAATTTCACCCAACGGAACAAACTTAGTACCATTTCAGTATAATTTTTATGTCTGCAGTGCCTGTGTTTGTAGCACTGCAAAATAAAAACACAGCTTCTCATTCTTACTAATATAATCATTAGGCTTCCCTTTGTAAAATCCACTATTAAATGTACCTACTGAAACCCCAGACTATGTTCTTATAATTGTCTAATGTATACTATATGCTATATTCAATTTAAAAACAATTCAAGCGTACGTAGCATCATGCTAAACCTAGCTTTCTGTACAGTAGTTTGATGTAACTACATAAACAAACTTTGCAGCTACCCAAGCACTGCAGAACTAGCATTTACAAAGAATATAAAATTAGGTCTTTACTATTCACACAAATCTGCAAAGCTATACACCTCATTCACAGTATTAACTGTATGCATAGGCTTTACTTAGCCTAGAGTATAAAGTGTACTGCTCAAGAATCAGCAAAGTTTTAAAGAGATTAGTACAGCAGAAAGATATAACAAAATTAAAATATATTCAAAGATAATTTGAATTGATATTTTATTTTACCTGAAAATTAACATCTTCTTTCTTAAATATTAGTGCTCGAACTTCATCAGGATCTCCATTAAATATAGCTTGAACCAATGGTGGCTAAAATGAAGAAAAAACACATCTTAAAATAAAGCCCCATTTTAGATTTTAGTGATGCACATACAGTTTTTTTTGATACATAAGAAAATCATAAGGTAATGACAAAAAACAAAAAAAAACATTCCAGGCGGTAAAACAAAGAAACCAGCACCTGTATTCAGAATTGAAGAAATTGCAAGTTTTAAAAACCTCAAACATGTGGACATCCTCTAAGTCAATTAAATATATACATGAAAGAAAGAAAAAACTGAGCTGAGAAGTTTATAACAGCTGAAAAGAGAATGCCTTAGAACAAAATTAGGGTTGTCATTACATGCTGCAAATTCTATACAGTATAAGCAAACAATCCCCTTTTACATTAGCAAGTGACTCAAGTTACTGAAAGTCTTTCACCTGTTTACAGAGTGGGAAAGCAAAGTGCATCAGATAAGTATGGTAACAAATTCACACTCACACACATCTATTACTAAATATAGCAGGATTTCTTAGTAAGTAAGAAAAGCTGCTGAGGTATGCTAGCAAGATTTAAGTCAGTCACTTGACAGAATAAAATAATTTAAAGCAATAAAAGTACAGTCCCCAGTGCTGATCATTTTCAGAAAGTGCTAACTTGAGTCTAACAGTTACACCAGGATTGTGACATATGTTAATTTTTATTTTAGCTTAGAATTGCTCTTGTTTGATATAACTACATACTCTACCAGTTCTCAAAATAAACACAGCATATTATTATAATACAATGATCACATCAGCTTCTAAAGTGGTACTGCATAGATGTACTACTGAAGAGTGAGAAGTGGGGCAGGGAAAACCCATATACTTCAAATACATTTCCCCAAGCCTTCTGAAACCCCACTGCTATTACACAAGAATCAAGACCTGTTCTTGCTGCACCACAAATAAGGTTATCCAAAATAGATTGGACCCTTGCAAGCATAAATTCTACCACTAAGCTTCAGCTTTTTCCATCTTTATGACATGCAGATTTTATCACCTTGTCTTATTTCAATGCTGTACATATTAATCCCAATCTTAAGAATACAGGTATTGGTATTTGAGACAGCACTATAAGCAGGAAATACGCCAACAAACAACATGCCTTACCAGCACATTTCCAGAGGGTGATGGATGTACAGATACATTTTCCTGAGGTAAATTGGAAATAAATGTGGGAGAATCATCTTCCTCCTCCTCCAAAACAACAATACAGACTCGACTCATTCGATCCGTTTGAAGAAGCAAAAGCAAACAAGAAAATGCCAGCAATGGTATTTTTGGAAGCAGACTGCAGGTATGGCAATAGTGACCATAAAGGAAATACTTTCACCTGTTTCACATGCCCTGACAAACTTGAGTTACTGCTGGTGATTTAGCATCCAGAAAGGGACAGTCCAATCCCCCCTCACACTTCATTTTCCAGACTTAAACACCACAAGATGTTCAAGACACTGCTGAAAAAAAGTTGTTCTTTATAAAATAAAAAGTCCCTAAGATTTGAAACCACAAAAACAAAAGTGTGGAACAGCTGATAAAAATATCCCAAGATCCAATTCCATTCGAACAGCACTCGGTGTCGCACACAGCTGTCCTTCCACGAGCAAATATGTCTTTGTTAATGTCACAACTTCCACAGCGTCTTTCTACCCCCACAGTGAAGTCATTGTTGCAGAGGACGATTCCGTCCTGCAGAGGACGGAACAAGGAACAATTGCCCCGAGAGAGACGCCGCAGCTATTCCCTCTCCTGCAAGGTCAGTCTCGATCAGCCCTCACAGGCTTTCTGGGGACTGCAAATAAACGTGCCTCCCGATCATCCTGCCATTCTACAGCTTCCTTTCTCAATGTCACAAACACCGCAGACACAAAAACGCATCTTGGTTCGGCAGATGCTCAGGACCTGATCAGAGGAAAAGAATTCTTTCCCGTGCAAGAAAAGAGCTGCAACGTGCAGCACGGCTGCAGCACATTTACATGCGATGAGTCAGACCACAGGACAATGAACTCCTCGAAGAATACTGCCGGCTGAATCCAGCAAAAGCAAAGCAGCCGGTGTTACTCCGTCAGGGACACGAGCAATGCGGAGCGTTCATCTTCCCTTCACCACGCAGTAGCTGTGGCTTCTCCATCAGGAATGCGTTAAGGCAGGAACACTGTTGAGGAGGAATGGTTCGGCAAAACAAACTAGCTACTGCACAAAAAAGCTCAAATTACTGCCTTAGACGATTTCTGTAAAAGCAGTTCATCATTCAAGCGTTTCTTTTGATCACCATGTGAATGCAGTTCCCATGATAGTCTTCATTCAGATTGAGAGGCAGGAAAAAAAAGCGGGGGGAGGGAAAATCAGACTCTGTACATCTTCTCTGAGCCAACTTCTTTATCCCAACATCTGTCACTGCGCCAACCTGGTTCTCCTCTTCAGTAAGAGCTTCTGCTTATCAGGTTTTGTCCTTGACGATTTAAACGACGCGATCAGCAGAGAGCCCCGTAAAGCTCGAAGCGCAGCCTGGCCGTCCGAGGCGGCAGGAGCGGCGCACCAAGCACTGCCACGGCAGCGCTCCCCAGCAGCAGCGACTGCAGCCTGCCAGGGCGAAATGCCTCGTAATGCTCACATGTCACACTTCGCAGAGCACCAGACACCGCTCCCGGGGCAACTTCCTCTGGCACAAAAAAAACCAAAAAAAAAAAAAAAAAAAAAAAAAACCACCACCCCGCCTTTTGCTTTTTTTGGGGGCAGTCTTTGCAGTCTGCGCCAGGTCGGTGACTAACGCAGCTGAAAACGTAAAAATTCTATATCCGAAGAAAGAGCGACTGTTTAATATTTTCCACTAAAAGCCGCAAAGAAATGTGGTGTACTGGCTCTGCTGACTAACTACACTTTAGGCAGTAAACAATTCCAGCACTTTTAACTGCTTTCATATGGCACTGGTCAGAGCAGCAGAACAGCCCTCACTTAACTCACTGAAGACAACAAATGCCCCACATAAATCATCTGAAAATTAAATGAAAAGTAAAACCTCAAAGCAATAGGCTGACTATTAAAAAGCCAGCTATTAATGACCAAACCCGTGGGTTTCTTGTGATTAGTACAGACAAACACAACCTCAACTTGAAAAAAAGATTACCTGTGTAATTTAAAAATAATATTATTAAAATATACCGTAAAAATTAAGTATAATCTGAAGCCCTATAACTTGCTCGATAAATATTTCAGCCTGAATCTGCCTAAATGGTGCTGGCTCGTGGGTGTATTATGTAAATGGCTTCTGTCAAAAGTTGCTGGATAAGCTTCAGTGTTACAGGAACAGAGGGAGGGTTTTTGCTCCTGCTGTGCAGCAGGAAGGCAATTCTGATGTCCTCCAGTGGCAGCTAAGAGCAGAATTTGTCAATGGCGAGTAAGTTTATAGCTCTTCAATAAAGTATTTGCACTCAGGTTTCACACAGGAATCCAGGCAGAGAGAAAGACAGGTTTAAATGATGCGTAAACGGTTTGGATATAAATAGACATACTGAATTCCCACCTTCGGGGGCCACAGGCAGGAGGAAAAACTTACATGAACTCTGTTGCAAAAAATGTATACAGTAGCTTCATTGTAACATAATAAATTGCTTAAACACCTCCCTTTCCCCCTGACACTTAATGCAGGTGAAAGCTTTCTAAGTGCAAAATAGTACTTTGGCCAAAGGCTCCCTGACCTCAAAATCCAGGCCTGGCAGAATATAGCACCAGATTCTGATTCATCATGGCATTCCAGATTAAAATTTCTCAAGACTTAACAAATACCTTTATAAATATATTCTGTTCATTACATAGAATCTGTTTGTTTTGAAATCTCATACTGTTGGTCTTAATTACAAAAAAAAAAAAAAAGCAATGATTCGTACACCACACACTGCTTTGTTCTAGCATTTCAACCAAAAAAGCAAAAAGCAACAACACAGATTCACATAAGTACATATGACAACTCGTGGTCTTCTTGGCCACAGCAGAACTAGTTCTAATATACTGTGGACATCCTCAAAGCTCAGCTGTTGCAACACCCTACTATCTGCTATGGAATGCAGCCACCACAACATAGAAAATAGCTTGCTTTCTATTTGTGGAAAATGCCCTAAGGAACAGACACTGTAGCTTGTTTGCATAACAAAACATACATTAAAAAAATAAAAATTTTAAAAAAATCGGATTTTATGCATAAAAGCAAAATACTGAAAAAATGCATTCTCAAGCTTCATATGATACATACATACTTGCTAGATAATGCTTTTACAGCTAAGCCCATATGTTCAGTGTAAATGAACACTTTTCAAGAGTCACTACATTTATACAGTAAGTAAATGCCAAGGGTTTTATATGCTTTCTTTGGAATTACCAACTAGACATATTGCTAGATAGAGATAACGCCTAATTTAGTTCTAATTATCTGAACCTGGTCCATTTTTTACCTTTGTAATTAATACTTCAAACTCAGCTAGAAATTCAATAGTTACCTTAAAAAGTACACTTTCACACTCAGTTAATTGCAAAAATTCAGAACATTTTAATTTACTCTGATAACTATTCTAGTGATCTTAGATATAATTGTAATACAATTAATATAAACTATTTCCAAAAGCAAGTTAACATATATCTCACCTAACATTGTACATTTTTGAACTGTGACATTACTACAGAGAGTTAAAAGCCAGTACGTCAGTTTGCATTAGAAAGAGAACCAACACAACTGAGTCAATATTATATTGATTTCTACAGCAATCTAAACCATGTAAGTAAGCAAAAACACCCTACTCACTCTAGGACTGTGTGTGCGTAATTGGTTCCATAACCAAAGGGAAACCCAGTTCTGGATATCTAATTTTTGCTCACAATTAACCAGCACTGCCCCCTTACATCCCCTTCAACCAAAAGCTGTGCATTCACTTCAATGCAAACAGCATCTCTAATCACCTCTTCTTTCAGCTTCAAAAAACCATCCAAAGTATCTTCTGGTGTACACAATGCAGCTTCTAATGTTATCTACGAGGTCTTCTAAAAACCAAAAGCTGTTTAGAATTCTACTGTGAGAAACCAAACTAAGGTTTCCATTTTTCAGCATCTTATATAGACTAAGAACTTTCTGTGTAGAAGAGTTAATAGTAACAGAGAAAAAAAGCAGAGGAAATTCAAGATGTTTAATTTAAGCTTCTGTTCCTGATACTAATTTAGGAATCATAACAGAACTTTGCGAAGGTATAAAGAACATTGCATCTCAGTTTGTATTAATTAAACTTAAAATAAGTGAAGACAGCAGGTCATCACCATCCATCTTCTCCAAATGTCATTTATTTCCAATAAGAAAGTTTATGAAATGAGGTGCAGGAAAGAAAGCTCAAAAATGGCCTAAATTTAGAAAACAATGCCATGTTTACAGGGCTTTGAGTAGTGATCTGGTGACCTCCACAAGATCTGTTAGGAAAGTAAGATCTCCACACTTAATTCTCAAATTTTAAGAAGTGCAATGATGATATGCATTTTTGTGAAAATAAAGGCTTTTTTGTTGACATGATAGCTGTAAGAAAAAAAGGCATTGTAATTTTCAAACTACACTTGTCTTTAAGTAAATCAAGTTTCAAGAGTCTTTAATGGTGCATATAAAGAGTATTTTTTTATAACCTGCAGGTTAAGACACAGATGTCTGCCATCTACACTAGACAGAAAAAAAACATTAACTCTGAATCACCTAAAAATAGCAACCTTTTCTATAGATCTACCCTCTTCTCTAGGAACAAATGAGCAGAAGACTGTAGCAGCACTGCTGATGACACCAAAATCCAAAGTACATTCATTATCAAAGAATCTACTCAGATAAAGATTTCTCTCTTGCCAATCAGCATCTAGCAAACTTTTTTTCTGGCCTGAGATTAATCCAACTGATTTCAGGTAATACTTGGCATGATCAAAAGGATCTAGGAAAGAAGAAAACTGTTCTCTCGGGTTCCAGTAAAAATGAAAACACATAGAACCAAGTCATATATCAACTCTGCAAGGCAAATAGCTAATCTGTGTATTTCTTCAGAAGACAAAGATTGCTTTTAACAGCTACAGCTCTAAGTCAACAGGCATGCCCCTGTATCAGTAGAAGTTGATTTTATCACATACAGACAGAGATGAGTGTTCAGCATCACCATGAATATAAGTTACAATACTTCCAGAATACTTCTCATGAGTCACTCATCTGAACTCCTCTGCTGTTTCCTCCCCACTCCTGAGGGAATGAGGTGGAGTCAGGAAAGAGAACAGTCTAAAGCAAGAAATTAGTACCTTTTCTTCCCAGTTTTCTCCTGTCTATTCCAGAGCATCTGCAGACTAGTTTTAACCCCTGCACTCCACAGTTCTGCTTCTAAGGACAAGCAAAATAGCTCTGCTTGCATATTATACCATAGGCAAATCCTACTTTTTCTCATGCAATTATACAGGCTCTGATAATCTCCACATAATCACATATTATCTTTGAACACTTGACAATTAACAAAATCCACTATCTGAAAAGCCATTTCAACTGAAACTGAAACACAAATACAAAGAATAAAAATAATCCAGCATTCATTCTAACTTTTCTCAATTGGAACACCATAAGAAAAAATTATAATAAAAAATGTCTGAAATCCAGACATAAACGTCAGTTGTATACTTAAACACCCTATAAAATGTTAAAAATATCATCTGATCACAGAGCAATAAAGCACCTTGAAAGCGCTAGAAGTCTACTAGGCAATCTTCTGTTTAAGAATTCTCTTTTATATGTCTGAACAATACACCTGCAGACAAACTCTTAGCTGAAGGACCATACAGCCATCATAGTACAAGATAATAAATACCTTAAACAATTATCTCTGACATCCAAAATATGGACTCTAGTAATCAAACTGTGCACAGACCAAAACCCAGAAAAGCAAACACAACTCCTACTTCTCTTAAAGTGAAAATAAGAGGATCCTGCATCTTTCAACATGTCTTCTAGCTAGGATATCACCCAGCACACTTTTCTTTTAGGCTAGATTTAAATTCACTGACAGGAGGAGGCACTTTCCTGTGTACTTTCCCACTGTGCACTTTTAGTGTACAACCCTGTAATCAAAATCAACAATTCATTCTTACATTAACACACAGTACATAAAAGAAGTGCTCCAGTCTGCCTGAATTCATGGTCTCAAGGTACTATGTAGAAAATCTGTGTGCTCAGATTTATCAGCTGCACCCAACAGCAGACTGGTGTCTTTTGAGAAACAGAAGGCAGCTATTACATCCAACAGCTTTTCTACGTAACAACCACACAAGTCTTATAGTAGTATTGTCAGTCTTGTAAAATTGACTAGAAGACAAAACAACTCCTGTTTCAGGGAAGATAGACCACAAAAAGGTGCACCTATCCACATATATTGTTATGAATAGTTAAGGCTTGCATCCATGAAGACAACCAAAGATCTTGACAAATGACTTTAGCTACTGTGGTGTGGATTTTGGACAGAAGAGAGTTTGTTTTTTTTTAAGTAATTTTTCTTTCTGGGAGAAGGTAAGAGAGAGAAGATTACTTCTGTTGGAATATGGAAAAGATATTACATTAAAATATCAGATTAGTCAAAGAGAGAAGCAGGCAAAACACTTGAGCATTTGTTAAACCCACATAAACACAAAATTATTAGCTGTACACTTAAAGTTTTTGCAAGCATGACAGCTTTTAAAAATGTTTTCATAATACAAAAAGCAAGGCCCACAGGTTTGCTAAAAGTATTTCCACCTGTTAGCAGAGCACAGGCTGAAAAGTCACTGATAGGAGCAACTCTTCTGGCCTCCTTAGCTCCTTCCAGCTCAGATCAGGTCCATGGCCAGTTTTGGGTTTTGGCACTGAAAATGGCATCAAATACAATAATACCCACAGCATCCTTCCAGGAATAATTACTGAGGGCAGCAATTTCAGCTGTGCACACCAGCACTAAAAGCAGAATTGATGAAAACAGAACAAAAATTAAAGGCTTAGTCTCAGCAGTCCCCTTTGCTCCTTCATATATCAACCACCCTCTCTCAGCACACCCAGACCATTGCTGGGAGGTGAGGCTGGACAAGAACGTCAACAAGAGCAGAGCAAAAATAACAACCCAGACACACTGGAAGACCAATCCACTGCCACAGCTGGCACGGACAGCCTGATGTTTCAGGGAACAATCCTATTACATTTTCCCAAGGAGAAGAAATAGGTAGCGTGGCTGGAGCAAATTAACAACTGCAGAATTCCTAATCTCAGTTTTATATCATCTATCACCTTGCTTTGAAAGTGTTCATACCAATACTGCACACACTCCTATAAATTAACTAAAATATGATCCTACTAAATTATATTAGGGCAGCTGATAAAGCAACTAAGAGAATTCCCTTTGGGCTTGTGGGCGCATGAGTACACTGAGAAGAATTAGTACATCTCCTTTGATCTACTTTTCTACTGATCTATAGTCATGCTCAAGATGAACAGAGGAAGTGCTGATTTTACATATTTCCCCTTTGAAAATTTCTTCCTGCAATACTGTTCCTGCAGAGAAAAAAAAGAATCAAACCCATTATTCATTACAGAACAACTAGCCCACATTGCAGAAGGTCAACATAACATTGCCTTATTTTTCACCGTGCAATAGGTTTGCTCTTCCCTCTTCAGTAGTAATTAAGGCATTTGTGAATAGCATATGGGATTCAAGGACAGACACTGTAACACACAAAAGCACCACAAGCCTCTCAGAGGTTGCATCCCTGAATATCAGAAATTCCTTGGGATTTTCTAATGTATGGCATAACAGGCTTCTTCTGTCTCTGATGCACTGAAACCAATTCTCTATGTTTGTACCCCAAGGAAAAGAAGCAATTCTCACCTGGCAGCTGCTTACTCAAAAAAAACCTGAGTGTGATCTTTCATTGCTACATTGGAAAAGAACAAGTCCAAATTTCCCTGGATTTGTATGCTTTTCTGATTTGTTCTTGAACAAACTGCTGTTTCTCCAGCAGATTATTAGGAACACATTACATTTGGTCTGTAGGGCTTAGCTTTTCCAGAGAGGCTCATTTATCCTTTGCTCTTTTTCTAACCTTGGTTCTTTAGCTGGAAGACTGGAAACCCCCTTAAAGGCAAGGCAGCAAAATGCAAAACAATCAGATTCAGCACTGGACAGTGCTAGTGTTGAGACTGAAAATGAGGAGGTTCTCACTGTAGCCAAGAAATCTGGCATAAAGTTTATAATTTTTTCGTTAAAACTCTGCTGGGCTGCCATGCTGCCAAGCTTCTGAATAAGAAAATGGTAGTCAGATAGATTTCTAGAAATTAAAAACCTCTGCTACCTATGGTGAGTAACCATTCTGATTCAATCCCAATCTCCACTATATTGATGAAATATAAAACCCTTCATTGCAGAGTGTTTGATGAGCTTGGGATGACAGACAAATCAGTTAGTCCTTTCCAAGTCACAACAAGGTTATCCTCCTAATACCATTCTTTAACACAGATGTGCCCATTCTTTTCCTTTTCCCCTTTTCTTTCCCCTGTAAAATTCATTAGCTAACTGATTTTTTCAGCACCATTTCAGTTAACACTGGAGTATGCATCATTTTTGATGCTGTAAGTTATGTAGAAAGAACAAGGAAACCTGAAATTGGCTAAGAACATATGAAACTACAGAGGAGATGTGGGTTCATAAAAAACAACTCAATTTTGGAAGACAGGAACAGCAGCAAGCAGCCATATAAAAATGTAACACAAATTCTAGCATTCTACAAGACATTCTACACACTTGAAAAGTGATTCTCATGACTGAATTTTTATCCTATACCACTTAACACATTTTAGACAGAAAAGTCAAGTCAGATGTGCCAGTCAGAAGAGGACGTTCAAAGTTTTATGTCACCAACCACATCAATCCTTGTGGGTAAGTTGCCATCGTTACAAAATGTTTGTTTTTATACATTTGTCAGAATTTCCTATGGAATTCCCAAATGACCAAAATCAGCAGTGTTTGGGAGTGCTCCACCAACTTTTAGGAACTTGAGTCAGAAACACATACCACTTCCACTCAGACTATTATTTGGGAAACACTAAAAAAAATGATTCATACCATTTTGAGCCATGGAAGGAGGAAACAAACATCATATTCAACTATTTAAATCCGTCAGTGATGACTCACATCAATTTAGAACATTTCCAGAACCAGTTGCTTTTCTCAAGTAACAAACAGCAGTTGCCTATTCAAAAAAATAAACAACAGTGAAAGACCCACTTTCAACAGAACCATTCAACTATCAGAGAATCAGTAAAAAGGAAGGAGTTGGGGTTTCTCTTTTGCCCCCTCACCTCCTCCCAAAGCACAAAACCCAAGAAGCTCAGTGGATCCATCTCAGCTGGCCAAGGTCAGAAATCTCACTGACTACCAGCTGCTAATTATGCTTATTTAAGTTTGATTTTAGCAGTATTTGCAGGAATCAGCTTTGATATGCTGCTACAGTCACTTCAAAAACAGCAAACAGTCCACTTCAGCAATATCAGCAGCATGTTTTGCTCGGACTCACAGCTGTGTTATTGTAGCAGCAAATACTAACAAAATGTAAATCCAGTCACAGAAGCAAGAAGATACAACCAATTAAGAGTGAGAAGTAATGAACACCCTGTGAAAAACCAAGAACCAGAGCAGTGCAATGCATCCAAAGAAGTGTTAAACAGCACTCACTGGCTTTCAGTGGATAAATGACCAAAAGGGGAAATAACATAGGCTGGACTGAAGAACAAAGACAAAACCTAAATAGGAGCAACTATACAGTACAGGCTGCTTTACCTCTACTAGAAGGGCAGTATCAGGAAGAGAACACTTCCAAATCTGACCATCTTAGGGAAGGAAAGTTCACTCAGCTTCATATGTATGTCTGCTATTCACTCAGTCTGATAAGAACTAAAATGCATTATCTAGAGGAAACTATTTAGAATGAGAGAGTGATAGCAGCATATATTTTATAAGAGGACCACACAATTTCTGCTTTTCAAAACAAAGCTCTGATTTTGTCAAGAAGAAAAGGACTACAAAATCTGCTCCTTCAAAATACCTATTCAATACATTTGTCATTACTGGAACTCTCCTGGTAGAAAGTTGAGGGAGTCTATAATACTGAGGGGAGGAAGAGGCTGAATTATTTCATAGCTCTAAAAGAAAACAGAAAAACTGTGGCCTTTAAAAGTTTCTGTTCAGATTTTCCTACTCATTAGTCATGTGATGGTACAATCTGCCTATCCCCCTCCCTGTTCCACCCAGGGATGAGTGTTGTGGCAGGGACAGAGGAGGCAAAAAGGGGGGCACACTTTAATGGTGAGGATATTTTTCCCAGGATGGGAGTTTGGGAGGGAAATATCCTGTATATATCAAATTTTTTTAGAAGATTTAAATTTTCTTTCAAAGAAAACTTTTTAAAATCAATTTTCGCTTGCAGAAGGAGTTCTAAGAGTTGGAACAAGCTTTTACATAAATATTTAACTATTTTAATACTAAAAATGCATGTAACATTCCTACTAGTGCAACACTTTCAATTAAGTTTTGGGTAGATAGGAATAGATTGTGACCACAGAAGTCACAGTTCAGCTAGCTTGCTCACAGGTGAAATTTTAGTTTCCATACATACCAGGAACTCAAAATACTGTATGTAAGCAAGTAAAATGATTCCCAGTTGCTATGGATACCTCTTTCCCCCCCCCCCCCCTCCCTTCAGTATGTAAACAGTCAGTGTCACTGTACACAAATTATTCTCATTATCTCTAAAATAGTGTGTGTCAATAGCTGCCTCAAGCATCAGGATTTGCTGCTTGGGGAAAGCTAAACTTCCTAGAAGTTTTTAGGAGCCCCTTATACCTCCCTGATGTCCAAGAAAAAGCTCCTTTCTGGCAACTGAAAACCCTCTATAAAACACAGCTGGATAAAATCCCACATATTCACACACACACAGGCACTACTACAAGACGAAAGAGCTCATCTAAAACTTCTGCAGCTGCCAAAATAGATGTGGCTTTTCCCAAACTGAGCAAGGAGAAACACAGCTGCAGACAAAAAGTCTTTCCTGCCTGCTTCAAACCTTCCAAGGAGCACTCCCCACAATGCCCACAAGGGAAGCAGCTCTCAGGAGGGCTCTTACACATCACTACAGAATAAGAACATGTACACAACCTTCACTCCTTAGTTACTTTTCCTATCAATTTTTCAATTCTGTATTTAGAAGATTAAAAAGCACTTTGCTTAAAAAGTCTATTACCAAATGAAATTTCATAAAATGCAACAAAGTATTACTTTAGAATGCTAATTAAATTCTTACCACCCTAGAAATCTGTTTGTTATTTGTAGGTTGGCTTGTGTTTTTTTTAAAGTGACATTTGAAAAAGTGTATTGGTCTGATTTTAACTGCTGGTCATCAGACAGACTCTTCACTCCTCCCTTCCCCACATGATCCTTACACCTTCACATCCCCTTCCTGAGCCAGCACAGGCAACTTGTAGGACCCAACTGCCCCTATTTACTTTTATTTTTTGCTGGTGAACTGTGAGCCAGCTCACCATGGGCCTGCAGAGCAGTGGAAGCATTCAAACTGGTTACTGTGACACTGATGAGATGGCTTTGCAAATCCACACCCATCAACCCAGCTCCCCCCACCAACTATGTACCAGAACTACTCCATTCCTTGTATTTTCCTTAAAATATCTCAAAACAGTTTTCATGACACCCGAACTTTTGCAAACTTGGACACTATTACAACCAAGTACATCACTCCTTAAATTCTTTCCAATTACGCAAAGCCATAGCTATGAAAAGAATTCGAAGTTTCTCCTCCCATGATTCAATATGCAAATTGCTCCTAGTAAATTTCCTTTTTTTAAAAAAAGGATTTTGCAACAGAGAAATTTCACACATTGTGTTAATTAAACTGTCCTTACAGTACTAACAGTATTTATAAAGCATATGGCTTTATAAAGAAAATACTAGAGAATTTTAGGGCTTTATAAAGAAAATACTAGAGAATCTTCAAAAAAAAAAAAAGCAGACAAACCCAATTATGTATCTAGAATCCACAAACAAGCAATTTATGTATTAAATACAAGCACAAGGTAGTTACAACTTTTACCCAATTATCCATACATGATCTAAAACTTGTGAGTTTAGGGGAATTCTGTATTTTTTTCAATTAGGATTATTTTGGGCTTCATACCTTCCAAAATGTTCCTAACACGGGCTTCTATCAGTGATTTATTCAATTAAGACGACACCTAGAGGAGAACTTGCAAAATAAATTTTGGCATTGCTAAGAGCCAGCAAATTGGAGGAATATTATCATACAGAATCAGGAAGATGGTAAAAAACCACAATACATAATACACAAGACACATGAGCTGCATATTACTTATTCAAAATATTAAGAAAATTAACTTCTATAAACTCTTGCCTCTAAAGCTCCTTTAGGATTAGCTATCTTAGAACCTACAAATAACCAAACCTCACTCAGCAAATGAGTGGGTATAAAAAGGGAGAGTATTTGGTCAAGTTTTGTGGCAAAAACAAGACCACAAGGCATCTTGTATGAAATTGTTTTCTACCTCTTCTTGGCAAGAAAACTTTTATTTATAATAGCATTATGATAAACAAATATCAGATTTCTATAAAATATAAATATGTTAGGAAGACTTCAATATTTAGTAACAAGAAGTCAGTAATATGGTTAGGGATAGTCCGATTTGTTTATATCTTACATACCAAGCTGTGGAGTGTCTTCCCCAGAAAACAACTCATGCAACCAGAATCCTCATAAAACAGGGCAATGAATTGAGAACACCACTGAAGTCATGAACTGGTTTGCAAACTAGAGTCTAGAAATACATCAATAAACTTACATATCTTGGTTAAAAACAATGAAAATGCAATCTTTAAGTCATGCAGATACAAATTTTTATAGACTTGACTCAGCTGTTACAACCTTCTCCCCTAGAGATTATTTCAGGCCTCAGGAAACAAAGGCAACCAACTATGTTTTCAGAAGTGTTGATCACCCAAGTTTCTTTTTGGATGTACACTGACACCTCACGGCCATTTAAAAAAATACTTAAAGTCTATGCTTTCTTAGTTCTGTTTTTCACTCTTTTTAAAAAACTCCAACAAATTTCTTTTTCTTTTAATGAAATGTCCTCTTCAGAAATGTCAATCTTTAGATTGCATTGTTTGGTCTATTGCTCATCTTCTTCTAGTAAGAAATTACTTAGCATTACTTTTTGATAAGCAGTGAGAACTCTGCCCCCCACAAACAGTAAATCATGGAAGACAGAAGGACAAAGTACCTCTTCTCTCCAGCTTCAGAGAAGCAACCACAGCCACACTAACTCCTCAAAGAACAGAGAGACCAGGAAGATAAATAGGAATACTGCCATATGAAGAATGAGACTGGAAATGCTCCTCCCCAAACGACAGAAATAGCCTCTGCATAAATTTCTGGCACTAAAAGCCTTTTACTCTTTGAAGTACATGAAAACCCTCAAAGTCACACACATGATTACCTAAGAATATTAATAAAATTCACTACTTTCTCCAGATTCTCATACTGGAAGTAGAAATCTGTTACTTTTCACTCTTTCCAACAGGGCAGCATATATGAAAAAACCCCCAAACCTCTGCCACTTCTTCCTTCTTGATTGAGAACTCTGTGGCATACCTATATAAATAGTCAAGTCACATGCTACATATCTCGAGACGGATAATCTGACAAACTAATCCTTGCTAACTAAAATTATAATCTTCAACTGTGAAAAATAGAGTAATATATATGTAACATGTCTGTAATGTTATTTGCTAGGGTTATTACCAACTCAAAAGTACTGTAGAGCTAATTGAATTAACATTATCCAAGAAACATTAATATCCATGGAAAAAGAGACTCATTCTTTTGAAATATTTCTCTTTACCTAAATATGCAAGACAAAGCCATTTAGAAGATATTGCCAGTTCTTAAAAATGAAAAGCAGCTACATTATATCTTTTCTTTAGAGATGCTACTTTAAATTTTTTAACCTTCTAAGAAAGAACACTTCGATTCTGTTCTCTGAAGTATTTATAGCATTAATGAATACAATATTAATATTTTGGCAAAATCTGCAAAACCTTCAATTTTTAAAAAATCAAATTATTAAAAGCAAATGTAAAAATAAGCCTTCAGTCCATCTCTTTACCAATCCTAAGGGAAGAGGAAAAGATTCTTAAGCATTTACTCTTTACTTAATACAAGCTTTGCTTTACATATTTTGGAGTTCCCATAGCATTAAAACGTGATCAAGAAGGACAAAAAGACTCACTTTCCTTATCAGAGAAACATCCAACCAACTTATTGTCCCACAGAACTCCTGTCTTTAACAGGGATGGAAGAAGCAAACTGCCAGTCAGTATATTTTTATAACATATTCTCTCCTACCCCTGCTAAAAAGCAGCAGCTGATAAATTCCATTCATCATGGAAGGAAACTTATTTTTCAGTCATTATATCACCATCTGGTCAGCAGCAAGGGAAATATCACAAGTATTTAAAAAAAGATTTAAATGAGGTCATCTTGAAGTGCACACTAGAGAAAGAATCCAAGGTAACAGACTTAAAAATAAAACTTATTCTGCTCCCCATTATTTGCATTAAACAGCTACCACAACACCTGCACAAATGCATCCAGCTTTTAAACTCAGCCAAAATTCAGACTCAAATTTCCTGCATCAAGTGCCAGAATCAGTTAAAAATATAGGGAAAATAAAAAAAAATTAAACACAAACAAAAAACCTAAACCAACAATGAACCTCCACCCATCCAGTATTATTAAGATTAGGAGAAAAATAAATTTTATCTTCATCTGTTTAATCCACAAAGTAATTTCAGTTATAGCACCCTAAGAGTTATATAGCAGCACAGTATTTTATAATTGGTACTGAAATTCTGAAAGGTCAGAAAAAGACCATTCTGGTACCCATTACACACAAAAAATGGATATATTAAAGTCTCTTATCTGTACATGACCAACACATGTTTGGATAGCTTGTAGCTGTCTGGTGACCCGGTTTCCTGAATAATTTACCCCAAAAGAACAATTTCCAGGCATAAACAATTCCCATATCATGTATAAAGTGCTCCTGCTATGCATGCTCCACCCAAAAATCAATCATCCATCCCTCAGCAAGTGCATTTTGGAAATACTATGGCTAGCAATGTGCTTCCAGTATTTCTACATAAGGACATGCATCACTATTGTATTGGCACAAGAGAAAACAAGGTTTATTAACTACCATAGCTTTCCGTTTCTAAAGTAAACCACTATAAGCCAACATCCTCACAGCCACTTCAACTCCAGGAAAGATGTAAGGATGAGAGGGGGAAACCAACATTTCTCCCAGGACATTTGTCAGGGCACTTTTCTCCAATAGTATGATTTGTATTAAAGTTTTCTAGTTTGATTCCATGACAGGTCAGTCAAGAAAAACAACCACCAGACATATAGAACGGTAAAAGATCAGATGAGGGGACAGATCTGGACAGATCTTCACACAGGCCCCAAATTATAGGAGGACACCTACACCACGAAGGAGCTTCCAGATTTCTAGCACGTGGTGTTGAGGAACTAAAAGAAGATACAGCCCTTCAAAACTGAAAAAATACAACTAGTACCAGCAGTACAAAACAGAACCCACTTTTTAATTATTATTACCAAAAGACATTTAACAGGATGATTAAAGAGGTATAAAATCCACTTGATCTTTAGTTCAAGATTCTTAGGGCAGCCGGGAGGCTGCACAGCAAGCTCACTACCTCAGACATGAGGAGGGCAGACTTTGGTCTCTTCAAGGGTCCCTTGGTAGAGTGCCATGGGACAGAGTCCTAGAGAGCTGGGTGATATTCAAAGACTGTCTGCTCCAGGCTCAAGAGCAATGTATCTCTACAAAATTCAGGAAATAGTGAACAACACCAGAAGGCCTGCATGGATGAACAAGGAGCTCCTGGACAAAAAAACACAAACAACTTACAGGGGGTGGAAGGAAGGACAGATAGCCTGGGAGGAATACAGATCAATTGTCTGAACAGCCAGGGGATCTGGTAGGAAAGCTGAAGTGCTTGCAGAGGTAAATATATCCAAGGGCATTAAGGGTAAAAAATAAAAATCCTTTAGGTACATCATTAATAAAAGAAAGAGTGGGAAAAACATAGGTCCTCTCAGGAAAGATATGGGAGACCTGGTTACCTAGGACATGTAGAAGGCTGAGGGATTCAGTGACTATTTTGCCTTGGTCTTTCACCAGCAAGTGCTCCAGCCACACTGCCCAATTTTCAGAAGGTGAAAACAGGAACTGGGAAAAAGAAGAACCTCCCTCTACAGGAAAAGATCAAGTCTAAGATCCTCTAAGGAACCTGAAGGTGCACAAGTCCATGGAACCTGGTAAGATACATCCATGGGTCCTGAGATAACTGCCTAAGGAAGTGGCTAAGCTAATCCATCATATTTGAGAAGTCATGGCAGCCTAGTGAAGTTCTGGAAAAGGGGGAACAGAATTCCCATTTTAAAAAAGGGAAATAAGTAAGCAACTACAGGCTGATCAGTCTCACCTTAGTGCCTGGCATGATAACAGAACAGATTCTTCTTTAAATTATGTTAAGGCACATAGAAAATAAAGTGGTGATTGCTGACAGTCAGCAGTGGCTTCACTGAAGGCAAATCATGCCTGAGAAATCTGATGGCTTTCTATGAAGGGGTTACAGCAGTAGTGGATGAGAGAAGGGCAACAGACATCACCTACCTGGACTTGTGAAAAGCATCTGACACTGTCCTCCATGATATTCTTGGCTCTAAACAGGACAAACATGGATTTGATGGCTGGACCACTTAGTGGATAAAATATTTGCCAGATGGCCTCGCTCAAAGAGCTGCAGTCAGCAGCTCAATGACCAAGTGGAGAACAGTGACGAGTGATGTTCCTCAGGGGTCAGTATTGGGGCTGATCCTTTTTAACATTTTTGTCAGTGACATGGACAATGGGGTCAAGAGCACCCTCAGCAAGTTTTCCAGCAATACCAAGATTGGTGTGGTGTGGTGAACACACTGCAGTAAGGGATGCCACCCAGAGGGAGCTTCACAGGTTTGAGAGATGGGGCTGTGTGAACTTCATGTGGTTCAGCAAGGCCAAGTGCAAAGTCCTGCATGTGGGTTGGGGCAATCCCCAGCACAAATACAGATTGGGCTGATTGAGAGTAGCCCTGGCGAGAAGGACCTGAGTGTGTGGGTGGACAAGAAGTTCATTGTAACCCAGCAATGTGTGCTTGCAGCACAGGGAGCCAAATGTGTCCCGGGCTGCATCAAAAGCTGAGTGGCCAGCAGGCCAAGGGAGGTGATTCTCCCCCTCTGCTCTGCTCTAGTCAGATCCCACCTGGAGGGCTGTGCCCAATGTTCTGGGACCCCCAGCACAACAAAGACTTCGACCTGTTAGAAGGAGCTCTGGAGAGAGCCATTAAGTGGATCACACAGGACAGTAGCACCTCTCCTACAAACACAGGCTGAAAGAGCTGGGGCTGCTCAGCCTGGAGAAGAGAAAGCTTCAGGGAGACCTTAGAGCAGCCTTCCAGTACCTAAAGGGAACCTAGAAGAAAGCTGTAAAGTAGCTTTTCATGAGGGTATGGAGTGATAGGACAAAGAGGAATGGCCCTAAAGGAGGGCAGGTTCAGATGAGATATTAAGAAAAAGTTATTTTCTATAAGGGTGGTAAGGTGCAGATTTCCCAGAGAGAAACTCCCCATTCCTGGAGGTGTGAACTCCCCATTCCTGGAGGTGTTCAAGACCTGGCTGGCTGGAGGTCTGAGCAACCTGGTCTAGTGGGAGGTGTCCTGGCCCATGGAAGGGGCATTGGAACTGGATGAACTTTCAGGTCCCTTCCAATTCAAACCACTCTATACAAGGAAAGAGACCAATGGACTCCTCTCCCCTTGGGGAAAATAAGAAAGACTCTTCAGAGCACTTCAACAACACCATGAACAATTTTACTCTTAGAAGCCAGTGAAAATAGAGCCACTTTTCTCCCTGTGAGGACTAAAAGCATACCCCTCAGAAAGGTACAGTGTCACAGCCCCCTGCTGGGCTTCACCACGCAGTGCCAAATCAGGATACAAAGGCTCACTGTACAGACTGATGGGAGCAGGCAGAGGTTCTGCAAACCTCAGCATGATCCCTGCTAAGGGATGCCTACTTTTAATCAAATTACAGTCCTGTATCAGTAAACTGAAGCACCTCTGGGTTTTGGGATTTTTGCTGGTTCTACTTTTTTTGTATGTATTTTTTGTTGGATTTTTTAAAAGTTTCTGCCAGTTGCAGGGCTTTCTAAGCATCAACAAAATTGTTCCAATTTAAGAAAAAAAAAAAAAACAAACCAAATTACTCACACTAGCTGGAAGTTAGGAACATCTCCTATATTCAAGTGTGTATCAGTTACAGCAGTTGCACAGCTTCTCAGTGAAAATTAAGGTTTATGAGGGGATGCAGACAAGAACAAAAAGCCAATACAATGATAATACCCAGCACCCATGCAGATCTTGATGCTTCTTAATCATTAGGCTACTTGACCCCATTTTATATGCAAAGTTTACAACTTTCTGGGGCAAGCAGATGCAAAACAATACACCTTCTTCCTCAGTGACAGCAGAGAAAATTATAACAAATAATTCCTTATAGAAGAAGCTTATGAAATTATCAGTCACAGCCCAAAATAAATAGCTACATAAACTGAACAGGGGAGGTTGTTCTAACCAAGACCTGAAAGTGTTCTGTGCACCATTTCTCTCCTCAGTTTGGCCATCTATTCAGATGAAATTCTGAATATGATTTACCTTGAAACCCTGGAAGGACATAATCATCCTAACCATATGGTAACTATCTCAAACTGAACACCTCCGTGCAAGTCATAGCAACTACAGAAACACTCAGACAAAACAGAAGGAGTATAGTGGAACCATCTGAAGTCCCTACTAGTCTCAAAAGGAATGTGTCTTGGAAAAGAAGGTTTCAAACAAACAGTACCAGTTTTAACAATTTTGCTGCAAATGCTGCAAGTATAGTCAGGAATACCCACAAGCAACACTTATCAATGAAAGACACCACTGAGCTCTGCGAGTTAAGGGTCTTGCAGAACATCACTCACAAGGGAGATGGCTTCCACTGCACCCCAGCTGGAGAGCCCCCAGCAGCCAAACCCAGGCCCTGTATAGACAGGGCCAGAAGTATCCCATTTTCTGGGAACATGGACTGCCAGGCTGTCCAAGGTCCCAACAGAGACCAGCTCAACAGAGACCAGGGTGAGATCAGCTCTGGGTGGGCTGTGAAAAGCAAATTACTATTACTTGCTTCAGTTTTATAAACAGACTTGCCCATATGGAGCTCCAAGACAAATCACAGCTTTGGGTTTGATTTTGAAAGTCGCACGTTTAAGAAGTAGAAATGCATGGAGAAAGAAGTATTATGCTATAAGCATGAAAGGTCTTAATGAACTAAGCAAGGTACACGTTCCACACCATTAAAGCAAAAACTTTAAGTAAATGAAACTACCATTTCATGACAATCCACCTCATCCAGTACAAGAAAGTTGAGACTGGAGAGAGAAGTACTGAAACTACTTCCTCTTACATCCAGCAACAACTCCTCTGCTTAGAAATCCATCATACTATCATGAACTTCTGGAATGTAAAGTTCTACCAAAATTGTCCTAATATCATTGTTACTGGTCCCAGAATCTGGTGCTTTCAAATCAAAATAATAGGAACAATGTGACTTTTCATTACTGGCAAGAAGTATTATGCTGTTTGTCTCTATGTCAAAGTCCACAAGGAGGTGGTATGTGGAACAGGGTAAGTACATGCTAAGTGACAACAGCCTCCAATTTTCTAACCTGATGGCAGCCACACAGGAAAAAAAAAAAAAAACATGTAGGTGCTACTTCTTTCAAAGTAGAGGTCTTCTTCAATACAGAACCAGCACAGTAAAAAAAAAACAAACAACAGCGTATTAATTAGAACTCATGAACATGCAGCCTGTTGGTCAAAACTGGCCTTCTCAGCTTTTATTCAGAAGTAATAATCTGAAATCATGTACACTAGCTTCTCAGGTAAATTTACTTTAGAAGTCAAGCATTTAAAAAATGCAACACTTTTCCAAAAATCCAGAATAGTCTACAAACAACCAATTCTTCCTCAACAGACAAGAAAATGATGGAATTTAAATCTTCTCTAAGCTCTTATGATTTTTTCAGTATGCCAGGTTTACATATCTTTCCCTCCGTGTTTCATCTTAGCAAGAGGAATCAACAAAAAAAGAGTTTAACAGCTTAAAAGCTTTTTAGCCCTCACCAACAGCAAAGCAACTACTTCTTTGAGACCTATACTAAAAAAAAAAAAAACAAAAAAAAAACACAGAAAGCCTGGAAAGAACGATGGTTTTATACCATTTATACCAATTACTAAAACAATTATGCAAGTAAACTCTAATTTAAACTTTTGTCAACTGGGACTACTTTGTTTGGAGAATCTATTGATATTACACTGGCAATAGTAGCATAGGATAATCTCCTCTAGGGAGATTCTAGCCCTAGGGGAGAGCTTGACACTAATGCTCTTTTTACAGTTTCAGAACTACTTCTAAGTGTAGAGTCTTGATCTGTTTTCCCATGCTAGGAGGAAGAAAGGCAGTAGCTGAACTCGTCTAAACCAGAAAGCAATAGACCAGTCAAGAGTCACTGTCACGGTTGAACAGGAAAACATGCTTCAGTTTAAAAAAAAAAAAAATCTGTAATTTCAAATGAAACAATAATGTTTAGTATTGAAACTGAGACATACAAAACAGAGTTCATAATCTGAAGCAAAAAAACCCCAACATATAAGAAATAAGAGCAAATGAAACTTTCAGTAAATGCAAAGCTAAAACATACCCATGGCCCTCAATGAGTAATGGCAGTCTACTTGTATTCTTAAAGGTTTCCATCACCAGTGACCTGCTCCATCAACCTAAACCAATTTTTCTCATGGCCTTCCATAATCCAGATACTATCAAAATAAATACAATTAACAAAAAGAAAGTGCTGCCAGAAATCAGATACTTGTTACATTCAGTTTACTAGTTAAATTACATCCTGACAAGTTTAACTCTTTTTTGCTTATCCGTTTTATTTACATGTTAAAATAGGTACTTACAGTAGTTACCTTTGTGCAAACACATGAAGGACAGAAATACTGCATACAAAACACTATCTCAGGGTACTCAGTGTACTGGTATTGGCTGGGACAGAGGTTCCTTTTTTTTCACAGTACCTGTAATGGGGCTGTGTTTTGTATTTGTGATAAAAACAATATTAATAACAGAAGATTGTTTTAGTTATTGCTGAGCTGTGCTTGCACAGCACCAAAGCCTTTTCTGCTTCTCACAATGCCCAGAAAAAGCCACCAGAAAGCAGGCTGGTGATCTGAAAGCTGGAAGGGACACAGCTGGGACAGCTGACCCCAACTGACCCAAGAGATATCCCATGCCATACGAGATCACACTCAGCATATAGAGATGAGGGAAGGTGGATGAAGAGAGGATTGTTTGGAGTGATGGCATTTGTCGTCCCAAGTCATCGTTATGTGGTAGGGCCCTGCTTTCCTGGAGATGGCTCAATATCTGCCTGCCCATGGGAAGTGGTGAATGAATTCCTTTGGTTGCATGCACAGTTTTTGCTTTCCCTATTGAACTGCCTTTATCTTTCATGACTTTTCTCATGTTTATGTTTCTGATTCTCTTCCCCCACTGCACTGGTGGAGAATGAGCAAGTACCTGCATGGGGCTGAGCTGCCCACCAGGATCAAACCAAGCTAGAATATGGCAGAACTAAGGTAACATACAACCTTGATATATTTACCTTAAACAGAATAAAGACTGTGTTTAATTACACATTGCTACTACTTTGAAAGTTAGGAGGATAAGTGTTTCTTAATTAAGAAGTCTATCCACAATGCCAACTCTAAACACTTTGGATATTCCTTTATAGATTAGTTCTGTTAAGGGGGACAAATGAAACTTACGTCATAGAACACACAGTGGATTTAATTAAAATTACTTATTTTCCTATTTAAATAGATAACACAAGCACTTGAAGAACATTAGGAGAATAAGGACATAACAGGAAACAGAGCATTTAATGAAATTATATGGAAGTGTCTTACCCTGTAAAATGCCATGTGACTGTTGTAGCCTTTACGCATCATGAGACAGGAACACTTACACTGGAGTTGAAATGGCCACAGGCAAAATTAATTCCTAATTTACAGGAAAAAAATTTCAGAACTTAAATCCTCTTTCAGTAGATTTAAATATAACCCAATATATCATATGCTGGATATATTTTACAGGAACAACTACTGTCACCTCAGAAGTAAACCTTTTAAGCATGCTAAAACTGTTGCAATCGTTTACTGAGTTTAACATTTTTCTTTTGCAAAGTAAGAAGCACAGCTGGCATATTGATAGGCCAACACTTCAGGACAGAACTGGCAGCCTAGTCAGCAACACGTGACTATTTCCTGCGCCAGAGAGGAGATCTCTGCAAGCTTCTATGTATTTATATAAACAGTTTTAGTCTTTACTGCTACTAGGTTTTACTGACGGATTTCCTCTCTGTGGACCAAAACAAGTGAATCACTATTTTCCCTCCTCCTTTACACATGATATTTACAAAGAAATCCTAGCTTTCACAGATGCCTCCCTTCCACCTGAGGAGGGGCAAAAGGGAGCAAACCTCAACGGATTCAGCTTTCATAGTTAAGAGGGGGTATAGAATGCAAATGGAAAGGTAACAGCTGTGGCAAGCAGGTACAGAACAATCCAAAATAACTGCATGATTACAACATTGTTTAAATGAGTCTTAATGATAAATTAATTAGTCAGGTCAAAAAAAATCCCCAGTCACCTTTCCAAACTGGGTGGAGTAGTATGTGACATGTTCAGCCACATCAGAGCCAAGAACAAAGAGGGGCTACTGCTGCAGTTACATATCCCCAGTGTTTGCTCTGTGCTGTCACTGCATTTACCTTACTCTTCCATAAGCTGAGCTACAGAGAACAACTGGCAGAAAGCTAAAATTGGTTTTTGCTAATTCAGCCCCCAAACTTGCCTGCTGTAAGATCTGCTGAACACCAGTGCAAGAGAATAGCCAGGAAACTCCCAAGGGAGGGATATAAAGGGATACTACCTCTTCTAGCAAAAGGTTGAAGTTTTAAGTCTTTTTAAACACCACTTAGGATGGATTTACTAATCTGTGCAATGTATCTGAGCTACTGGTCTCATCTACAAATCAGAGATTGAATGATATTCCGAAATAATGCTGTAACTAAAGTCTTAAATGTCTAACTTTCTTAGAAAGAAAGCATAATTTCACTGCTCAGCAATTTTTACAGTGCTCAAGTCTGTAAGAATCAGAAGAGTAGAAACAACCAGAGGCAAGGCATCATCTTTTCTCTAATTTGTGCATCCCACCATCATTCCTGTCCATACACAGTGTGGACCAGCACGTCAGGTAGATAGCACACCTCAGATGTGTGGGCTGCACAGATGTGAGGTTACTGCCAGCACCCCATGACCACCCCACTCCACCTGCAATGCTCTCCCCTTAGACATACCAACATCCTTTATCTTACCAAACAAAGCAATTTCAGCATAGATTAGCACAGGGAAGTATTCTGAGCACTTTTGAGTATTGCTCAGAATATTGGTTTAATATAATGACTATTTTTATAAGACTGTTCATCAAAAGTTACCCTGAAATGTCTAAATGTAGGATTCAAGCATTACTTCTACAATACATTTTGATCTGCCAGATATTGTTTTTTGATCTCAGCATTTTTATACTTGACTTTTATGTTCAGACATGTGTTTACATTGTATTGTTTTGGATTGAAGATTACTTCCAATCATGGATAGGTAAAGCTGGAAGGCAGCACAGGTCTAAACTCCGTGCTCAAGCCAGGTCATCCTAGAGCACATGGCACAGACTGCATGCAAACAATTCTTGAATATCTCCAGTGACAGAAACTGCACAATAATTTACAGAATCCAGAATATCTAAATTGAACAGTGGAACGATGGGGGAGGGAGGGGGGGAAGCTTCGTTTTGATAGTGTTTTTATCCTAGAAATTTTCAGTCAGACTTTGCAAGCAGTCATGTTATTCTGAATAATAATTTGGAACATTGTACGTGAAAGCACCAGAAGTGTAAAGTAATATTCTAACTTTTTCAGTTTGAAATAAAGAAAAGAGAGTGATTCGTGGGAATCACTCTTTAAAAAGCCAAAAAAAAAAAAAAAAAAGGCAGCAATATCAAGCCTTGTCACTTGGTGGCAGCACACCAAAGAAAACCAAAACACTTGAGCCAGAGCACAAAATTCCCTCCCAGCCAGCACATACTACTTTAATATCTCTCCTACAAGTGCCAGAATTCCTGGAAGGCTCTAGTCACATCATATATTTAAGGAAGGCACCTAAATTTTAAATACTACTGACATTACATTCAAGAAGATACTAAAGGCTCAAAATTAAAAGAGCTTGATTTCAGTCTTTTTGACATGTTTACTGGTTCACCTACCTCCACTAAAATTGCCAGAAACATACTAAACCATATTCCCAGACAGGCGCAAGGCTGAGCAAGCAAACAGAAACAATACTTGAAAGACTGACAACAAATCTCAACAGTTCCTACAAACTGAACAAAGTAGTGGACTCTGAGTCAGATGCATCAACTTGGATTGCATGCCATCAGAAAAGGCCTGACAACACACCAGGGTAACTCATTCCAGTCCTACCTCTCTTCCACCAGCAGAAACTCTTGCCAGCATCACACATGAAAGGCAACACCACACACAGTAAGTACTCAACAATGCTGTTGTAGTCAGTGACAATGAATGAGAACTGATAGTCTCTACCCGTTGAAATAATTGATGTTAAGCAAAGGTTAGATTTAATTAAATTAGTAATATTTAATAACAATTAAATAATTTAGAAACACTTTCAAGAAACATTTGAAACTGCTACTACTGAAGCAGGAAAGCGATGCAATGAGAACACAAATATGTGCTGACTTCCTTCTCCTCTGAGCAATGTTGTAGCAAAGGGTCATTTATCAAAGGGGCAACAGGATCGTTATCTTTTTGCTCAAACTGGTCTTCTACACACAGATGTACAAAGACATACAAACTATACAATGTCTTACTTCTGTAAGCACACGATAAACAGCGCTGTGTTGCACTATTTGTAATCTACATGCCAAATTTACTAATAAAAGATTAGCATATGCTACCACACCATTAACACACAAGTTACAAAGTCTTTATAGTACTAAGGGCTTTTTGTACCAAACATAAGATGATGTTATCCAAACAACTGATTTCTGGAATAAAGAATTTGGAGTACTCGTATGCAAGCTTCAGGGAGATAAAGCCGTCAGTTTAAGCCAAGCATTAGGAAGTAAAAATGACTGGTACCACTGAAGAGTGACTGCGATAGTTAAAAACATTAAATAAATTCAAGTAGAGAAGATTAGCTCTCCCTCCTTTCCCCCACCTAACCAAATAGCTTACTGTTGTCTAGTATACATGCAGCCTGGTAGGGCCCTTCAATTTTATCAGCTTCATTAAAACAGCACTTTCAGTGGGACACACATGAAACAACAGCCTAATCCAGCATTGCAGCAAGAAGATAAAATGGAGACCAAGGGAGAGAGATGAAAGTGAACACAGAAAGCAAGAGAAGTGCAGCAGCAGTTTGCCATCAGAGGGAGTACGAGCCTTAAACAAGTGTTCAGCTTCCAGGTGGGAGCAGACACACAGTTCTGTGATTGTGAACACCTACACAGGTTTAAGGGAGGGCTGGACCACCAAATTCTTGTTGAAAAACAGCATAAATGTGAAAGAGCTGTAAGAAAGCAAAGTTTTTGTTGAAAAAAAAGAGCTGCAATACTATTTTTACAAGTAAAAAGACACAGCCATGGGACAATGAAAAACAGCCTCAAAGGTCTGCCGATTTAAACTACTGATATTAAGAAAAAGTTAGGAAAATGTGCTCATGATACTTTTTTCCATAAACTTACTGCCTTCAAAAAAGAAAAAACAAAAAAGCATTCTATATTCTATATCACAATATGGATCTTGATTTTGGGCCTGACTGAAATGAAAATGGAAACACTAAACCAATAAGGCACATGACTATATATCAATCTACACTTTATCCCAAACTCTCAGCTCCACTTCAGTGCTGTTCAGTGCCAAGCATGCCTTGAACACAGTGCATGCTCTTCAATATTACCTGTAAGAACAGATCTTCAGCTGAGGCATGGAGAAAAGAGAGATGAAGGATTCTGTGTAAAAAGAAATAATGTTCCACCACTGCCACCACCACACATAAATTTCTAAGATTTCTTTTTTACCCCTTTTCCTAAAGAGGAAAGATAAACCATTCAGCATATTCAAGACTGCCAGACAAGTTCTAGACAACAATGAAGCACTCTCAGACCCACTCTGTTTCAGAAAGGAAAATGTTTGCCCATTTATCCATGTCCCAAGTTGCAGAATACACTCACTTCCTCATACACCAGGAAAAAACAGTTCTCTGTATTCCAGAGGTACTGAAAAAGTAGCAGAGTAGGTCTACAGTACCTCAGTGTATTATCTACATCCAAACAACGGAGCCATTCATTTGCTCATCCATTTTTCCTATTTAAAAGTGGTCTCAGCAAATTCAGTAGTAGTCTCGCATCTTTTAAAAATAGTGTCAATTGCATTTTAGATAGGGGAAACAAAACAAAAAAAAAAAAGAGAGACTGCTTCCCTAATTTTAAAAGGAAGGTAAACTAAAATCTGATTGAATCATAGAAAAATAACTCTTGTTGGGGTGGGGAGAGGGAAACACTTTTTTTTACAGGAATCAAAGCTGGAGGCACATACTTGGTGTTAAGTATGTCGCCTGCTTAGGACAAGTGTAAATGAGTCATACCATCTGTACTCACATTCAAATGATAGTCTGGCAAGATAGCAGGGATAACACAAAGCAATATGATGCTCTGCTCTTAATGCTGTGGATGCAGTTAAGCTGGGAAATAGAAGGAGACTTAGCAGTTAAACTAAGAACTACCCACAGTGACAGACACTGAACACCTTATTCTCTGAATTTATAATTAGTTGTAGAATGCTACACAGAAACCTATATAGTATAGAGGTACCTACAAACTCACATGTAACAATACTGCAGAGGCTGATTAATGCTGAATTTCACATTAATATTTCTATCTCACAGCATAATGCAGAGACGCTCAAAGTATAAATAGACTGGAGCAAGAAGTTATTGTGGAACATCAATAATTCAGAGAAGCTATTTAAGATAACCATTTGTTAGAGAGACAAGACCAAACGCATTGACTAAAAAATAACAACATGAAAACAACAGGATCAACACTGGCAAGCAGCTTTCTGAAGGAAGTTATGATGAGCAGAAAAAAAGCAATAACCGCATTTGAAAAAACAAGGAGCTCACAAAGACACAGTGTGAGACTAATCTCAGCGAAGGTGGGGGAAGTCTCATCCACAAAGAGGACTCGTGGCAGTATCTGAGCGAGGGCAGACAAAGCCATCACCAGCATCTGGACCAACATGCCACAGAAAGCTGCTATTCCCAAAACAGCTGGGTGGGTGGGGGACTCAAACTCATGGAAGTCATAACCAAGACTTATCATGAAATAAATTACTAATAATGGGAAAATGTGCCAAGTTCAAGTTTCTTCAGTATTCTTTTAAAAAGTCCTGGAAAGTTAAACTACATGGGAGGTTGAGCTTACCAACATTATTTTAGTTGTAATAAAAGCAATATATCTTAAAGTAAAAAACTAAGTTTTACTTTGGATCTCAGGATATGTAGTTTAACATATGTAGCACCAAACCCTCCATCTTTCACATCTGATGAGAGTCAGTGGTACCAAATGATGCTAAAGACTGTTTCAATGTAGCACAGAGTTTATTTATCATACTTACATATAAACTAGAGTACTTACAGGAAGGACAACAAGTTCTTCCCAAGATATTCCTGGATATCTCGGGGGCTGGAAGGAGGAGAATAGACATCCATCTGCTGTTCCAATCCTTGTGATGATTTGTTTATGTTTATACCAAGCTTTGAGGAGAATGAAATGTACAAATAATTTAAAATGGTATCTCACTCTCTGCTCGTTTTCATGCCTTCATCTTTTAATTATATGAGAAAACTGTTTATGATCTTAAAAAAAAAAATCACTGATGCACTTACATTGGTTTACTTACTTGACCCTCTAATTTTTTTGTAGGTTAAAATCAGGCATATTATTTCAGAGCATTCTGGAGGTTATAGTGACAGCATTTACAACTCCCAGCAGGTTTAGCAGCAGCAGAAAATTCACAAGGATACCTGCCCCCAATAATCACAGTTCACAAGTAGGTACACTAACATAAAATCAATACCATTAACATACACATGCAGCTGTGAGCCGAGCTGATTTAAGGGGAAGGAGGAGGATTTGAAGGGGTAGGAGGATGCTATCCCTTACTATTTCCTCAGTGACTACTATTTACCAAGGACAACCACGCGGAGGAGCCTCACAGGCAAACAAAGCAGTAATTCAAGCTCTTTCATTATGAATCAGCAGAACTGTCAGAGATTGGGGCAAAAGTATTAGACCATTTTTAAGTAAAAGTAAATTAAAAAACAGATTTAATAGTTCTCCTGATGTTGAATTCAACTCTGATTTGCTATTCAGATAAAAGCTTTGAGCTTGAACAGTTCCCTGGCATAAAACAAGAGTTGAAATAATGAACTGACAAGCCTGAAGACTTGTGAACCTATGAAGCATCCCAAATGACATAAGTGAAAACACGTGTTGATCCTCTGATGTTCACACCAGTGTTATAAATGAAAAAAGATTAAAGCAGAAGAGGAGTAAAATCCTCTAACAAATCCAAACCCCTTTACCTACGTGCAATTTCAGCATGTGCACGTGCATAATTTCAAACAATAACTACTTATGCAGAAAGCTGTATCAATCACTGAACATTCTTATGATATACTTGGAAATGACACACCTTAAAAAGAAACCACAAACAAACAATTGCAGCTCAGATGCCACTATGGCCTTCACTTTCACTTTTACAATTCTTTTAAGTACTTCAGAAATAATTTCCATTTTAAAAAAATGGGAAGAAGGCAAAGCAAGCAGAAGATGACTTCTGATCAAATTTCACATCAAAAGGACAGACACACAATAGCATTGCTCCTCTCATTGCTTCCTCAGCTTCCAAGCTGAGGGAAGAAATCTTTACATTTCACACATCTTTTAGCAAGGTAATTATCTGGATAAAAGTAAGGTAGCTCGCTATGAGTCACAGCAGTTCATACATAAATCAACCCTTTAAAGAAACTTCACAACCAGGACAGACTTCTTTAGAACCTACAGCTACTCTTCAAAAACACTGTACTTAAGACCAGAAAAGAGTAATGCTTTCCAATCTGAACAGATGTCAGTCACATTCAAAGAGAAATATAAATCAAGAAGTGATGTTCATAGACATTAAATCAGAAGAAAGCACAGGTTTGGAGCTATTTGAGTCTTATGTTTGTCCATAGCAGGTTGCCTCTCCAAGTCTACAGTCTGGCTTCACAGAAACCTCAGTGCTTAAAACACACAAGAGGACTGAAGAGTTAAAAAACCTCAGATTATGACTGTGGAACAGAGACTTTCTAGTATACAGTTGTGACATATTTCAGAACATCTATGGGAAGACTGGAGCTAAAAATGGATATTAGGTAGAGGGAGGAAAGAATTGCATACTTTAGGTATCTGCCAAGACACAAAGATCAGACTTGATCAATAGTATTTATAGGATAGCAGGGTGGCCATTTGTGAGGTAATCTTTTACCAGCACACCACCTTTAAGAAATTGTTTCTTGATTCATGGGTTTTTATAATCACTATTTAATTTTCATGTGTCTGAATTTTAACATTTCCACTCTACCTAATACAAGGATAGGAAAAACAGGAAAATGGGTTAGGAGTATTTTGGAAAATAAACATCCATCAGACAGAATGATAAAACCTAAATACTATTTCAAACAAAAAAAAATAAGTATTTGCAAAATTAAGTTACAGGCATAAAAAAGAATGCCTACTGAAAACATTCAGCTCATGCACTAACTAGAACAAATGATCATAAGTAAAAACTTCCTTGGAGTTGTTTCTCTCTCCCTGAAAAGAGAAGAGTACCTTTAAAAAGAGTATTTTTAGATTAATTTTTGAAAACAAAAACAGAAGTACATCCAAATGGCTTCACTGGATCTTTAATGAGGAAGTGCTATAATACACAGGCAATAACAGTGCATGCAGTCATTTCTCTATTCCCAGGGTCAGCAATGCAAATAGCAATTGTCTTCATAATCCTATTGATTAGGCCTTTTAAGAAAAAGATTGGAAAACACAGCAAAATATATGAAATAATCTTTGAATAGATTTAAGAGTCTGCAATTTCATATAAACACTAGTGCATGTTGTGGTGTTGTCTCATCAGCCTTGAGGCTATTGTAACAGGACAAAAACATGTTTTTAAAATGGGACAAGAGAAGAGTCAGAATTCATTTGGAACAGAGGCAGTCCACACAGGTGTGTCCAAACAAAGCTTTGAGATTTTAACACAGCTGAATGGTACGCAGCTTTCATGCCCCAAAATGCAAAACAGTTAAAGAGAACTGGCCAGTAGACTCAAGAGACACATTTTCACACATGGATTTAGCAGCACTTCACCTTACAAGAGGCAGTCAATTGCAAGTCAAATATTTGAGTGAAAAACAAGATCTGCATTTCCAGTTCACCATAATTCCACAGGAAACACAGAGGGTACTACCACACACTTTAGGACTTTCTTATTCCAGGGAAAAATCCAGTTGCTTAGACCTGTTTGGCCTGTTTGCCATACATCTCCTTTATGTGCACTCTGTCAACTGCTTAAAGTTTAAATCATGACTGCCACTTCCACATAAATGCACGAGGAAAACCGGCATTCTTACCTGCCAAGCACAAGTGCCACAGCAGATTCCACTATATCAATACAGCCGGCAAAGGGAGGAAAATCAGATACCTCTGACTGCCAGAAGTCAGTCACCTTCTCTATCTGACCTGAGAACTGCTGTACATAAGAGCACAATTTTGAAGTTCAGCAGGATCTGGTCATTACATGTATAAAAAAAAAGTTTTTTTTAAAAAATATTATTACATTTCACAGATAGCGGAACACTTCAAGGGATGAGAAAAAAGGCATTACCTGCTACAACTAAGTCTACTTGCACAGTGAATATAGACATTGCCAGGAAAATTAATCCCAACCAAGTAATGCCCTCAATGTAAAGCAGATCACATAAACCAAACTAAGATCTTGCTCAGGTAAAGTACCATTACACTGACTAAATAGAATTCACTTCCAAAGTACATTTGCCTACCTACAATTATCTAGGTGGCATGCTCTTTAAGCAAATAAACAAGTCAGATTTTTTCTTGACAGAGAAGAACCCAATAATTGTGCCACATGAAAATTTCAAGTTTTTCACTTCTTCAGGGAGAAGATAGGGGCCAGATGGGAAAAGATTATGAGAACACATCTCCTCTTACAAGGAGAGACTGTGGGAGCTGGACCCATTAGGTTAGAGAAGACAGAGAGGGGATCTCATCAATACTTATAAATATCTTATAGGTGGGTGCCAAGAGGATGGTGCCAGATTCTTTTCAGTGGTGCCCAGTGATAGGACAAGGAACAGTGTCCATAAATCAAGCCACAAGAAGTTTCACCTCAACACAGGAACAACTTCTTTTCATTGAGGTGGCAGAGCACTGGAACAGGCTGCCCAGACAGGTCGTGGAGCCTCCCTCTCCAGAGACATTTAAAAATCACCTGAGCGTGCTTCTGTGTCACCTGCTCTGTGTGACCCTGCCTTGGGAGGGATTGGACTGATCATCTCCAGAGGTCATTTCCAACCCTACTGATACAAAGACAACCTTCTGAACACAGAACAGCAAAATGATGTGCACTAAACAGGGTGCAATCCAGCACACTAAAACCAGACACAAAAGAAACCCCCTATAAAATTATTATTCTAGCATTTCTCCACAATAGCAATGCAATGTTGTAGTAATATCTCTCAGCCCTGACTGCTTAAATCCCTCCGTAGGGAGAAGACAAGCAAGCTACCACTAAATAAGATCACCAGGTGTAAGACTCTTCAGAACAGACTGCTGATTGCTTTACTAACACTTTTTTAACTAATCTCTAGGTGTGTTCAGAAGGACTGACCTGGGCAAATCAAAGTGAGTTACCCTGGGTTCTATTTTTGCTTTTTGGATGCACTTAAATAGCACATGATAACTTTTATACCTCATTAATTACTTTAATGCACTAATTACTTTACTTTTATTACTTCTGCTATATTTTTTAATTTGTGATTTTATCAGAGTAGCTAACAAAGACAGAAATAAAAGAAATATTTTGCTTTAATTACATGTGCCACTAATTAAAATTTTCTAAAAATGTCTTGAGATAAGTAGTCCACAGTATTTCCTTCATACAACGACAGTTAATGAGCTGAATCAATGACTTGGGGCCAGCCATAAAGTCTGTCAAAATTTTAGGATTAGCACAATTCTGTCAGACTTCATTTCATACAAGACGCTTCCCTTTTTCCCAGCTTCTTCTGGTTTTCAACACTGAACAGACCAATTAAGAGGAGTAATTGTAAAGAAAATACCATTTGGTCCAGAAGGGGCTACTGTCTAATGCAACTTTCAAACAGTGAGCTTTCACAAACTCGTTCCAAGTGCTTAGCTCATGACTTCCGTCCCTGAAGCAGTTTGAATTCAATCCTCTGGCAACAAAAATATATACTACTTAAGTGTTATTTTTTATAATCCTTTGAAAGCAAGTAGATGCTATACTTAAAACTTAGCAAGTCATATTCATATCTTTTCCTAATGTAATTTTTAAATCAAACATTTCCCTGTCCTGTTCTCTTCATACTCAAGCTTGAGCATTCCCTCGAAGTTCCCACAATCCATGCCAACAAACCACACTGAAAATAGATTAACCTTTTGTCTAGTCTTATCACTGAGAACCTTTGTACAACATAATACAAGAAGTGCAACAAAAAGCACTATCTCCTATAAAACAAGGAACATAAAGTACAGAATAAGAGAAATTTACCATAAATGTAATTTAATTTGCAGCACTGTCTCTGATTTTTAAACACTAATAGCTACATAATACAGGTATTCTCAAAACTTTGCATATTTTTAGTAACTTGATTTATTTCAGCACAGCAAAGAAGATTCTGCCATCCTCTCATATTCTGTCCTCTTACTGAGAAAATCTATAATCACATACTTAGGTAAGCTGTTTTAAATATCAAACTATGTTTCTTATTAACACTGTGCACAATAGTTCTTTATTTAATGTTTGTCATTCTTATTCCCTCTCCCCACCCTTCCCCCATTCCTGTGGTCGTTTGTTTATGTTTTACATTTTTATGTCACCCATCTGGATTTTGACACCTACTAGAAGCAGCACAACATTGCCCTCCAGCCCGAAGCAGAGACAGCTAACTTACTCAGAAAAGCAGCTCCCAAACAGCTACCTAAGACTTTCAGGCTAAAATAAAAATAAAAAAAAGTTAAAAAAAAAAAAAATAAAAAAAAAGGTGCTGATGACCAGCTTCAAGAACCACCCCAAAGTAGGGGCTATAACCTAAGTCCTCACAAACATACAGGTGATATGTAGGCATCTGGTTGTTTGGAAACTGTTCAGAACCATTTTATTATATCCTTATTTGCCAAAGAAATTATTCCCAGTGCATTCTCACAGTCAAAAGACATGCCCAATTTGTGCTGTTTCCTTGTAAACAAAGCTTTGTAGTTTTACCATTGCTTATTCCAGGAAAATAAAACCAGTCAGATGGATGAATAGCTGCATCCATAATCCGCTGAATTAAATGTTTTTGCAGCACAGTCAAACTGAGAAATAGAGGAGTAGTCTAAAGGAAGGAATAGTCCACCTTGATAAGGTTTTCATTAATGGCAATTCAAAATGTTATCTCTAGCTGCTGATAAAAATACTTGCACAACCAGTGTGCTTATGTTGTGGTATCATACAACTACATGAGGTGACATGTGGAATATAAAACACTAACTACTATTTTTTGTTTCCATTTCCTATTGAGCTGAGATGAAAAATTTTCTTCTATTCCAGAAGGTTGCAGTTTACTCCTTGACTGACATGCTTCATTTACTATTTGTAGAGTTTATTGCAATTTAGACATTTTTCTTACTAGGTATTTCCCTACCCTAAGCACATATCTCTGTGCAGGGAGATAGAAGGATCACTAGTCACAACAGGCAAGGCTCCAAGCCATCACTGGCTGGTGATAAGTCATCACCGGTGAATTAAAGCTGCACGCATAAGAAGCACAAATGTTGAAGGGTCTTCTATCCATACATGTTTCTATGAGGAAAAAAAGACTGCAGCAAGTTCAAACTGCTTTTGGCGCATGGTTTTCAGGTAACTGGACTATCTGAACATGGTCTTATACTTTCACCTCCTGAGAAGAGATGGAAGGCAAGTGAAAGTGTCATTTTCTGAACTCCACCTGCAAAACTGACTGGTGGAACATGTAATCAACCTAAGAGGGGGAAAAAGCAACTTTAAAATGCTGCAGGAAAACTGACACACTGTTGTCAGATTGGAGATGGGGAAAAGCTGAGGATCTTGACAGGTAGCACATGTGGTAAACAGAGGAACTTTTCTTCTTTCAAAGTTTTCAGTCAATGCAAGTCAACATGGTGTGTTATAATGAGAAGCAGGCTTCTGAAGACCCTAGGTTCTTTCACACTTAAAGAGGAATTCACATCCACACTCAAACCCCAGAACAATCAAGAACCAGACAAGAAAATCAAGCCTGTTGTTGAGTTTCAAAACACATTCTGGGAAGTTTAAGACCAACAGAATGAAAGTTTCTTTCTCAGAGAGAAAGGTCCAAGGCAGACCAGAGTCAAGTTTCTCCACTCACCTCCAGCCCCAGACCAAAGGACACACACAAGACACATCATCTGTGATTATGGGACTTCTGACACAAAGACAGACAGTAGAGTAAGTTTAGCTGATCCAAAACGCTCCTTTCTACTTCCTACTTAGGAAAACTTTCAAGGAACATCTTCACAGTCCTATACAAACCTAAATAATTTGCCTCTTCCCTCCCTTTTCACTATTTTGCAGAAGAAAATAATGAGAGACTGCTTAAACTCAGCTACCACCTAATATCAAACCATAGCCTTAGGCAGGAGATTAAAAGCCAGTGAGTTTCAAACATTATTGTTTGAAACCTTGCAAATAAAAAAAAATAAAACAAAAACCCAAGGAGAAGCCCATCATTAAACTCCATCCTAAAGTTACTGAACTCCAACCTTTCATGAAAATTTACCTACTCCACTGGCTCAAAGAACAGGGCTGATTCAGGCAATTATTCCATTTCTCACACACACTGTCCTACCCTACACCAGAAATACATTTGCATTCAGTAGTTCGTGTGTCTGTATTTCCTTCTCCTATCTGTCAGCTGAAAATGTTGGCCTTCACTGTGGTAGATAATATCCAAGTCATATAATTAGCATAGTTTTGGCTGTTAATTAACCTCCTAAAAGAAAAACAGAATTACAAAAAAAAAAAAATCCTAATGTTTTGGTCAGTATTTAACCTTGCTTGTTACAGGTCATTTTCATTGTTTCCTATCTAGTGAAAAAAATCAAGACAGTGCAAATATACACCAAAGAAGTTGCCACTTCACTTCTGCAGCCATGCCACACAGTGAAAAGTAAGAACTTGGCATTCTGAACAGGCATCCCGTGACAACACAGCACTTCCCAGGCACGCTGCATGTCATTGCACTCCACACAAGAGCAGGTCATGAAACCTCAAGGTCAAATGATGTAATTCCAACAATTCTTCCTCTTTTCTTCAATTATCAATCCTACTTTTACAGGTTACTTTTCCCAAAAACAAGGTGTCAGTGTCAGGCATCATAAAAGAAGCACTAGTGTGTAAGACAGTCATATATGTATGACTATATATAATGTAAAAATAACCCAAAAACAAACACCAGGGCTTTCTGGAAACATCTAAACCACCTGTATGTCAGTAGAGGTAATAAGGGTTGCCACAACATGGAAAGCTGAGCTCCAGCAGACACATCCATCCTGTCTTTGGGTTTAGCTCACCATATCCAACCACTGGCATCAGATCAAGCTTCTGGCCCACAGGTGTTATTTGTGCTTCTGGCCATTTTGTAGGCAAAGAGTGAATTTTCTAAAGAACTTGCTCCAGAATGACAGTTCCCAAATGACTCTGCAACACCTCCAACCAACAGGGAGGAGAGCACTGCTAATACTGCTGTGGCAAACTTCCAGGGACAGGAGCTCAACTTCCCTGACAGCCTCCACAGCACCGCTGGCATTGCTGTCCCTCCCCTCCTTCAGATACTGTTTCTTTGGCTTATGTAATTCCAGCTGAGAGCTTTATAGAAGGAAACATATCTGGCTGCTCCCCCAAGAAAGGGGTGGGATATCAAGACAGGAAACCAGTGTGACACCCTAAATGCATGGGGTATTTTGTTCAGCCATTGCAACAGCAAAAGAGCCTTCCAGATGACAACAAGGCTAAAATGCAAAGATACAATCAACAGTTCTTTAACAGTTATGGCAATTTTTCTGCAAATTTCTTCTAATACTTATCGACACAGACTCACGAACCATGGCACTTCTAGTAATTGTTCTTGAATTACATATGCAGTAAGTTTAATACTTAAATGGTTATGAAAGCAGTTTTAACACATGCAGAGTACTATAGAAATTTTATCAACCTTCAGGTATGAAAACCCCATAAATAATCTGTTCAAATGCAAGCTACATAAAAAAAAAAAATCACACTTTTTAAACAATTATGGCTTGTTAGATGGTGAGAGTCTAAAAAAAAAAAAGGAAGCAAATTCAAGATGTGCAAAGTCAAAGTCCTTTAAAGATAAAAGATATGGCTGCATGTAGCTATATTTGCCCTTCCAAAATAACAAACTTAATATTCTTGATCCGAAAACATTTTTTACATCTCTGGGTGTAGAAAAACAGCAGGAGGCATCCTCTTCCATGTATTATTCACAATGTTAGTTGGAGATTACAGATGCTGTGAAAGTCCCCTTCTCGTGCTGTAAAAAGGTGCAGTAGGTACAAAAAGGAATCAATATCTTCAAGTCATGGCAAACGCAGCTCCACAGGGTAGCTGGATACCTGTTGGGTTATGGATGATCCTTGAAGCTCACCAGAAGAGCACTGCTATCCACTGATGCTGACAAACTGTGACATCCTAACCATTTCTATCCTCCTGGCTCTCTCTGGTGCTTTATAAATCCTCTCTTCACCATTCCTTTTCACTCTCATCATGAAAACACTCCAAAAACTCTCTTGAGCTCAGTTTCTTATAGAGTAGATTAACTTGACTACTTGCATCCCTGATTGCAGTAATTATGATTTGCTAAACTTGGGTAAAAAATAGAGAAATGTCTATGGACAAGTCATAAAATATTCTTTACTTGAAAGGTTTTATGCTAATAGATTTACCATTCTGTAATCTAAGTAGTGTTAGATAATGAATTTTAAATGTTCCTGTACTTGTGGATGGAAAGAAACCACAAACAATGTCAGTGGGTAGGAGTGGAAGAAATAAATGAGCTGGTTGGTTACTATAGGATCAGTACTGTAGCAGGTCAATAATCGCCCTTGCAGCTTTGCAGGTGACAGAAACAAGAAGAGAAAGTGTTCTTCTACAAGTACTCCTTAATACTGAAAATTATCCCCCCAGAAAGAAAGATCACTGTTTAAAAAATAAATAGGTAATAGATACAGCAGAGCTATAAAACAAAATATGGCTCCTGGAACTGAAACAAGGAGCAAAGGAAATAAAAGCCATCAGGCAGTACCATTACAGAGTTCTGATTTGGCAGAGCCTGCACAGCAACACAGTGTTATGCATAAGACCTCTTTCTATTGATCCTCATGTTTTAGCAAACACAGCAAGAATGGAACAAAACTCTGCAGTTACAAAGGGACAGAGGACAGGAGTGGGGAATTCCATTAACAATGCTGTTTCTGAAACATCCTTCTACCATGACTTGGGACATTGCACTAATTTGAAACAATGAGCAATGAAGTAACCAGAAAAACAGTGTTAGCACTTTGTTTTTCTTCCTCTCCTGATTGTATATCCCTCCTTTTAACCTACCAACAATACTTTGTAGGGATACACTGGTGAGTGAATGAAATGTTAGCAGGCACTACACAGAGATCTGAGGCAGGAATGACACATCAAGTGCTTGAGATGAAAAAAAAAGGACTCCCATAGATTACCTGCCCACTCTCATGAGCAACTGAGAGAAGAAGCAGATGACCTGAAGATGGGACAAGGAAGGAGAGAATACCAATCACCCCAAACATGGTACAAAACTTAGTCTTCAGCAATGGATTTAAAGTACTTAATTATTTATTAGTTATAGATTATGTTAGTATATAAATAACTACAGAACCTCCTGAAAATGTTTTTCAGTGCCCCCAGGTGAGCTGTCTAGGACACAAGTAGCTCCTTCATCTAAGATCTGGTCTATTATGCTGCCTGCTGCTGGATGACCAGGTTCCTGATGGAAAGCTCAACTTCCTCCTTTGTCAAGAGGACCAGCATAGATGGCGCTATCAAAATAAAATCAAAAAGGAGAACAAGCAGCAAAATCTTGAAACAGAATGTGGATTCCTCATGATTGCTAGAAGTTCTGTAAGCTCTAAAAAAAGGCTTATTTTGGTCTCAATGCTTTAACTGTAATTTAATATTCATTTTCTCCTGATTGTTCTTGCTTGTTCTCCCTTCTCTTCCTTCATTAAGGCAGTGCTGTATCTTCACTTTGCCAGAGAAAAAGAAAAAGAATCCAGATGTATCCATGCTTTCTTTTCTGCACCAGATGGAAGCAGGTACAGGACTTCAGCACAAAGTGAGAGTGGACCTTGAGTCTAATAGCATGAGTGCAAAATGACCAAGAATGACTTATAGGCAAATGCTCATCATCTTGAATTAGAAAGGTCATCAAGTTCATTGTCTGAGAATATGGAAATATAAAGCATTTAGGATAACTTCACAACAGTTCAAGACACCGTCAGACTTTGACTTAGGTCATGTAAACAGGCAATTACCTAAAACACCTGAACATTCAGGAAGTTCTAATATGAGTCAATTGCAATAACTTGTAAACACTTTCACCCCCATCCCTGTAAATTTAGTTTTGAAGTTTAACAATATAAACTTGAGTTATTTTTTTCCCTTTTTTTAACCACACCCCAAGCATTAGAATAGGCAGACCTCTGCTTCATACTTCCCAAATTTATATACCATTTCAGTAATTTACTAAGAAAAGTATTTGTTCTCAGGCTGCCATAAACAGGTCTACTCTATTAATGTAGAAAACAATCCACTTACATAGTACTGTTCACTCAATTCACATACATACAATTACTGTACAGATAAACAATGAAAATCTCAAATTATATTCAATCCATAGTAAAGAGCATCTATTATTTAAGGACAGAAGTCATCAGCTAAGTCATTAGTGTCAGCTAACAAGCAGTTTCCTAACCTACAAGAATGCTATAAACCAACTATTTTGTCCCTCTTTCATTTGCATATCACTGCTGGTGCTTCCTCTCTCTGCACCCACACAGCTGGCTACAAGTCTCATCTTCCCTTCTCTCCCAGCTACTCAGTCCCATCACTCTTACATTCCACTCTGGTTTCTGTGCTGAAATGGGTCAGTGCTGTATAATTCATCAACAGCAGAATCACAGATGAATTAACAGAGTTAAACTGGTATATTGCCACCCCCTGGGGAGAGTGCTAACGTCTTTATTAAGGAAAGAGTAACATTCCCTGATACTTCAGATCTTAAACATTAGGATTCTTTTCTCATTTGTACAAAGGATAACACTAAGACACCTTATTCCAGATGCATCTTCAAATGGAAGATAAGAACTTGTCCTCCATCCCCCACAATGAAAGGAAAACAAACTTCCCAAAAATCAGCACAGTTAGCATGCTCCCAGTGATGTACTGCTTTGTTTACTTTTTTATTGATGTGAAATTTTCTGTGATTAGTACTGCGATACAGATTATTTAAACACAAACATTATAAATAACTTTGAAACAGTTAGTCACTGTAACTAAGGCAACAAGTCTCCCGTTTAATTTCCAGAAATAGGAGTAAGAAATAGAGGTAAGAACAAAATAAAAAGTTGGTAAGAACAAAATAAAAAGTTGGCAGGAACAAGAAAACAAATCATCAGATACTGGTTTGACTTCAGGATGGCCCATCCATTTAGAGAAAAATACCAGGTATGGCAAATGAGAAACAAACTTGCGCTGACAAAAGATGAAGCAGAGAATATGACGTATATAACAGCAAATACACTTAATTTCAATAATCGTATTTCACAACCAACCCCTTTCAGTTGGTTGCAACAACCATAGGAATTTGGGAAAATAAGGATCCATGTCAGACAGAAGACTGCTAGTTTAGTCTCAACAGCTACTAGTTTCCTACAGGAATCACCTTTTTTTGTGGGTGCTAAAGAGTCACTTCTTCATGGAGACATGCACATTTACCTCATTCTTCCCCTGATACTTGCCTCCAAATAATGGTCAGAAACTTTCGATGCTATCTACATGAATAGACCTTTATATCCTCACAGAAGCCTGCTGAGTTAACAGGATCCGCCTTAAAGATCTGACTGCAGAATCAAGGCTTGCTTTGTTTCTCCCCCACCTTTTTTTTCCCTTTTTCTTTTAAAAGGTTTATTTTCTTGACTGAGAAGAACTGCTTGTTCACAAGTCAAAAGTTCCCAAGTTATCATGGGGCAATCTGATCCCCCCAAACGAACACGTGGTAGAACCAGGTTCTCTCAACACGTTCTAATGGAAGGGCTGGTAATTACTGCGTATAACAAGATAAACAGAGTTCAGGTTACTCAGAGTTGTCCATCAGCTAAAGAAACTTATCTTCTCAGCACATGTAAGTTCTTAGCCTGGGAACAAGAGAACTAACAGTAAGACTTCAGATGTCTTGGTAAGAACTGCAATTTCTTAATTTAATTATCTTGCATGCAGTTTGAAAAGATCAGACGCAAATTTTAGAAAGAACATATGATGGACAACAGAGCACAAAGAGTTGGTTCTTAGCCATTACAAGATACATGAAAGAAATTATTGGGTTTTTTTTAAAAGAAGAGTAACTTTAAAGTAACTTTTACCCAAAAAAAGTCAAAAATAAAACACACATCTCATTAGTCTACATCTGAACAGAATTTGTAGAGCAATACCACATAATTCCATTCCCACCATATCCCTCCCTCATCGAACAGCAGCAGCTCCTTTTCATCACCACAGGAGACCATTCCTCCTCTTAGTGTAATGAGGAACTAGTTGGGACATTTATTCTTGGCATGAATTCTGAAAGAATGAAGTCTAACGCTGGCAGTAATGAAAATAGCAACCATAGCGGCATTCGGAGCGTTCACTATGACACTGCAAACATTTGTTTAACTGCCAATTGAACAAGATCCATCTTAGCTAAGAGAAAGATATAAATGGGCAATAAAGAAGTCAGTGCTCTCACTGTTCAAGGACTTTAAAGATAAGTGGTCATCCTAATATCCTCATGCAGTTGTTCCTACTTAGATCCTTACCACTCATATCTGACTTCAGGAAATAAATGCACTGCCTCAAGCACAGTCTAGCAGTCATACAGGAAAATCCCATAAAAATCCTTTCAAATGCCCATCATTATTAGCCCCAAGACATCTTTCTATTACATATTTGAGATTCTGAGAAAATGGGAAATTCATAATATTAAAACTATGATGCACTGAAAGAAAAAAATAAAGCTTTATCAAATACACTGACACTGTATCCAATGACTTTTGACAGAAATAGTTATATAGCTGCAAAACTAAAGAAAAAAAGAGCCAATTTTGATTAGTTTCCTGCCTTTCAACAAGACTCTGCTGAAATGTAGGCTTATGTGAGCCTAAAAGATGACCTGTAGGTACATACGCAGGTAAGGCTTGTAACAGAAAAGGAAAAAATCCCTGGGCTCTTGGGCAATCCAAATTTTACCTACACACTAAGAAAAACTAAGCTGACAATTACCTCTTAGGTGTAAGACAGACTAACTCACAACCCCTTAAAGTAAGAATTTATCTGTTCTGGGAAACAGTTAATGTACCTAGAAACTATGTTTTTTGCATAACAAAAAACTGAGAATATACTTAGCCTTTCAGTTAGCTATGCAGAGGTGAGAGGGATTTGTCACAGAAGAACAAGGTATACCATTATGGATACCCACAAGCAAGCTACTCCTTTTTTTTGCCCCCACCCCATACCTTCCCTTCCACACACTTCCCCAAAAATGGGGGGAAAAACCCCACATTTTGTGATAAAACATTAGTGACCCTTGATCTAAACTGGACTGTCAGTGCAGCTTCTTACAGCAGTGTAACACAACATTTCAGGGAGAAACAAACTTTTTTCTAGGCTTCGTCCAACTCAGCATTTTTGCACTTAAAGCAGTATCTCATCTCGAAGAGCCTGGTATACAAGCACCAATATATGAAGACAATACAAAAGCAAATGAACTTAAAAGCCCATACCTCAATTATAATGTACATTTACCATATTTTTCATCTCTACATTGAATAGTTTAACATTCAGAATTTACAATTTGCTTCCTTTGTCATTAAACAACAGCTGGACAACACTGCACAAAAACCCAAGAGCAAGGAGAGCAATCCACAGCTTCTAATTTGACACTTGAATGACTACTTTTCTATATCTGAGTTACAGTTTGCTATTGAGCATTACAGGTATCAGCTTTGCCCAACAGAGTTCAATTTAGCTTTAAATGCAATTTCTGCAAACATGGCGTATGAGTTTTTTTGATACCTGATGTACTTTGAAAGCAAACATAAGTAATTTCTGAAAGTGGAGTGTACACCCTCAATTATGTCAAAACTTTGAAATATATTCCTACCTGGTAGGACAGCAAAGCAATAAAGCCCAAGTAGTAACACAAATTTATAGATAATGCACTGCCTGGCTGGTTGTTGAACCCAAGGAAAGGCCTGCTTTTCTCAGTGCATGGAAAACCTGTATTCTGAAGGTTAAACGTGTCAAATCAGCCTCCACAGACAAACAAATATTTGAGCTTCACAAACACATTAAGCATCTGCAGGATCAAAGTTTTGTTTATCAGGTACTAAGTAAATTAAATCAAGCAAGCGGAACTGGGATTTCACCCTCGAAGCTCAACTAAGAGCCTCAGAGTAGAATTTCTCATGTCATTGTAACTTCCCAAGCACTGCTCTTACATCAGACTAGCTTGCAGTAACTTGAAAAACTAAGCAAGTGCAAGAAAACACTAAGCTTCTTGTATGGCATAAATCTGCCTGCCCCCAGCATAATTCTGACATTTAACATAGAGCCCTTCTACGTTACCAAAGAATAAAATCAACAAGCTTATGTTGAATTTGGAAAAACAATCTTGATAATTACATTTAAGTAATACTTCATGTAGTAAAATTTTTGTTTCAGAAATTTGTTGTTATTCTGACAGTTGAAGAAGGAAACTAGCAAATCACTTCCCTTCTTCATACCAGCTGAACAGTACAAACAACAGAACAGCCTTTGCACCTCCCTGTGAAGCACAGCCACCACTGAAGACAGAGTCACTATTGAAGATTACAAATACACAAGACAGCCTGCTTTACTCTAACCAAACACTACAGAGCAAAGCACACGTTTCAAGCAAACAAGAAGCATGTTTCATGAACTCCTGAAGGGGAACACCTCTACTCCCATACAGTTCCACAGGCTGGTTTTCATAGAGCAGGTGGTGCCACACTCTCAGCACAGCATCCTGATCTCAAGTCAAGACAATCTGCAGCATGCTGCAACACTGACCTGCAGGAATGCTCTGTAACTACCAAAGCTGAGGGATTTCATGTTAACATCACTCCTCATGACTTTCTGGCATTCTTACACAGTTATAACAGAATTCAGTTTGAAATAACTGATTTGTCAAGCAACTGACAGTTTAGCAGCAGCAATGCAGCTGCTGCTAAAAATCATTCCCTCTACAAAACACTGTCCAAAACCAGCATTCCCTTCCTTTCCTCCTTCCCTTCCCTAGCACCCACTCTTTTATGTGAAAGACTATTCCCAGAGTATCAATTCACCTTTACAAATCTGTGAAGCCTCTAAAAAATCCACATTGTACTTCTTCTGGATTAAAACTTGCATTATGATGGAAGCTGAAAGCCTCACACGCATTACTCTGTCAAACCAATGGTCCCACACAGTCCAATATTTCACTTCAACATCTGCCAATAGCAGGATCCTTCCCAGAAGAAAAGTTCTGAAATACAGTGCTTTCAAGTTCACATACTGATAACAGGCTTTTTGCTGGCTATTTTACAGTGATTACTTGCAGAACAGTTGTAGTTCTTGGTTTTAACAGAAGAGCTTATTTAATAGAAGAGATAAAAAGTGCTTATTTCTGTGAGAACTCTCCCATAGAAGAACAGCAACAAATCCTGAAAGGAAACCTAACTCAAAGGACACTAAATGTATTTAGGATCCACAGTTGTTGCTGATGCATAGATGAGGTTCTAAAACAACATGAGACTTCATGAAGTTTACATACAACACAGCCCCATATCACCAAATGTGCCTTAGAAAAAAATCCCAAGGGATCATGCAACCTTAAGTGTGAAAACACAGATGCGTATGTAACTAATGAAAGGGCTCGCAGGTAAGGATGGGCTGATACTGATCAGCATAACAAACACAGGATACCAGCTGCCTAACCACCCCCAAGTTTCTACTGGATTTTTTTCCGCGGGGCTTTTTGTTTTGTTTTGTTTTTCGGAAGGGGGTGGGGTCTTAAAGTGTTACAGTTGGTTATCTTCAAGGAAGAGTAACAAGGAGACCCACAGCAGGATGTACGAGCTTTTTACGAGGAATTTGGCCTCACACACATGAAAACAGGAGAAAACACCATTCCTACGAAACATCTTTTCATAGGCGGCAAACTGGCAGCGCAGACCCTCCCACCTTTGTATCCTGACACCGCACAGGAGACAATAGGTAGGACAGGGGAGACACCAGGAAAGGACAGAGCAGCGAAGACAAGTATTTTTCACCAGCTGGGATGGAAACCGACGAGCCTGGCAGACAAAGAAGGGTGTGATGCGACGAGAGCAACAACCCGCTGAAGGCACCAAGAACCTCCTTCGCTTTCAGGAGGGGAGCGCGGGCTCGGGGAAGGTCTGTCAAAACAGCGGGAGGCGAAACACACGGCGGCCGAACAAAAGATTTTAAAGGCCTGGAAGGGAAAGGTGGAGGGACGAGCAGGCGGCTCCCGGGCACGTGAAACCGCGCAGGGCAAGGGCCGGGTCCGGGAGAGCGGCGCCAGCTCCATCTCCATCTCCGGGCACGCCGCCTCCCGCCGGCAGCCTCCGGGTCCAGCCCCTCATACCGGCCGGTCCCTCAGGCCCGGGTACTCCCGTCCAGACACCCCGTCCTTCCCAAAACAGGCGCGGGGCACGGCTGGCCTGGGGGCAGCCCTCAGACCCACCTCCATCACCCCTCCCGGGCTTCCCCTTCGCTCCGGGGCGGGGGCTCGGCAGGGACCCGCCGGCGAGGCGAGGGGCGAGCGGGCCGCCGCGGCCACCTGTTCGGCCCGGTACCTGGGAGGGACGGCGGCCCGCGCCCGCCCCGCGGGGGCACCGGCGCCCGCACCGGGCGCACATGGCGCCTCCCACCCAGCCCGGACCCCGGCGGCGGCGGCAGCAGCCATGCTGCCTCCCGCTGCCCGCCGCCTGTCACCCGCGCACGCACGGCACCCCGCGGCGCCGGAGGGCGCGCCCGGCGGCACCGGGAATGGAGGAGAAGGGTGAGGGAGGCTCGGGAATACCCACCTGCTCGCGGAGTTTCAGGAACACCATGGCGAGCGCGCGCCGCCGCCTCCGCCCGCCGCCAACGACTCCCGGCTCCGCGCGCCGCGCGGCCACGCCCCCCTCGCCGCCACCGCCCGCGCGCCGGCCGCGCCCCCGGCCACGCCCCCCGCGCCTGCCGCCGCGCGCCGGGGCCGCGCGCCCTGCCCTCGTGGGGGCGTGACCTCCTCGTGCCCCGCCCTCCGGCCCCGCCCCACCCCTCGAGCTCCCCAGCAGCTTCCCGAATGAACCCGCCCTCACCACCAAGAGCCTCGCTGATTGGCCCTCGGGAGGCGGGGCAGAGTAAGGGCGGTGCTGATTGGCGGGTGAGGAGCGGCGGGCCCGGCGGGCCCGGCACGGGGCGGTAACGTGGAGTGGGCACGTGGGAGCGGAACGGGAGTAGGCAGCCCTTGGGAATCGCCCTGCTTTCCTCTGGCACGGCCTCGGCAACTCGGAGCGAAAAGCTCCGGGACGGGGGGTACCGGCACAGGAGGTTTGGCCTGACGTGGGATTCCTCCGGCACCAAAGGCAGCTCTGAGTTCCTGATCCAAGGGGAAGGGTCCGGGAAGGAAGGAAGGAAGGAGACCTGGAGGGGGATGATCGTGCTTGGGAGTGTCAGCAGACCGGGTAAACACATAGAGAGGCGCTCTGACAAAATGCTAGACTTAGCAGACATATACAAATAGAATCCAGAAGATAGTTCATCTGAAAAAGAGAAATAGGGTTTTGCAGTGTATTTATTGAGTGTTCGCCTCCTTTGGACCAGCGGAGAAGTCACCTGCAACGCTCTGATACTGTATTTTGACATAATTTACAGGCTTACTGTATGCTGTACATCAAGCACAAAGTGACATATTAGTATAGGTGGGACTTGAAAGGCCTCTTGTGAAAGGAACGAGAAGTGATGTATGTAACCCTGAAATTAGACTATGCTGCTCTTCCATAAAATAATGCTGCAGCCATCCCAGCCCAGCACAGTAACTATGACTGGGAAGAGTTATTTTAACGTGAAATTTCATTGCCCACCCTCCCCCCCCCCCCCCCCCAAAAAAAAAAAGAAAAAAACAGCAGACTGGAGAGACTGAGGCTTTTTGGAGTTGTATATTGCTACAGACAATGCTGATATGAATGTTTCCAGTTTCTTGATTTTCTTGTAGCTTCAAAATAGACCGTGACTTCTTAAAGCTCCACATACCATTACATCTACTTAGATTTTATTATTAACCTAAGAAAAATGAATGTTTAATAAAGCAACAAGTATATTTTGTGTGAACACTCATTTGTGTGGTTTTGCCCTCATTCATCTGCTTGTTATTGATTCCAGTAGGAGCCTGGCACGTGGACATCTTCTTTTGGAGACTGGCAACGTGAGACCAGAAGGGTTTTCTATGGGTGCTAGCTGAGGCAGATATGTTAGTTTTGAATATCAGTGATCTGCTGGGATATGTTTGTTTGGTTTGTTTTATTTAACCGGTAAAGAATTGTAGTCCGATTTTACCAGGCAAAGGGAAAAAATGCAACATTGCCATACTTTCTAAATTAATGTTACTGACATGTGTGTATATCCAGAAATGCTGATTATGATAACTAAATGAATGCTTTAATGAATTTCAAATAACCTTCTAGTTTATTATTTGTGTGCCTGTGGGTTTTTTTTGTTGTTGTTTGCTTGTGAATAGAAGTATTTTGCAAATTGCAAATATGATATAGGTAGATTTTGACACTATGAGAAGCAGTTGAGGACTGTGACAACAATGTGGTAGAGAGACCAATGGTTGTGGAAAATAGAGATAATTTTATCATTGCAGTCAGTGAAGGAGAAAATGACATCAGGAAGCATTGCCTTTGTCTGTCCCCATATTGGACTGCTCCTTTTCAAAATGAAAAGAATGTCTGAGAGCTGATAAAGTTCTTTTTTCCCCTGTGAAGCTTATTAATTTATGGAGTTATTCAGAAAAACATCTACTTTCAGCTCACCTGCTATTTCAAGCAATTTATGTAGACAGTTTATCCTACATGAAAATGTCTCACCTGTCTCAGGAACACCTCGTGCAGATTGGAGCCAGGTACTGGTTCAGTGGGGGAAGGCAAATCTGTACATTACAGGTTTTCCAGCTCCGTGCTCCAGTACTGAGCATACAGCCCGGGACAGGCCTGTTGGCTGTACCATCTGCACTGAAATATATCATCAACCAATGGATCTCTGACCACTGATCTTTTCTTTTTTTCCCCCTCTGGATTATAAGATAATATAGCATGAAAAAATTTTAAGTGGTAAAATGAAGAAGTAAAAACATGGGTCTCGGTAATACCTGCCTGTTTCAGTTTAAGCACGAGAGGTTGTTGAGATGACTTGCATACATGAAGGTGGATAACACAGAAGTGAGGGATTTTCTGAGTGTTGTTTCCCTGATACCAAAGTTGCATGTGAATATTTTTACTTGAGTCACGATATAAATTACTGCCTTATTCTGCAAAAAACAGCCCAGAAGGGCATTAGAACTGAAACAACAACAAAAAAAAAAGTATCACCGGTATCAGTATTGTCTGATCTGCTAGTGTCCAAAAAAATACAGTATTTGACTGCAGAGTGATAGAAATAGAACAGAAATGAAACCACCTCAGAAGTTAGATGTAACAGTGCTGCAAGGAAATGAGCGCTTTTAAATGTTTTGTTAAAGGGTAAGTCACTGTCCAAGTGTCCCTTAGGGGCATTCACAGAATATTTCACACAAGTCTGAGTATTGACATACAAACACAGCAAAACCACAGCATTTCTGATAGTGTTCAGAAGATACTTCTGCAGAAGTTAAAAATTTCCACAACACTTTTTAATTGGACAATTTGTAAATTATTAGCAGCCTGGCTCTCCCGAGGGCACACTTTCAGCAGAGAGCCATAGGCTTTAACTGCACAGTTAATGTTAGTACTAAATCTTCATGCTGTAACTTATCCCACAGCACGTAACACTACCCAGTGTTTTAAAGATAGGACTGTATGTGCTGCACTGAAATACATTACAGGATCTAATTGAAGAGACCATAGAAACCTCATACTGGAGATGTTTTTTGAGCTCATTTGAAACATCCTCGTGGTTTATTTACTTTGCCAGGAATGCCTGTGTTCTTGGCTCTTTCTGACTGAGGGCTTCAATGAAGTAGGTATTCATTCTTTTTACATTGTTCAGTGTGGGTAAACAGGCACAGAGGTCAACAGGCTTACACAAGGTCATGGCATGAGTCACTGTTGTGGCTAGGAATAGAATCCAGGAGTCCTCATTGCCACTGCTCTCCTCCAAACACTGCCCTGTACTCCTAAATTAAAGCAGGGCTAATTTTATTTCTGCACAGAATACAAGGTGTCTGAAATCAATATAAATATTACAGCTTCCAACAGAGGGATGGATGCATTTCTCTTTATGGCCCTGAATCAGCACTACTGGGGAGCTAGATGGAAACCACACTCATTTTCTAATGGTATGCTGGGAGCATCATCATAAAGATTTTTACACATTCTGCGACACATTTCATCCATCAAAATCTAAAACACTTAGGGCTTTGTAGTTCTGTCCCAGAGATTCCATTTTGAATTGTTGGCTGTTCATAGTTACTGATTGTAGTGGAAACATATTAAGTATCATAATGTCTTCATCAATCAAATATCATCAGTTGGCACTTCTAAAGCCCCATTATGCTTATGGTGGCTCATTTGACCAATTTTGTCCCCATCTGGTGCAGACAGGAGGAGAGAGAATTCCCGTGTCCTGCTTATTTAAAGAACAAATTTAATATCCAGAGGAGAGTAGGGCAAACATGAGCATCCTTTGAACAATCAGCAAGGGACAGGGGCCAGAAAAACAGCTGTAAGTTCCTATCAGTCCAGTATTCTAAGGAAAAGTAAAGTAGAAGTGAGAAAACAGAAAATTAAGAATATATAGAATGAGGCAACAATGGCAAGAAATGATGTCACTGGCATTTTGATTGGAAAAAATGTTGCAGGAAGTTTGCAAGTTGTATGCTGCCTATTTTACAGTATTACTGGTAAAAATATACAGTAATAATGGTAAAAAGGGAGATACAAAGGAGGCTTTTACAAAGATAGCAATTTTATCTGGAATTGCATATTAGAAATCTTGCTCACATTTCTTCTTGTTTGAATAATATGCAACTTTTTTTCACCATAAATTAAGTTTATCTTCTTCAGCAGGACAGGGTCTCAAAGAGGCATAAGAAAGGTACAAGGACCTTGGCATCTGGGCTGACACTGAGGAGAATTTTATCTGAAATCTTCTTATGATTATTTTTAATGTCTCCAAACTGTCCAAGCATAGTGAAAAGAAGTTGTATGCTTTTGGGAATGAGATCTTCAAAAACTATTAGTTCTGAATAGCTGTGAAGCCAAAATGAATATAATAAATATTAAAGAAATAAATTGTATCTTTAAAATTACCTGAGATATGGAAAGAGAAAGAAAAACATAATTATCGTGTTTTCTGCTAGCCCACCCCAAGGTGACTCCTTCTTAAAACGCAGTGAATATCAGCACCCTTATACATTCTCACATCAACCTACCTTGAATTAGTGTTTATAGATTAGAATATTTTGTTACATATTTCTTTATATAAACAAAATAGAATATTTTACTTACATTTTATTTATTAATCAAAATACTCTGCTTTGTTTATATAAATAACAGAATGCCTCAAAATGTTTTGGGTTTTTTTTTCAGGCTCATTGTACATCAGAGTGGACAGTATTGACTAACTGGAAACTCCAGTGGGATGTGATTTTGCAGATTACTTTTTCTGGCTTGGCTACTTCTTCAAAGACTAAGGCACAACGTGAAGCACCTAAGCCCAATGAGAGGGAATGAGTTATGGTCAGTCACCTTGGCTAGCTGAAGGCTTTATGCACCACACAAGTCTTGTTGGGAGGTTTCACCTGCTACACAGGGATATTTTGTTGAAACACGACAAGTTCTGTAGCGAATTTGTAAGCAGAAGTAGTAAAACTATTAAAATGGAAATGCTGATTTTCATGTGAGAAGCAAAATAGAGGATCTGACTTCTGAATGAGAAATTTCTGGGCATCCAAACCCCTTACTTTCTGGTGCTAGATGATATAATTCTAATATTGCAACCAGCTGCCTGTTTAGAGAAGAGGATTTCTGCATACATAAATTTCCTTTCCTGATAAAATGAAGATTCCTTATTGACTATGTCCTCTGGTTTTTGCTTTCAGACTGGTTTGGTTTCAGTTGTGGGAAAGTGATTCCAGTGAATAGCTTACATATTTGGCTATGCAGCACTGAAGTGGTCATCAGGGTGGGGGTAGGGAAACAACAGAAAAGATCTTTTTCTACTAGCCAAAATCCAGTGGAAATACGATCTCTGAAAATTAGCTCCATGTAACACAATGTGAGCTCAGAAAGAAGGACAAGTCGGGGTTCTGCTTTCACAAGTTCCCCTTTCACACCCGGGAAATATATAGGAAATACTCCAGGAGTAAGTGCCATTAAAAAGGGAACAGTGTGTATAAGGAAAAGTGAAGATGAAGAGAAGCTTGTATTTCCAATACCACAGTTGCTGCAGTAATGGTCAACTTTCTCAGCTCTCATTCCCCTCAAGACAGCTATATAAACCAAAATGCTGTAGCTATACACACACATATTCTTACCTAGTAATAATGTGTTGCCTGATGCCATCTAATGTAAATGGCTATTACACATCCAAATGTATTAATGTAGCTTCATTACCACATACTGACAACCTCCAACAAAACTTTAAAGTTTGTAAAATACACTTGCATGCTCCTTAATTGCTGCAGCAGAGAGCATTTCACTGTCCAAACACAATAGAAGGATGATCACTGTGCAGCCTTTGTGGAAATAAGATTCTGTCATAAAGAATATCCATTCTTAAAGCTGATTTTTTTCTTGGAAGTACAAATTTTTTGAATACTTTGATGATGTGCGTGAGCTTACAGCTACATAGATATGTATGTAAACTCTTCTCAGAAAAATACTTTTATCATCTAAAGGAATAAAGTGCTAGAGGCAGAAGACAGGAATCTCTGGGAAATACACTACTGCGATGAATACATTTGTCAACCCAGTGCCACAGTGATGAATTTCAGGAAAGATGAAAAGGTGTTTCATGACAGCAAGAAATTTGTAACTCAAAGAAGAGAAAACGAAGCAAACAGTTTGCATTTATCTTTGCATCTTAACAGACAACTTTATTCCTGTTTTCATGATGTTGTCTTAATTCTCATGCTAAAGGATTTCCATTTGTATGAAATATTAAAACGTAATGGAGTCGTACAGGTACGGGTTAGTACCATTGTCAGTCACAGCAGTTCCAGAACTTAATATATGGATATTTTAGTTGAGATTTTTCATTAGTACTGATTTTGGAGCTGCTTTGGAACTGACAGTTGATGTGCACAGAGAAAATGCATTAAAATACCTCCAACTTTATTATTAATTAGGATTTGATAACTTGCTCCTCCTGCCCTCTCCTAGAACACATTCCACAACAAATGAAATCAGAAAGGCATTTCAGCTCTTTGATAGTTGGGTCTGCCACTGCAGTGCTGGAATCAGTGGGGATTTTTTTCTTTAGTAGGTGCAAAATTGAGCCCTGAGCTCCAGCCAGTTGCATATGGTGTGTTTTCTGCTCAGAATCTGTACTGGTGATCTCCTCTCCCTCCTTACCTGGCTCAGCCTGAGTTTCTTAACTTGTAGGGCATGGTGAATAACCTGTGTTTTCATTTTCTAAATAGCAAAGTATGATACTTTCCTTGGAAAAGTGGAGAGAATAACCTCCACATCAGCCAGCACTGGGGTGAAGGCAATTAAAGCTCTTTGACTGAAGACATTAACACCAAATATTCCCTAGAGTACTGACTGTAGAGTACTACATTGCCATGAGGTGAATTTACTAAATTTACATTTACATACACTTAAATAGTGTAATTTAGCAGAAATACTGGAAAAGTTCCATGTAACATACTTGGCAATGGTTCTGTACAGGCGACTGGTCTGTGCAACACAGTGTTGATTTAGGGACTTTGCATTTTGCCCACATGCCCATTAGTAAGTAAACTGGAATGTGTGCATGTATTGAAAGTGCTGCACACACTGTGTAGTTACATTTCTTAACTGCAGGTTTTCCAATTCTGTAAAATAATCTGAAATTTATTTATTATGTTTCTGAGAATTATGTTCTGCAGTCTTACTGTGGAACTGTGTTGCCATCACAGTTGGTTTTAAGTTGAGTGCCCTCCAAAGTAGGAATCGAGGATGAGAATCACTGTTAGACCTGCCATGGATCCAAGGATAAGTAGCATCCTTCCTGCACCATGGCTCAGACACACCCACCCACACCTAACTGTATGTTATACCTATATAAATACATATATTTCCTTACTGCTGTCATTTAGAGCAGGCATTTGGCTGAATGTGGAATTATTCCTATTTACATTACTGTTCCAGCTAAGATTTCCTGCTGTTTATTTCTTTCACCACTTTTTGTAAGCATCAGAGCAACACCCTTTCAGCTACAAAGACATTGTTTTGGTATAAAAAATGCAATTTCTGTCCCAGAGGTCATGCCTCAGGCGGCAGTGGTGCAGGATGCAGGGACGAGGCAGCAGCGGCGGCTGTCAACTCCCAGGTAACCTGACCTGTGTCTGGCACTTGCAGGAGTGGTGATGGGCTGAGGCCGTGAATGGATTGGTTTTCAGTGGAAAAACCACAGGCAGGGCTGCACGACAGCCATGGCAAAGTGGCAAGAATGCCTGAATGGGGGTGGAGGAGGCTTCTGAGGGTCCCTCCTGCTGGGGGTTTATATGGAAGAGGTTGTGGCTATGGCAGTCCCCAGCCAAAGGTCAGAGCTGCTGAGCACCAGGTGGATTTCAGGGGTCTGAGACATTTTTTTGGGGAGCAAATCAATGAAGTCAAGTTGAATGTATCTGGCTATACTTTTAACACTTCTGGAAAATAGTACGCCCATCATAGCATCATGGGACAAAAAGAGTCCTGAATTCATGAATCTCTGACAGCTTTTTGGAGAGAAAAGGAAGACAGGTTGCTGCTCCTTCCCCAGCCTCCCAGAATCGCCAGTGCCAGCCTTGCCCTGCATGTGGGGAGAGCAATGATCAGCTTCACTACATGATAGTATCTGGTGTTAGATATTATTAATAGTTTCACCTGTGGAGACTGGCCAGAATTGTGCTTCTCTTTGTGCCAAACAAATACAAATAAAATGCAGCTCAGAAGTCTTTTTAGTGTCTGATACCTTTGCTTCTCCCCTATGGAAAAATCCAGCATAAACTCCTTCACCTCACATCTGGTAGAGACATTTACATCTTTGAGGCTGAGATCACCGCACCACTGCCCTCCCACCATGGGAACCCAACGATCCCCTCTGCAATGATGTGGCCAGATCCTGCATAAAACAGGCTGTGACTGCTTTGCCTATTGTTCACAGGTACATGTAATGACTCACAGTGCAAAACAGAACTACTGTGCAAGGCAAAGTGGTTTTGGCTGGGAATCACATATTCATCCACCTGAAATCAGTGTTTGTTTTATTTTATCAGGCTTTTGGACAGGCCTGCATGAGGCCAAGCAGTAAGAGGACACACCAGCGGAGAGGGAAGATGAAAGTTGGCACATAAATTATGGTAGTAAAAAACTGCATTTCTCAATGTAAGATCTAGATCTGTGTGTATGTATTGGCAGGTCTGGATGTGCTGATCTGGAGATTTTCACCCAGTGTAATAATTCTTATGATTTCTCTTGGACCATCAGCAGTGCTGAGCTGGAACTGTCTCTTGATAGCCGATTTTCCAACTCTGTCGAAACACTTCAACTGCATAATAAATAATGCATATGGGCATTCTCTGATCACACATAAACCCAAGAGAAGATAATCTGAAACTTTTACTGCTTCATGGGAGGTTTGGATGTTCAGAGGATTTGCCAAATTAAATCAGCAGAGTTCAGGGGAAAAAAAGTATTTCCTTATGACAACTTACTTGGCAGGCTCTGGAGCAGGTCATGACCCAAAATGGTGTGTGTGGCACACCAGCAGGCCCGGGAGCTCACCCACCAGCACTGGGTACCTGCAGGTGTCTGCAGCTCAGGGACCTCACTGCTCACCTGGAGCTGGCAGCAAGGAATCGTGGCCAGCTCCAGGCAGCCTGGTTTAAGTTTTAAGTTATCAGGGTCAGATTCGGTTTTCTGATACTTAAGTGTCAGGTATGCTGGGTAGATAAAGAGCCACCAAGAAAAGGCTGGTTATATTTTCTGAGCAGTATGCAAATCTTGGTTTGTGACTGTATAAATCTAGTCCCTCTGAAAAGTCTAAGAAGATGTATCCAGTATCTCATGTACCCTCAAGGTTAAGACTGCAGCAAGAATTGAAAGAAATACTATCTTTCTTATTTTTAAAGACCTTATGACTTCTGCCAGCCCAACTCAGGATTTCTGAATGCTTGGGGCTGGCACTACCATCATTTCCATTGTCACAATTCCTTTTCCAGCTCCCCTGAACCAGCTTGGTGCTCTTCCTTGTCAAGAAATACCAGGGTGGATAAAGTGAGCTAATAGCACACCCCTCACTCTTTCCTATTCCTCAGTAGAGGAGTTTTGCAGTGAGGCTGTGGTTTCACAGGAGCTGCTGCAAGCACCTGGGGATGTGAGCATCCCTGGATGTGCTGCCAAGAACCTGCTTCTGCCACCTGGGCAGCCAGGCTGAAAAATAACTTTTTTCTTTCTGTTTTTCTTGTTTTATTTTTTATTTTTCTTGAATTATCTTTAACTAAGACGTGTCCACTGAGCCAGCTCATTGCACAGTCACAGAAATAATCCTGCTAAGTATGGTCAAGAATGGCACAGGGCTGGAAGAGAGGGGTGGGAGTAATGGGACTGCTTCCACTGGTTGCTGCCAAATGCACGTGTGAAAGCACGTCCTGTTAGCAAGGCTGGGATGTCTCTGGACACTCACAGCTTGACCTAGAGCCCTTTGTTCCTCGTTAAATGAGATTTCTAATGACTATCATAGATAGAAACTGATTTTTTTTTCCCTGCTGAAACCATGTAAAGAAGCTGTGGGATAGGTGGTGACTGTTCCCATATAAACAGACACTTCTGTGCAGGACACAACAGATTTCCTCTGAAATGTACAGGATAGTGGTATTAATCACCTCATCAATTCCATATGTATTCAGTTCCTCATTTGTGATCCACAGCTATCCTATTTCTGTTCAACTCATTGATTCAAAATATCAGGCTTAAGAAAACTGGAGAGCAAACAGAGAAATCCTCACTGTCCCTTTTGTAATGTAAATCTAGATTTTCTTCTAAAAGGAAAAAAAATAAAAATAAATGTAAGTACTTAGATCAGTTTAATTTAAAAATAACAGAACTATTCTATTTGTATTCCCACTGACATATTAAGTGCTGTTTTAAAATACTCGTATTAAATCTAATCATCCTTCCCAAAATATATTTGCATTTAACAGTGCTTTACAACACCCTACAGCTTACTCTCACTGATATGTCAAAATAAATATGTGATCCTTTCTTTGCTGTCTCCCACAGCGGTCTAAGGAAGAAAATGGAGAAAACAATTTTCTTCTCTGTATCCCAAAGACAGCTTAAGGTCACCTGTGGTCTTTTCTGCAATTATATTTAACATTTACACTCATGTTCTATTCCCCTTTGGTTTAAGAAAAAACAACAAACCTATTAATTTGAAAACATAGTATTCAAATAATTTAATTGCATGGTCAGGGTATGGGAAGTGGTAAATTAACTTGGGATGGTAAGAGACACAGGACTATCTAAAAGACTAGTAGCTCTCCATTATTATCATATCACTCTTCATCTGTAGCACATGACAAATCTAGATGGGATCCTATAGCCACTAAGCCCAGAGACTTCAGGACAGATGCCGAAATTTTTGGGTAATTGAATGGCAGGGACCTGGTGTTGGAGACCTTTCTCCAGAAAGATGTCACAGCTGCCCTCCAGAATGAGGACCTGGGTTCCTACCTGTGAAAGCAAAAGTCAGCACTGGATTAGCTCCTGTCCTTGTAAACTGTCAGTAGGTTGTCAGTGTCCCTAACTGGACAGGGAAGCTGGCAGCCATCAAGTCTCACAGGTTGTGCACAGCTGTAGGTACACATTCTGTAACACAAGCAGAAACATAATTTTTCATAATTTCACTATTCCTTATCGCATAATACACATATTTTATGATGCTAAATTTGTATAGCCCATACATAAGGATATATAATGTATATATAAAAATATATATATATATATAGGTTTAAAAATTTTGTTATATTTATCTAACAAATGAAATGGCTTCCAAAAAAAAAAGACAAACCAAAAAATACTACAAGTCAGGTTTGTCAACCCTCTTCAGTACCCTTGCACTAACCTTCCAGTGCAAAATAATCCTGGAGGATTAAACCCACTTTCTGGCACAGCCGGGGTCAAAGAAGAAATAGAAAGAAATGTAGAATCCTGACAACTTCATGTTGCCCTGCAAGACTGGCTGGAGTAAGAGCTGTGAGGTAGCTGGGACATCCTTGAAACTTGAGCAAGAGCCGAGTACAGGTTGGAGCTCACAGCAGGTGTTGCCATAGTCAGAATTTTTTTGGCTGTTCTAGTCTGTATCCTCAGACTTGGGGACAAGCAAGTGCATGATGCTGTACCCTGCCTGCTGATTTTGCCCAGCTGGCCATGCAGTTGCATTTGGGCATTTGCTTCAAAAAGGAAAAGAAAAAACTCTGAGCACACTCTGATGCTAGCAGACACACACAGTTTAAGGCTGTTAGAATGCTACTACACCTTATTTTCTAGATCACAATGTCAGTGACTACATTTTACATGCAAGTAACAGAAGACACTGAAGTTCAGTTTCTAGGGAAAGAGCAAACCTATTAGATGATCAAGGGAAGCTATAACAGAGAACTGATCAAGATAAATCTAAAAGAACAATGTAAATCCATTAAGCTGGTAATTGCCTATGCGTGACAAATTTCTTTTAGTTACTACACTTTTCTCGTGCAGTAATACTGACACAGCACTATAAAATTTAGGGCTCTTTTTCATGTCTGCTCCATCCCAGTGGGATCTCTGGCTGAAATACTGCTCCAAAGAGTACAGCACATAATCAGTCCCTTTGAAACTGCTTCAGTAATGCTGAATCCATATAAGTGTGGATGCCAATTATGCTAATGAAACTGCAATGGGCCTGTGGTTCTTGCCATCCTCAAATAGTGCTGTAAAACTACTGTCACACTCAGCAACTAAGTTTTTGTAGCATATGACCACACAGAATACTGAAATTTGCTGCATGGTGGAGGTGATGCCTCATGCTCTCCAAAGCTAATCCTACTAAGAACACAAAGAAAGCAAGAGGTAACTGTAGAAAATCTGGAATTATTTTTTTGTTCCCTTTTCTACTTGTCCTACGTTCACATCTGCAGAAGATGCAAGGCTAATGCAAATAATATTTATATTGCCCTCCTTTCTTGCTCTCTGTTTCCCTCCAAGGCAATGCTCCATCCTGAGCATCTGACACTGGGAAACATAGCAGGCTAGCAAAATTTCAAGGTGCCCCTGAGAAAACCTAAGACAGATCCTTAACATCTTTTCTCCATTTCCTCTTTTGGGCTGATAGGCTCTTTCTTGGAAATACTCACTGATGCCTTGGCAGGGCATTTCTTTGGGCTCAGGCAGGACCAGTCACATGTGGTTTCTCTTTTCCTCTCCTGTGTTCTCTGACACAGACCTACTGTGGCAAGGATAACTCTTCTCAGGCGACAAGTGGGGGGTTCAAAGTCTACATGTTGAAATGTCTGCATGTTGAAATGTCTACATCCCCTCCCCTTTGTCTTTACAGCCTGGCAATGTTATAATCATCTCTGCAATATGGCACAGGCCGAGGTACCAATCAGCCTGTGTGAACAACAGCATTAAGGCTACTATAAAATCCCACTGAGGACACTTTCAGGGTGTGGCGGGAGTAGTTAATACAGATCATGAGAAGACACAGACAGGAATATGGATTCATCAGGAGTAATAGCTTTCACACATGATTAGTCAGGACAAAAAAAATGGCAACACAAGACTGACCAGTCTATATTATTGGGCTATTACTTCTTGCTAAATAGAAAGTCCTGCCTTACTGGATTTTTTTCCACGTTAAATCCTATCACACCATTATGGTTCCAGCACTTCTGTGTTTCAACAGCGCTTCATCCCTTCTTCATGCACACTTATTACAAATACTGCAGTCTCAGGGAAACAGCTTCGAAATCACTGTTGCTGCAAGTACATCTGCCTTCAATTCTGTCATCACTTTGTGGACCATGACAATTGCAGTCCATAATATTTTTCTAAAAGCAGTGAAAACCTACAAATTTCAACCTTTTGCTTAGTTTATTGTTTATAAAACAATAATATGCTGTCATGTTTTCCCATCCTCTCATCTGCCTTCAAAGGGACATCTCACTAATGACACAACGTCCATGATAGGTGAGGGATGCTTGGAATTACTGTTGTAGTTAATGGCTGGCAGCTTTTCTGGGGACAGACTTCATTCCTTGGTGTGCCTACAAATCCATGCTAATGCTCCTCCCCAACTTCCCAGGGCACTGGTTGAAGAGCAAAGGCAGACTACGGTGGGGAGCTCCTTCAGCTCACAGGAGTCACCTACTCCACCCCTGCTCCACAGGCTGCAGATGAGTTCATGAAGCAGTTCCCAAACCATTTGCAGCCTGTCATTGAAAATGTAGCTTCACAGGTCCCAACATGAGGTAGAAATACTAATCTCATGTTTCCTGACACTTACTGTGTTTTTTCTTGAGTCAGAGCCCAGAGATGTGTTATGATACTTGATCTTTAGCTGCTCAGATGTAACACAAAGTCATTCCCAAAATTAAGTCTCCTGACACTGACATAGTGACACTGACAATGTTCAGATAACTAGTATTTCTTTCTCTCCAAGGAAAATTATGAAAATATTAAACATAGTTGTTATTTGCTTAACTGATTCTATATTATTATTTATTTCCTACATACAGCTCTATTTTAACTTAATTATGTTTTCCTTCTTCTCAGTACTCTAGGAGAAGAGGACCAAAGATATGACACCCCAACACAACAAGGCACACTCTTCTCTCTGCATTTCTCTGTTGGCTTCAGCATCCTATCCTGAGCCCTGAGCTGGTATTAGATATTATAAGAGCAGTTGCTGCAACCTAGGCTTGGAGGGCAGGCTAGGCAGCAACAGCTAAGAAGTGTTACATTGCTCCTGTGTTTGCGAGGATCATCTGGTTCCTGTGCATGGTCTGAACTGCTCTTTACAAGCGTTCAGATACACACACACACACACACACACACACACACACACACACACACACACTGGGATAAAATGCCCTCAGAAAACACTGATACTCATACTCATACCTGGACTTGCAAAGATGCGCATAAAGAATGCAGAAATATACACCTGGGCATGTGGAAAGTTCAACAGTTCTATGGAATTTGCCCGTATCTTATGCTCATTGAAGTTCGAATATCGATTTCATCATTCCTTCCTTGCTGCTCACTGCTGCCACCAGGTGTTAACCGCAATTTTGGGGTTTTTTTTCTGAAATAATAACGCCCCTTGAAATAGAAACGTGTTCTGCCGTGGGAGAGAAGGACCTGGAATTTGGCAGTACTCAAGAGAAAAGATGTGACGTGGGCAAGCCGTTCCTTGGCAGACTGGACATTGCTGGAAACAGTATAACAAGCTGCAGAGCCCCTTATAAGCAAAACTTCAAATTCTGAATTGAGGATTCATGCTATTTATTACCAGTACAGTTTATGGATGTGTGGTAGGAAGTGCTAGGCTAGTGCTAGTAAGTTCAAGTTCATACACTGACAGTTCCTATCTCTCTCTCTCCCTCAAGCTTTCCTCTTGCACTTGGACCTCTTGCCATGCATTTTGAGGATGAAAAATGCATTAATAATGAACAAAAATTGAATGCAGTCAGGAAAGCACTTTCTTCCTAATTCCCATGATCTGGTAGTGTGCCTGTTCCCTTGGGAATGAAAGGCAGTCTTCCAGTTTGGGCTTCATAGGAGTAACTGTGGATATTTTTACTGTTGGTACAAATGACTAATTAAATCATTATTAACATTTGCTGAGTCTCCATCATGCAAAATATGGGTAAGTTTCACCCATGTCATTACACACTACTAAAAATTAGTGTGGCTTAGAGATAGTAGGACAACAAATTTCTGCAAGCTGAACTTCTCCCAGTGTGGCTTGATTCTTGGCTAAATTTATTTCATCTTAAATAATTTGTGAAGGATGACATTTAAGTGACAATCTGTTGATAGCTAATCACAAGCCTACAGCATATCATTTCAATGGAATGTCTCGATATGCAAGTTAAGGTTAGTGTAACAATTTGCTGGTTTTCGGTTGTGTTAAGGGAAACAGGGAGCATATGCAAGGCTTAGCTGTTCTCTCTTCCCTCTGTCTGGCAAGGTCTAAAAGCACGTGCCTAGGTATAGATGCAGTGTTACCAGTTCTCACGTTGGTTAATGTGTTACCAGCACATACTCCCAGGCCAAGGAATGATTTCAAATATCAGTTTTCATTTAAAACATAAATCCAAGCATGGTTTCCAGCTTTTGTGACTGAGAGATAATGGATGGTTAATCCTAGCTCCAAGGCAAGAATGATACTTAAGATGAGTATGAAGATGTGACATTGTAGCCACTCATGTTTCCGAGAGACTGTTTTTGGGTATGAAAGTTTGTCTTTAGTCATTGGTGCTCTACACAGGTGTCCTTGCAGCTGAGCCCATGTTTGTCACACCTTGCTGGATCAGCATGCTGGGGAAGGATGCGGAGCTAATGCTCAGTCAGGATTGAGAGGAAATGGGAGGCACCCATACGAAGGTCTGATGTTACTGTCGACAAATCATAGCCTATTTAGGATTTACTTCTGCTTTTGCACATCATTTAATTCCAGTGCCTACAAGGAGGTCTTTGAGGAAACTGAACCCCAGTTTTCATGGTGGTGCATGGCAAAGGCATGTGAGAAAACAGGTGTAGCTTGAAAGAGGAGATGCTCTGGCTGGATATAAAGAAACATCATGAGGCAAATTGAGCATGGGAAAGCATTGAGAAGTTGTACAGTCTGTGTCATTGGAGGTTTTAAAGAACCTGACTGTTTAGAGCCCTGAGGACAGGAGCCCTCCAGAGGTGCCTTTCCACTTGGATTACCTCATAAACCAGTAGATGTAATCTTTTTGGACTTCAGCAAAGCTTTTGAAACTGTCTCTTACAGTGTCCTTCTGGACAAAATGTCCAGCACACAGCTGGATAACTCTTACGCAATGGGTGAGCAACTGGCTCATGGGTTGGGCATGAAGAGGTTTAGGGAATGTGGTGACCTCAGACTGGTGTCCTGTCCCTAGGGGGGGTTGACCAGGGCTCCATCTTTGTCCTAGGGTATGCTTGTATCCCCAGTCAACTGTTCTGTTTATGCTGGATATTAAGTTCTGCACCTTTTAGACTGGTTCTGAGAGTGAAGGGGGGAGAAGAAGCACACAGTTTGTTTTCAGAACCTGCACTTGCTCCCCCACGTTCCTCGCTCTCTCTCTCTCGGTGCGTGTTGTCTGCAGCACGGACAGAGGGAGAGAGCTCTCCTTTGTTTTTAGTTAGTTGTTTCAGCTAGCTGAGGCAGAGAAGTTCCATGCACTGTGGATTTTCTTTTTCTTGGAACTGATCAGCCCTGATCTGGACTGAAGACCCAGAAGAACACCAGGAGCTCACACCTGTGGCCCACGGGGCTGGGACTGATAAGAGACGGAATGAACCGTGCTACACCCCACGACAAGGACTTTCTGAATCTGCCATCTCCTCAGAACAGCAAAACATTTTATTGTTTAATATTATCAATTTTTTATGCTTGTGAATACTTTGCTTGTTAAATAAACAGGTTTTTTCCACTTTTTTCCAAGGAAATATTTTCCCAAACCAGTTGGGGGAGGGGCTGCTTGAATCTGCTTTCTAGAGGGATCCTTTTGGAAGTTTCCCCAGATTTGCCCTAAACCAAGACCACTTATCTTCAACATCTTCATTAATGACTTGGACACAAGACCCAAAGTTTGCCGATGACACTAAACTGGGAGAAGCTGTAGACTCCCTCAAAGGCAGAGAGGCTCTGCAGAGACAGCATGACATATTAAGGATGTGGGAAATACCAATCAAATGAAGTTCAGCAAGGAAAATTGCTGTATTTGGTACCTGAGACAGGACAATCCTGGCTGTGTGTATAGACCAGGGAACAAGAGGCCAGAGAGAAGCACTGTGGAAAGGGACCTGAGGGTCCTGGTTGATGGCAAGTTTAATCTGAGGCAGCAGTACCCTGGCAGCCAGGAGGGTAAACCCTTGTCCTGGGGGCATCAGGCACAGCATCGCCAGCCAGGAAAGGGAGGGGATTGCCTTGCTCTGCTCTGCACTGGGGTGACCTCACCTTGAGTGCTGGGGACAACTTTGGGTGCCACATCATAAAAAAGACATCAAACTATTAGAGGGTGTCCCAAGGAAGGCCATGAGTTTGGTGAATCATACAGTAATGGAATATGCAGATTTGGAAGGGGCCCAGTGAGTGGGGAGGTCTTGTAAAGTCACTTGGTCTGTTCAGCCTGGAGAAGAGAAGATTGATGGGAGACCTCATTGGGATCTTCAACATCCTCACAATGGGAAGAGGAGGGGCAGACATTGATCTCTTCACTGTCGTGACAGTGACAGGACTTGAGGAAATGTCATGAAACTGAGTCAGGGGAGGTTTAGGTTGGGTATCAGGAAAAGGTTCTTCACGCAGAGGGTAGTTGGGCACTGGAACAGCTCCACAGAGAAGTGGTCACAGCACCAAGCTGGACAGAGTTCAAGAAGCATTTGGACAGCACTCTCAGGCACGTGGTGTGATTCTTGGTGTCCTGTGCAGGGCCAGGAGTTGGACTGAATGATCCTGATGGGTCTCTTCCAACACAGCATATTCTCTGATTCTGTGGTGCTGTGGTGCTGTGATGCTATGGACTTAAATGACAGCAAGGGCAGACTCCAGCAGTGTTGAAAAGTAACCGTGATGCACTAAATATTAAACACTGTATTTTAATCATGAAGACAGGCTGAAGTAGTTAATCTGTGTTTACAATGATCAATTTTCAAAGAAACATTAAAAACGTGGGACTCCTGTTTATTCTCTGGGACAGGAACACCTTTATTGATGGGAGAAGAGAACAGAAGGAAACTCTGAACTGATTTAGTATCCGTGTAATGCTAGTGTAGGCATCACCTCTGTGATCACCCTCTGTCCTGCTGAGATATTTTTGAAAATACAGGGTCACTTTTGTAACAGGACCTAGATCCCTCAGATGGAATGAAATTCATTATCTTGAGCCCCAATGCTTTCCACTGCCAACCGTTCTCAACATGGCATATAAGCCCTAGTTTTGGGACTGATTGGAGAACCTAACAGTTTGTCTCAGACTGTCCTTGATATGAAACTAATATTCCATTTTCTTCTATTCTTGCTTCTGTTTTCACCTCACCATGAAGTGCCTTGCTACAGCATACTTTCATTTTGTTGTCTGCCCAACTACTGTCCCATAATAAAGCAAGAAGAGAAGGGTGTGTAAATACCAGGAATGTCCTGTCATTAAAAAAAAAAAAAAAGAGAGATTGTATTGGATTTCGCTTTCTAGACCAGAGATGGGAAACCACTACTTCTAAGTGATGGAGCCATGACATTTTCTATTTGAGGCACAAGACAGAGAAGACTTAGGTCTTCAGTTTTTGCTGTTGTCCCTGACTCCTGGTTAAGGTCATTTTATTACAATGATGCTATGATGACATATATTCTTTTTTTGTTTGGCAGAGGATTATGGCTTCAAAAATTTACTTCAAAGGTGGTGTGGATGTCCTGAGTGCTCTATAACCTTGAAACAAACAGTGTTGCCTTGTTTGAGCTATCACTACAGTATTTGACATGAAACAGAAAAGAAAAAGAAAAGTGTGTATTTTGGAGGATGTGAAGGGATTTAAATCAGTTTAGAAGGATAATGTTTCTTTAACAGGGTAATCCGTATGAGACTTTCCTACCTAGTACAAAAGGATCCACATCAGCCACCTCTAGGGCAAGTCTAAAAAAATATTGCAAGTGATTTAGGCAGTGATTAAATATGACCTTTGTTCTTGGCAGCAGCACAAGGAAAGCAAGAAACAATTAAGCAAGTGGCTGTTGAAAGCACTACTGACCAATTTCAACACTGAATTTGTTTTCTGCTGTGAGATGTTGTTGCCTCTTGTAGTTTCTTTTTCCCATGTTGGAAGAAAGACAAAGATGTCATTTTAGTGTCTACAAATCTAGTTATGTTGATTAGGAGTATACATTTAGAATTGGCATCAGTTATTTTCATGCATAGTGCAGCATCCAGCATTACTGTTTACATTTTTATGTTTCTAGGTTATGAATTTTTTAATAATTCTCTGGAATCTGGCAAGTAAGGTATAGCATATTGCTCTGGAAAAAAAAAAAAAAAAAAAAGCAGTTCTGGGCCAAATGCTCCTTCAAGGCATAAGAAATTATTAAGAAAAGTCTTTTGGTCCTTTTCCCCTTCATCTCACTGAGCTGAACCAAAACAGTCTAATTTCTCAAAGAATGGCATTGGACATCTGCCTTTACCACTGACAGGTGCTAAAGAGACTTTCCAAAATGTCCAAGTATTTAGCTACCAAGCTCATCTTGATTCTCATAAAATTAGGTAGCTCAGCACTTGGAAATATCCCACTAGAGTCCAGATTCTTTAGCATTTCTAAGAAGTTGTAGGAAGATTCAGAATCTTTTAACGTAAGAACCCAAATGCATTTTAATTTTAGACATCTACTGAAAAATTGTCTGCTTTTCTCTTACACTAAACACTTGCAGTAGAATGCAATACAGAAAAGCCAACCTAAGGGATTCTGATTGATTCTGTGAGAATACACATGGAAAACCTCTTTTAAGCAAGTATACAACAGGCTAGTTTACCTTAAATATCTTATTTCTCGTCTCAGTTTCAGTGAATGAGATAAAATATTTTTTTACATTAGAAGAACTATAAATTTGAATAGGGTTTGAGTCTTCAGATCTGTTTCAGCAGATCTTCACTGGGATATTACCCTTGGAGGATTATGGCACTATCTGCCCTGACAAAAGGAGAGAAAATGAAAGTTTACAGTTGTCAGAAGCTCCAGGAATTCAAGTACTGAAGTAATAACATATTCTTTCTGTGTAAAAGGTAAAAACTGGACAGAAAGGGGTAGGTTCTACTACAAAGTCAACCAAAAATAGAGGTGTTTTGCGTATAATCACTTCTATTTAATAATTTCCATTGTTCACATATCATAAGAATTGCCATCAACTAATTAACATACACCATTTCTAATTAAAATATGTCACAAACTTAGTAGAAAAGTCAAACTTACTCTTGAGTGGTGGGAGAATAGGATGAGGATGGATCTGGTGGGTGAGAGCAACATATAACCCTATGTTATCAGACACTGTGCTTTATAAACATAGGTTAAAAGAATTTGAATTATTTTGTCAGGCAAGGAGAAGAATTAGAAGGGGGATGTGATGCCTCTTGAAATGTGTAAGTGGTTGGAGAAATGGAATGAAGTACTATTTATCAGAATATTCCCTGTGGAGAGGATGAGACCTAAAGGGCTTCAAATGCAACAAAGAAGACTTAGGTTACACGTTAGAAGAAAAAGAGTTTAACTGTAAAAGCTGGTTAGAGACAGGACAAGGAGGCCTGGACAAGGAGGCCTGGAGGGGCTGTGCACTTATCACCAGAAAGTGGCCTTAGTAACATCTGCTGGATGTGGAAAATGTCTGCCTGGCTCTGCCACAGGGCAAAAGGATGAACTAGATGAGCTCTCAGACTGCTTTCCAGCCTTCATTGCTGTGACTCTGAGATTCATTCTATTGGAAAGCTTTTTCTACAGTTACATTGTCCAGCAGCAGTAATTCCCCTGTCAAAACCACGTTATTCATGGGACACATGAGTATATGGGAATAGAAGTTTTCTGAGGAGTGGAGCACTGCATCCATCATTTTGTTATAATTTTTTTTTCATAGTTATAAAACAGTGGCGTGGTTCAGCTCAAGAAATTTGGGAGTTATCAAAAACCTTGTTATCAGGAACCATCTGTTTTATTTCAATGTTTCAAAGGTTAAAGGCTAGACACCCAGCAGTAGTTTCATTTCTGTAGCCCTAAACAGTCACTGAGAGGCTTGCTTATGCCAAAAAAAAAAAAAAAAAAAAAAGTAGAAAGTGTTTATTACATTAAGAAAGCTATTTTTTCACAAATTTTAAAATATTGTATGAACTTCCTTCTATAATTTCATAAGGTATACCCTTAAATAACATGCTGCTATGCTAGTCACATCACGAAATTAAACTGATCGGAAACAAATTAAGTACCAGATATAGTTTAACTGTCCATGTAAGTAAAATACAAATGGTAAGCAAGTAACTTTAATAGTAATAAAAAGGTCTAATACTAACATTGCATCATAATGAGAACCTAAATTTTAGCACAGATGATGATTTACATAAAGAAGAAGCAGTTTGACAGTAAATACAGCTTTCAAGCCATGCAGAGGAGATAGGAATATGAAGTTGTATTCCCAGATTCCTATGTTATTGTAGAAAATAGTTCCTTATGTGCAAGTGAATGTTTCCCCTGCATTAAACCATGAATACAGACCAGTGGCATGCAAAAGGGAATGCCTGCATATGAACATACTGATCTAGTGCTTTCTTTGGCTCTCAGATACAGGAAAACAAGAACCTCAGATGAAATCTGGGCCTTAGTAGAGCTGATGTTGCTGGTCCCTGACCTCCAAGAACAAGCTGCTTTATCTGAATCCTCATCTTCATGAATTTTCCTTGAAGTATTCTGCCACTCTTAATGGGACTTCAATTTCTTATGCCTCCACCTCCATGAATATATGACAGGTTAAATATCAAAACTGCTGTGTGCATTTCCATATAATTGAAAAAAAGATCTCTCATCTTCCTTCCTACAGAGCACTTTAAATGCCACATCCCAGCTTGTAATTTATTGACAGAAAGAAAGGCTACTACCACAGTTTATCAGGCTTCCCCCTGCTCCTGGAGCAGGCTGAGGATGCAGTGCACCCACCCGAGCAGCCCCTTGCTGTCACTGCATGAAATCCTTGCAGAGAACGGGCACTCAGGTGGGGCTCAGACATCAGTGCGCAAAGAGCCCTTCTCAATCCTCCCAAAAACTTGCCAGCCCCATACTCTCCTTCCTGCAGATACCTTCCTGGGTTGTGCTTTCTAAGAGGACTGGCCCTCTGCTTCCATTCTGTCTCTTGTAATGAACTGTGTTTGGATAATGGCTGCCCCTCCCTCCTCCCACCTACCCAGGCTGCTGGAGTCATTATATCCTGTCTTCCTGCAGTTTTTTATTTCTATACCTCATTAACACTCGTTTTTTTGTCAGTGGTTTGTCTTTGCAGATTGGACTTCCCTCAGCATGTCTAAAGAGCTTGCCAGCCTTGTGGAAGAGATCAGCTTGCAATATAAAAACATCTGATAAAATGCATTATGAAGCCCATTAAACTTCCATCATGGGTTGTCCTTTATCATTAACAAAAATATTACAGCCTCTCTTGTTTGTCATCACACCCTCTTCTTGAAAGTCCTGTCTGAAAGCATTTAACGCCTTTACATCTCATCTCTGATTTTTTTAACCTTATTAACTAGCTCCTCGTTTCTGTTATGCATTGTAGCACAAGAAAAAGGTCCCTATCATGATTTCCCAAAGAAAGAGTGTAAGAATCAAAGTTAGATGTCAAAGTGCATTCACTAATAGCTGTTTAAGGGAGTAAGCAGGGTTAATTAATCTACTAACCGTCGTTTTTTGGTTCTTTGGTTAATGACAGTCCATCAGGTTCTGTGGCTCAGCAAAAGCTATAATCAGAAACAAAATCTAGCTGAGACCATTTCTATTATTTTGCAGTGAGCAAGTTTAATGTCCTGGAGTTAGAAATAACTCACATTTAATTTCTATGGAACTTTCATAGTGTAAAACATTATATTCACTGGGTAGATCAGTAATTAGGTTCTTGTAGTTCTCAGAAGAAAACCCATGAAATCAAATAATGAATAAGGAAGGATAATTCAAGCTATGTTCTTTGTTTCTTACTCCTCTGGCATCCTTCCTTCTACGCTTTTCTGTTCAGCTTAAGTGATTTGACTTCCTGAGCCAATTCTTTAGACAAACTAGTGCTCTAATTTTAGGTTTATCAGATGGCTCACAAGACATTTTCCCTGTGTGATTCTTCAGTGTCCATTTCCATACAGTCATTACTGTGTTGGGGGTCAGAATAAGAAAGAACATTTAGACTCTATTTCTAATTCATCCTGTGCATATTTACAGGGAATTTAGTTCCAAGAAAGCTCTAAATAATAAAATGCATGGCCTCACAACATGCTGCAAAGTGCTCATTATCTGAATACACTATGACTGCTTTTGCAAACAGATGCTTCAAATACTGTTCTTAATTAAATACCAAGGGTTGGATTCAAATGTTGGTCCATGCCAGCAGAAGATAGCACAAATCCTGGCATCGGGCCCCAATCCAACAAAAGGATGGTTGTGAATGCCTGAAACGTTGCAGGCTTCCCTCTATATTGGGCAGACTTGCCAGACTTCAAGATATAATGCAAAGAGTCTGGATTTTGGGGTGTTTCTCAGGTGTCAGGGTGGGAGCACAGTCCTGATGGCTGCTTGACATCAGACTTGTGTATGGATTTGGCATGATGCTCTCCAGTGAGGCTGGAGAGAGCTGCTTCCTCATATTGTCAGCAACCATCACTACAAATTCCTTGAATCTTTGAGGAAGATACAGGAGTCAAAGCTGAATCAGGAGTTGAGGGAAGAACTATGAGCTGAGCATTCATTTAAACAGTCCCTTTTTTTTTCTTACCACCTTATGGGATTTTTTTTCTGCTTAGTAATGGCTGTGCAATAGCTTTTAGAAAGTGATGGAGATGGTAAAAGATTTCTTTTCAGAGTGTGGAGTGACTCTTAGTACTCAGGGTTTTGGTGTTTTATTTTGACAAGGAGAACAGAGGCAAAGAAAGGAAAATGCAGGTAGCAAGGGGATCTTTTCTTCGAGCTGATGATTTTGAGCCACATCAACATTGTGTAACCTGTCTAAAGAAGACTAACTAACCTTGGAGAGGACTATGGCTGTACAACCTTCCTAATCTGGTACCATAAATTTCAAATATTTCCAAAGACAGTATTTCAGATTTCCAAAGATCTAGTATTTACCTGCAGAGGAAGGCTGAAGAGAAGCAAAGACATAGCACAGTCAAATCAGCAATTGCATAATATACACTAATCCCACTGAAGCAAAGTTTTGGTGTTGTTTTTTTGGGTTTTTTTAAAGATAATTTCTATGGGTTCACAGCTGTTTTGGAAAAAGGTTTAATCTTGGACAGCAAGGTTAAACATTTTTCTTAAGTGGCACACAAAAAATAAGGAGAACAGAAAAGGAGCAGGAAGCAAAAATTAAAATGGACAAATAGGTAGAAACATGATGGGTTGCCAGCTGGGTTCCTTTTAGGTCCCCTTCTCTAATAACTGGTCAAGTAAATTCTTTGGCTCAGCTGGGTACCTAGGGCTCCAAGTCGTGGGTATCCTGAGGCAGAGGAGCTCACAGAGCTTGACAGCTTTCCTGGCTGCCTGTTCTCCCAGGCTCTGTGTCAGGGTATCAACTTCCTCAAAAGTCTATTACCTACTTTTCAACAGCAATTTTAGTCGATTAATATGCAATGGTTTGTGTCATTTTAATTTAAAAGCCATAGTGTTACCACTGTGCTTTGATGCATTAAGTATTATTTATTTTTAACGTCGCTGGTTTTTATAAACAAGTTTGCAGAGCAAACCGATTCAAACTTTTCTGTGCTTTGTAGATCTATATGCCCTGATCCACAACTGAGGTATCTCAGTCTACCATCTGTCTTTCCTCAGTGCACACAGACATTGTTAGACCTGGGTGGCGGTCTTCTTCCTTCACCACTGTTACAGGAAAACTGCCAGAAGAAGCCAGACTGAGACGCTAGCTGATGAGAAAAACCAAAGCTTTACAGATTCTTTGAAAATATTTTACTTTTATAATACTCTCTCTCTCTGCTGTGTGTTACCTCTGTAATGATTGCTTTACCTCTTCATCACTCAATCGTCTATCTGTTCTTTTCCCTTTTTTCACCTTTTCTATTTAGTGATCCTCATTTCACAATTTGCTTTCTGTTTATCTGATTTCCTTCAGAAAAGATGGGAAGAACACCGCTGAAGCAAACATCCTAATTTTTGCCATCATTCCAGTGAACCTCATTGCTTATACTATATACCTCTTTCCTCACCCCATTTATATCTGATCTATCTCTATTTCAAGCTGTGTAGTACAGACACTGCCTACAACTTTTTGTTTGTACAAGGATGCTTCATTCATATTTTATTCCTACCTAGCATTGAAATATCTTGTTAATGTTTAACACTGATGCATAGAGGCAAACTAAGCATGGCCAGCACTGTAGGACTTCATGACATTCTAAAGAAAAAGTGCTTATATTCTAATCCCAGTTTTACTTTATTAGATCCTTAGTTTCAGCCACTGGGAAAAATCTTCAGGGACTTATCAACACATCTCATCAATCAGTTTGCTTCCATGCTTAAGTGAGGTTTAAGACTTATGACCCTCATGAAAAAAACATGCCCCTTCTTTGGTGGAGAATTGGATGCTTAGCACAGCAGCAGCAATAAAACTCAGCAAATTGGAATGCACACTCAGGTACGCCTGTAAAACTTGCATTTCTCTTGTTTCCTTAAATGGGAATGGTCACAAAAAAACTTGCAGGTAGTTCTCTGCCTTTTCCTCAACAGATCTGTTGTGTAGAAATCCCTGAAGGTAGTGAAAGGCACAGTGCTTTCCCCCCGCATCTCCACTGGCATTTTTAAGTATTATCCCAGGCTTTTTACCAAGCTCATCTGTTCTTTATGCCACTTCTCTGCAATAATAGAGAACTAGAGGGCTTCTTTGGGAAGGAAAAGCAAAGTACAGTTATTCTCTTACTGTATCCTCTCAATATCTTTCTCTGGGTGCAGTTGACTGCTTGGCAACCTAGTGGGGTTTCACGCTGGGTGTGTATCCAGCAGCCTTCAGGGCTAACACACTGTCCATTAATAACTCCTGATCAGCAAACCCTAACTGTGAGTCAGGAATGGAAGTGACCTATGCTTGGAAGGGTTTTGGCAGCCAAGATACAAGCACACATAGATCTGGCAGATGCTGTGGAGGTGAGAGCTCCAGGAGAGGCTGGGGGCAGTGCTGTCAGTGCATGATACTGCTGAAGGTAGGCTTGGACCCCCAGACTGAAAGAGCTTCTGAGGTCTGAGATAGTCCAGCAGTTGGTGTCCTGTATGTCTTCATCAGGGTGCAAATGCTGAGGAAAGCAATATGAAGAGGGGAAGAAAAGCAGGAAGAATCCAACATGTGTTTATGCAAAATCTAAGGTGTGTCTGCATGTATGTGCTTTCTCATTAAGATGACTTTCACATGATTACAAGAAGCCAACAAGAGATAAATCTGTTGTCATGCAATCAATTTGTCATGTTTTCCTGTTTTGGTTTTGTGCATGTGTATACCTACCTACAGGAAAATCAAGTGAGGAAAAGGGAGCATACAAAATATTATCTATAAAAATTGACTGTATGCCCTCTAACAAAATTCCCCTTTAATATTAAAAAAAAAAATTAGTGTTTGCATGCATCTTATTTCCACCACAGCCAGGTAGCCAGGTAAGAAATCATGTTCCTGCCAAGCATTACAAGACCATTCCAGTCACAGAACTCTTTTACATATCCAGCTTCATGGTGTCTTCTCAGGAAAAAATTGCATTTCCAGCAGGTCAATAAAGAGTTTTCAATGTGCCAGAATCATGAGTCCACTCAGTGAAGAAGCAAAACAAAGATATTCAGTGCAAGCTGCTTTGAAAGGTCAACAATATAATGGTGAGTTTTAAAACTGTGAGGGGTTGTTGTACTCACCTCTACAAAGATAAAGCTGTTTCTCTGTATGTCATTTACTTCTGACCGTGCTTTTCTCTTTCCCTACAATCGGTGTGCATGTCTGGCAGAGAGCAACTAATTGCCTTTATGAGTACAAAGGAGGAAATGAACAATTTTTTTCTTTCTATGCAGAAATGAAGAAAAATATTTATCAATTTGGAATTATGAGGACAAACATGACTGGCAGAAAGTTTTTAAAGAATTGTGATTTTTTTGTGCATCAAAGAGGCAAAGCAGTTACAGAATCTGAGCATAGAGGAAGCATTCTAGGAACTTTGGAAGGACTGAGCCCTTTTGATTCAACCTTTCAGTGCCTGTCCAGATATATTGCAACCCTGCTAAACAGACTCCTGTTTATCTGCAAAAATACATGACAATACAAGCGAGGGTGATAGTACCAAGATAATATTGCAGCCTTAAAGCAGTATTTTCTGCAAGCCTTTTTGTCTTAAAAAAGTAAGATATGATTGATTTAGTGTGCCTCTTTCCCCAGATATATATAGTGCCATTCAGTTGATTCTTTACAGTATAACATACAGAAGACCAAATCCCAGTGAGATAGTGTCAGGAATTTATTACTTATGGCAACATCCATGGTATATTGTAGCAATTAGCAGTGTGCAAGAATAGAATCTCTCTCCTTCAGAGCACCATGGTCATGACAATGCATCAGCTATATGAGGACATTACACACTTTTATAGGCACAATTAAAGGGATTGAGTGTGTTTGCTGAATATAGTCTCCATGTGAGGCAACGCTTAATAGTAATCACTGTATAATGAATGTAGCATGCAAGTTGTCTTGTGTGACCTGATTAGTCATAAATAACTTTTCCAATCTTTGGAATGAGACTGTTATCAGTTTCAATAAAAACAAGCAAGATTACACTTGATGTGAACTGTGGGCTTCTAGCGTAGTCAAATCTGTACATAAAACATTTGAGAGACAAACTGTGAGGAACTGAAATGGAGGTAAAGCAGACAGCTTCACAACTTGATGGCAACAGCAAGGAAGGTATGAGATAACTCATTCTGGGAGAGCCACTAGTAAAACTGCTTCCCCAATTGCTCCTCCAAGAAGCAAGAAGTCCTGATTTTATCTGTACCCTAAATGAGCCCAGCTTCAGCCTGATTTCTTTATTCCTTGTCTAAACAGATCTCTGTAAGGTGTACAACAAGTTATTCTATGAGGAATTTATTAGACTCAAATATGCTTGATGTTCTGACTGTTCACCACCCGCAGGTGCTGCCCTGCCAACCTCTGATCTCAGCTTATGCTTTACTTGGAGTCATCCATACAGGGCAGTTGCTGGAAGATGGAACATTCCTTCTGCTGAGCCTGTGGTGGGCTCCCTCCCCCATCTCTCTCCCTACAGCTGGAGGCCCCACACTTCTCCCACCTGGACTGTGTTTCCTCCCATTTCCCTACTCCCTAATTCCAGAGAAATGCTTCTTTCTGGGAAAAGGCATGTGCTTCAAGGGTCCTCTTGGAAGGGGAGCCAGGTGATAGCAACTACAGCAAAACTCTTATTCTGACTCCTCACATTTGCCTATTTGCTTTTTGTTTGAGGACCTTCTGCTGAGCTTATAAGGAAATACTTCATAGTGAACTTGGTTCCTTCTAGGACTAAATATCTTTCCCAACATTGGTACGCATTATTTTGATGCTGTGTCTCTGATTCTCAAATATGAATGCAGAGATCTCTGGGTCCAGGATCTGGCTGCCTTATCCCCTTCCTTATTTCTCAGTAACTCCTGATCCATGGTGTACAAGTACCTTCTCATCTCAAAGGCTTTATCTAACATTTGTTATTTCTCAGTTCCACAACTTTTCATGCAGTACTGATGGATTTTCATCCAGTTCTCCTCTCACCTCCATGCATTTTTGGGAGTCTCCACAACCACAGTAGTCCAAGCACTGATATCTAGGATACTGGGTATCGCCTACATCACTATAACCAAGACCTTCCTTGTCCTTCCTTGTCTCCACTCTTAGAAATCCCTGCCATGACTTCTCTTGCTCTATCTGCAGGCTAGACAAACAACATCACAGCTTCTCTGCTGTATTTCCTCCTGCTGCTTCTGTAATGCCACTTATGTCTCTGCATATTTTTTGGGGGGAAGGCCAGCTACAATGCCACTTTCTAGAGCTCTTCCTTGCAAGCAGCAGTGTATTATTTGAGTGCAATGGCCTCTAGTATTTCAATGTTTTGGTGAATCAACAGTTCAACAGTTTCAAGAAAGCAAATTGAGTTCCACCATCACAAGCTCATTTTATGCAGGATCCCTTTTCTTCAGGTTGCCGCATCTCTCATGCTGTCAGGATAGTGAGTCCCAAGATGTCACATTGTGCCTACCTGCTTTTCCCACCTTTGTCAGTCTTTATCTTCTATCTCCCAAGTTATCTTTCCTGGCTGGCTTTCAACTATTGCCTTACAATTTTTGGCATCTAGCTGCTGGCAGGTGTTCATACACCACTGCTTTCCTGAGCCCAAGTCCCACATTCACATACTTTTTACTTTTACCCAACTGCTGATCATTTGCTGCTTGAAGGTGACACCAGAGTCATGCCACCTTTCAAAGACTCAGGTCTCTAGTGCAGTCCCTTCTGGTCCTCCTGTCAGTGTTAATAAACTGCTAAAGGAAGAGTCCCCTTTAAAGATATAACTGAATTAAAAACATGCTTACACAGGCATATGCCACAAAAAAAACTAAATTCTCTACCACGTGACAACAGGACACTAATATTTGTTCACCAAATACACAGGGGATTGAATAAATGCAGAAAACAGCCATCAAGAGCTAGTCTTTGAAAGGGCACTGTCCGTCAGTCAGGAAATCCCTCTGCAGCACATTGTTGGTGCCTGTGCAAGTACTTCAGGGAAACATTTTTGTATGGTTTGTATTACTGCCAAAAGTCAAAAACAAGATGCTGAGCCAGCTGGATCTCCGCCTGATCACCTTAGAGTATTTTAATTTTCTGTGTTCTAAGGCTGTATTTACAAGCACTGAATACTTCCAGGAAGTTCTTGGATGTGCTAAGACAGCAAAGATGAAATTTCAAAGGTGTCTCTAATCTAAAAGCTTGAACGACAGAGAGCTGTTGATTACACATGAATAGCAACAGAAGGGGAAGGACCAGAGAAGATTTTAAAAGAAAAACCTGCTAATTTTTGGTCATTGTAAGATAGAAGGTCATGTGGGGTCATTCACTAGAAGTTTCTCTAGTTTTCACTTTCTGTTTTCTGATCTTGAGATCTGAAAATTTTGAAAGTTGCTGTTAGTCTAAAAGCCTGAGCCAATACCATAATAAACCCCAGGAATTACACTGGGAATTTACAGACTTTGCAACTGCCCCTTGCTTGTTTATATTCCTGAGACAAATTCAGGCAGAAATATTAGAAACCTATTTACTGAACAAGCAAAGCTGTGGAGTTGAGCACATCCTGAGCATAAAGGATGTTCATTGTTAACTGGCTGAGGCCGGACAGCACCGGGACATCCCTTTGTTGGGAGGATCTGAAGAGGCAGTTTTAAAGTGCTTGACAGCCTAGCTTGCACAGCTTTGCCAGCTTAATTAACACATTTCTTCCTCTGGGGAGGAGGGAGCTTCTGAACTGATGGAAAGTGCCCCACACTGTTTGTAAAGTCACCCAAGTGCCACCTGCTCAGAGACTTTACCAGAGGACTAGCTAGAAGCACAGGCTGCAGCTTTCCCTTTTTTCCCAATGAGTACCTTGGAGTGGAAAGCAAATCTGTTTCCTGACAAAGAATGACTCACTCAGGCTGCCTGGCTTTCCTTGCTAGGTCGGTGATAGGTCATTTGGCTGTGTCTTCCAGAGTACCTTTTATATACAAAACACCTGATATACATCTGTGATGTGGCTTTGCTTTTGCACAGATGTGGCGAGAGCAAACATAGCAGGCTCAGGTGACTCATGGGGTGTTGCAAGAGCTAATTAAAAGAAACAAACTGGACAGATATGTTCAGGTCTCAAGTTCCTGTCTAAGTGTGACTGTGGCATAACAGCTAAGGAGGGAAACTGGAACTCGGCATTCCCAGATCTTGACCGGAGCAGTGGCAAGTCCCTGAGCTGTGCCTGAGCTCCTAGCAGAGGGCAGAGCAGCAGAGCTCGCTGGCCAGGGAGCCTGGTCAGCCTTCTCTGCCCTCCTGGTGTATGTCAGTTCTCCTGCCGAGCCCCACAGTGCTGGGAAGGGAGAAAGCAACAGGTCTGGAGCTGTCCCACAAACTGGAGAGAGGACTGCTGATGCTGCTTTCCTCAGTGCTGGTACATGTGTCAACATGCTGTCTGCTGTCAACTGTGGTTCTTGAATAAAAGTGATTTTTTTAAAATTGGGTCGGTTTGTTTTTCTGCACAGAGGATGCAAGCGTTCAGTGCTTTACCTAGGGGTAATACAAACAATTCCTGTATTCCTCTGTGAGACAACTTGTTCTGAACAAACTTGCTTTATCACTTTGGTGTGCTCGAGGATGTTGTTTTGTTTTTAATTGCTCTTACTTCAGCAGCACCTCCAAGACCCTACCTAAAGCAGGGCATCATCTTCCTAGCAATACAGAATGTAAAACAGTGCCCTCCACAAACAGGTGGTGATCTCAGTATGTCGTGGAGGCTAAAGGGAGGATGCAATGGAGCAAAGGTGTGATGCAGCAAGGCTTTTCCTCACGGGCATCCCTCAGTTTGATGGCTGAGTGGAGACTGGAGGTCGGGTTTCCTGGCACTGTGGCATGCACCCACTTTTCCAGTCACCCCAAGCATCACATCTGCACATTTGGAATTTGTCTTCTTGCCCATGGCAAACTGTGTGTCTGAGGAGGCTGCCTGAGTAGTTCTTTTCTAAACACATCACATCTCTGTCAGGAGATCACCTCACAAACATTTATATAAGAACCAGTCTGGCACAACCATCAAAGAGAAGGAGCAACTTAAAGCTAGGTCTGACTCCATAACTCTCCCCAGATAAACAAGCCCTGATTTATGACCCTTACAAATCCCAGGCTTGAGTTAATAAAACTAAAAAGATGATGGCTCTAAGTTCAGAAGAATTGGGGATAACTCTGCAGTAAAAATTTCCTTCTACAATAAAACAAAAGTGGGAGAAAAGAGGAAATGTGTGATACAGACAACAGCTATCACTAGCGACATCTCTGCCAACCTCTTCTGCAAAATTTCAGCCTCAAAGGTAAGAAGTGACAGATACTCAGAAAATACTCCTTATATTGTGATTTTTAAAGGAAGTGCTCAAAACACAGTGGTGAGGTACAGCATGACAGGATACCTAGGTTACTTTAGGAAATTAAATACTTTAAAATGAGGAACCACCATGCGAACTAGCAATTGCATCTCAATCAGGATGATGTTATTTATCTATCACCAGAAGCACCCATGGTTGTTAGCAGACAAAAAGAAAAAATAAAAGCCCTCCAGCATGAGTTTGCTAATCAAAATTAGGCTTAATCAGATTGGAAGATACTTCGTCAATTATTTTTGCTTTGTTGTGCTATATTTTTGGAAGGGTCAATTTACTAAAAGGGAGAGATTTTGCAGAGAGACATTTACATAAATAAATTTCCTATGCAACTTTGCTGAAAGAAAACATTCATACAAGGAAATGCTTTAGACATTTCAAAATGAAAACATTTGCATGCGAAATTAACCTAAGCTTTGTGATGATTTCTCCTGTTGCAAACTGTAGAGATCATTGTTTTTTCACTCTGCTTTGTTGCACAACACATCCTATAAACTGCTTATTGATAGAATTTGACTGTGTAGTGCAATGAAGTGTGAAACTTCATTATATCAAGAATGGGGGTCAGGATAGTGCTGGGCATCAGAGACCCACTGAAAGTATCACACAGGCTTAGAAACACAGACAGGTTACAGACTGCACGGGCTGAGAGCGATCCAAGCACAGCAGTACTGAAAGAAACGTCATAGAATTTCTCCTGGAAACAAGCCAAAGGAGCCTCAAGGGCAGGAGAACTGACAGGGCTTAGGGGGAGAGGGGCAGCAGGGGAGCACAGTATGATACAGAGCTATTGCTAAGGAAATGGCTGATGCAGGAAAGGATGTGCTATAAGGAAATGTCAGCATGAATATTTCATATGTTGACCCTTTTTGTAGTTTTAACATCTTAAAAGACAGTGACTGTAATTGACGTTAGACTCCGGGAAGAGAATGCAATTCCTGTCCCAGGAGATTGACGTGTATTACCCCAAAAATGCAGCTCCAGGCTATGTTCTGCAAGGTGACATGCACTGCTACATGTATTCACTGAAGGAGCATCATCATTATCTCCCTGAACCTTAATTTCCCGTGGAATATCACCCTTGTGCTTTTTTCTTTCTAGCTAATGTTGCAGTTTCATATATAAGGGCTCTTGTGGAACAGAAAGGTATAATAATACTCAGTGAATGCGGGTTGAAACCAGACGAGTTCAGACTACAAATTAGCTGAGGCATTTTTGCTTATCACTGAAGGTAAGTAAACATTAACGAGGGCTGTAGTGGATTTTCCACAATTGGAAAGCTTAACATTATAATTGGTTGTTTTTCTAGCACCAAACACTGCTAATGATTTTTGCACAGGAATTAAGAGAGGGGCATTCTTTGGTCTGTGTTATGTTCAAGATCAGACTAGTCCCTTCTGGCCTAAGCTGTTGATTACTATAAAGCAAACTCTTGTGCCTTCAATAAGAAGAAATTTGTGAACTGAAAGCTAACTACAGATGCCTCAGGTTCTAGCAAAGCCCTTTCATTGTGAAAGCTATTTCCCTGGCTCTAGTCTGTATACAACAGCATCCTGTGTAAGGTATACGCATTGGAGCCCTTTAAATGATATATCCTCTTGTAGCTGGTGCAGCATCTAATGGACACATCTAGTGTGGGAATGAAAACAATATGTGATGTGGAAAGCTTTATGCACTGACATTAGTATTGCCTAGCATGGCTTCTTTTCCATGTTTTGACATCACAGTCCCTGCTGCTCTTACCCATGAAATCTTTCAAGCAGAGATCCCATCTGCCTGCTCCCCAGGTTCCAGGGAGGTGCCAGGACGTTGCATTTTCAGAGTGCAGGACTGGTGCTCTTGCTGCTCTCTGCGCTATCTGAGCTCTCTTACTGTTAGAGAAGCCTTTCAGTGAGGAACTATTTCCAAGACTGTCCTTCTGCTCCGTAGCAACAGGGTTTCACTACCAGACATATTCCTTGTGCCACCCCTATAGCATACAAGGAATGCAGACAGGAACTAGCTGGCCTATGGACACACAGCCACCACAGGAGCCAAAAAACCTTCATCAATCACCCCATTTGCCCAAGCAATCCAAGTTGTGTAATTCATAAGCCAAAGGCTTGGAAACTGAGCTCTGCATGCACTGAGAGCACAGACCTCTCTTTGAAGGGGCTGGGCAAAGAGCACCTTCCAGGTGCCCTCGGGGTTTGCCAGGCAGTCTGTGCCATGGAGAAGTGCCTTGTTGACCCGTGAGTGGGGTTCTGAGCCATGCAGCCACCCTGGGAGCTGTGAGTGCAGAACAGGAAAAGAGCACTAAAGGACCTGCAGCCTACTGCTGGTGCTGAAAGTTAGGTACCTACTGAAGTGCTCTGCTGATCAAAGCCAAGTCTAAAGAGACTTTTAGACCAAACAGTGCAATGTCATTATCTTGTGGCACTTCACACCAACCCCTACAGTCAGTTTCTCCCTGGGATATGTAGTAAGAAAGTCAATATGTATCAAGTGGATAGATGGAAGAATAAACCCCAAAGTTGGCCTTCACTTTAGTTTCATCAAAACATCTTTGTTGTCATCAAAGGGAACTTTTTTGTTCCAAGTCAATTTAAACATTAATATAGGCTAAAATCACAGGATAAACCAAAACAAAGAAAACATTTTACTAATCTATAAACTAGACAGAACAAGCTGCCAGCTGGGAATAATGCTAAATGGTCCCTTTAAGCTACTCTGTGGAATGTGAGTTTGATCAATTTAATCCAAGCCACATTAGTATCATAAAAGCTGAGAGCAGTGTTTTCTCCCAAGGGTTTCCTTTGAGGGATATTCCTCTCAGAGGACAATATCACAGAAACAATTAAGGATGATAGCATTTTTTGCATACGCCAAGCAACTGATGAATCAACACTGATCAAGACATACTTTCAAAATTATTTTTTTAAACTGCACTTCCAAGTTCACAGTATAGTCACCAAGCTGACAGAAGCAGTAATGACTAGTGAAAATTACTGTACCATGACCCTGTGAACTATTTTTGACAAGCAAATACTTTCCAAGAAGCTGATAAGGGAAAAAAAAAAAAAGGTGTTCTCATTAACAGTCTGTGCACTTACTCAGGTGGAAGACAAGGTGGGTATGTTATGAGTCTTTCTAGCATCGTTGGCACATTCTTAGTCTTCCCTCTCAGATTAATGGGCATTAAGGTTCCCAGGTCTCAGTGATGGTTGCAAGCTCATTACAGGTGCTGCTTTGCTTGTATATCATTGCTGTCCCACAAGCCTATAATTTATTGCTTAGAAAGGATTTCTGGATATTTTCCCAGATGTAAAATCACAAAGGGTTGTATTTAGTGCTCCAGCTGACGACAACCCTACCTGCATACATTCTCTCTCTCTCTCTCTCTCTCCTTCTCTCTCTCTCACACACACACACACACACACACATACTTGGCTTTGAACTCTGACATTTATTTTATGCCATAAATTCCTTCAATTAAGCAACACAGTGCATTAGTATAATTGTTACTGCCAGCCTGCATTGTCTTTTGAAATGGCTAAGTAGAATTCTAGTGATGTTGCAGTTCATATTGTACACACAGTCTGCTAATAGGCATTTAAGGAGGTATTGGTGAAGCTCTTGCTATGGTAATGCTCTTACTTCAAGGTTATTTATATAAAAAGGTGTCTAGTCTTTGTAAGGAAAAACTCAGCATACCTCTGTGCTTCCTGTACAATAACATGATGCAATACCTTTCCTTCTGAAGTTATCATCTTGGCTTCTCTATATACATTTTCAGCCCATTATGAAAATCCAGGCAGGCCTTAAAACAAATTGAAAATATTAATTCAAAGGTGCCCTTGAAAAGTCAGGGCCATAAAATGGGAACAGAAAAAACCAGCATGATAAAAACTAGTCCAGTTGTAGACTCATTTGTTTAAGTCAGACTTCTCTGTCCTTCATAACAGCAAGATGATCCAATGTTAACGAAAGTTCAGGAAAACCCATGGCATCACTCAGAAACATGTAGTTCAGAGAAGAGTGAAACTCCCCTTCTTTTTTTAACTATGCAGTCCAAGTTTGAAGAGGGAGTTTTTTCCCTGGTGAAATACAAGGGGACACAGAAGGATCTGGGAATGCCATCAAGAACCACTGGATCATCACAAGGTAGTGCTTCCATCAATAACATTGCCTGTCTGTCAGTCCTAAATGGTTTCCTTAAAGTTATATGCCAGCTCCCAGGGCCAGAGCATCCTCACAACTTGTGGATGATGGTAGGGACAAAGTGTGTAGCAATCATTTTGCTTTTTCAACAGGGAACCAAGAAATTGTTTTTCACTGAGTGAAGGTTTTTAACGGCAGCAGAGTCCACATGTCTCCTGTCCCAACACACTGCTAGGAGAGCCTTAGAGCTCTGCAGGACTGCCTGTCTTCACTGTATTGATCCCTGCTGCAGCAAGCACAACAGGGAAACACTTTTAATTGAATAACCACCCACTCTCAAGTCCATCAGTTATTGCTGAATCACAGCTTTCTGACCACTAAAATCGTGTTTTGTCAGATGTTTTCAGCAGTCTTTTCTACACAATCTAGCATTGTTTTGCATAGAAAGGGCAGTGGACTTGCTTGTTTAGAGTGACTTATTACAGACATGGAGAATTCACACCCAGAGCAATAATTAACATGCTTCCAAGATGGCATGGAAAGAGGGAGGTGGGGGTGCTGTGAGGCTTTCCATTGCTCTGGGATAAAAGTCTTTTGTCACACTTTACAGTGCCATGCCTTTTCCACAAATTTACCCGTAGCGAATCATTTGTTTCTGGGGTGATTCATAGCCACGGCTGTTTTCCGTCTTCCTTGGGGCTTTCTGCAGCGTGAGGCTTCTCACAGTCTCAGCAAGACCCACGCTTGAAGAGGAATGTCACCAGCATTCAGTCTGGGTTTCTTTTCTGGCGAGAGCGGGTGATAAGGACAGCAGGCTGAACAATGGATGCTCCTCCACGAGCAGATTAGCCTGGCCCTGCAGAACATCATGTATCTTTTAAGGGATGCTGTCAGGAAGAAAACGGCAGGTCAAATCCTTGGTGGGAGCAAATTAGCCCGGCTGCATCAGCTGCACTACTCCAGCGGATAGGAGCTCAGGAGGTGACCCTGTCTATCCAGGAAAAGCAGTGTGCATCTGGGGCTTGCACAATGCTGGAGAAGGGATTACTGGACTCCAAAGCAGCATTAGCTCTTTGCTCACTTTTCACTACTTATGCTGTTTCCCACACTGTCTGCTAGAGTGCCAACAGGGCCGGGCAGCTCTGGCCTCTGCAATGCATTTCTGGCTTTCAGGGGATTGCAAAATAGCGGCTGTAATGAGGCTTTCTTACTGAGATTAGAAAACGCTGCTAAAGGTTCTCAAGCATACTGAATTTCTATTACATGGAAGGCTGCATCCTACTCCTTCTCCCTTCAAGTGAAGGGGACTCAATACCGAGGAAGAGCAGCAGCAGCATTTGTCCTCTGTGCCACCTGAGCCCACGGGCACCCACCAGGTACCCTCAAAGGATGTGTATCTGCCGCAGCTCTGCTGCAGGGGCAGCAGAGAGAGGAGGGGACAGACCCTCCCATCCCCCTGCAAGGCACAAACGTGATGTTCTCTGCGGGAACATCAAGTGCATTTTGAGGACTGACAGAAATGTCAGAGCGCATCACAAGTGCTTTCATCCCCTCCCCAGAAATAAAGCACATGTCAGGTCACAGAAGGCTGTTTTCACTCTTACCAACAGTGCCGGCTGTTGTCTGGCTGTGAAGGACCTCCCAGCCTCTCCAAAGGCATTTTTATGCCAAGGAAACAAGCATCAACCTAAATGATTCTATGATTTTATCAAAGTATTTTCCTCTCTTTCCTTCTCAGTGGTTTGGTTATTTTTTTGGTCACTCAAGCCTGAAATAAAAAAGTCCAGCTCACTGGAGCCTGTTGGTCCAGATACAGCTTCATTTGCTGAGGTTTTGATATCACTCAAACCAGGATTTACCTAGCTTTCATGGATTGTGGTTAAACTTTTTGAACAGTTTGTCCTTCAGAATTTCCCAGATGTCTCAGCTGACACTTTTCTGGCATATATTTCAGGGGAAGAAAGTTGTAAAGAAACCCTGTCACTCATCTAACTGGAATTTTTTTTTCTTGCTACAGTGCTATAATAGTGTTGATAAATACTGAGAAAAATTGGCTTCAGCTCAACTTTTCTCTCTGTCTGCCAGGACAAGTCCAGCTTCAGTTTTGCTGGGTGATCTGCAAACTTTGTTGGCAGGTGGCCTGTATAGTATTGTCCACAGTTTTGGCCTGCTCTTTTCACACTCATTTTATATCCAGGATTTAGAGGGTTTCCCAGAAGCTATCTTTGATTCTCTGACGTTGTGCAGGCGGCATACTAACAATCAAATTTAATGGTAGGTTTTCAATTAATGCTTTTTATTCAGTGAGCCAAAAGCTGTTTGTTTTATTAATTCTGGGGAAAATCTGCCCCAATCATTTGCCTGAATCTATTCAGTACCTAAACCATGAAATCAATTTTAATAGGCCTTAAGGGATATGCATACAACCCTGAGTGTGTCTGATTCCCAAATGAGATAAATCACGCCCATTACTTTGTGGCTAATATTTTTCTTGATGAAGTAGGTATCATGCATTTATGACTCAGAAAAGCAAAGTGTCTTAAGTTTCTATGTATTCAGTTAACACACAAACTGTTGAGGGCTAAAACAGATCCATGCTTTTGGCAGATCAGCTGGAGGCGTCTGTATCACACTGATGCTGGTTTCTATCAGCTTTCTGACTTCAGATGTGCTTGAACCTAGAGGTATTTGAAGTTTTCCATCCTTCCATGACAAGCAAAGTGGCTTCTCTGAGTTGCCCCATGCATAAACATTCAGGAGACAGCCCAAGAAACTGAGTACCTGACACCTCTAAATTCACTGAAAACCCTACAGGATTGCTTACAGATGGAGAGGCTTGTTCCATGGTATTTGCCAAACATTCTTCTCTAAAGTTCTTCTCTAAACTAAATGCTTGGACCTTTAGTTTCTGGGATTAGTGACCAATTTGCTCCATGTGCAACACTGCCCAGCAGAAACAAGTGTAGGAAGTTTACACACTGGTACTTGGACACTTTCCTATGTGGGTTTTCTTTTATCAGTAGTTTTTGCAGCAATCAGCCACAGTTTTCTAAAAACTGCTTCAAGTAAGAATCAGTTTTCCTATTAGTAATTTGATTTCAAGGTGAGCTCATGGTCATGGCAAGTTCCCAGCACAGTAATTACTTGGGGTGCTTAAGAGCAATGAGAACTCCTGGAGAATTTGATAGAGTACTAATTATATCAGAAAGGTTTTTAATGATTACTTTCTGTATAAAGATGGAGGAACAAAATAAGGCATATATTCTGCATATATCCTGAGTGCTGGCAAATACATTTTCCTTGTGTGAGGGACCTCATGGTTGCTCTAACAAGAAATATCTCAGTGCTCACAGGGGCTCTGACTTACTCAGAGTCAATAAGCAGCTGCACCTCTGTTATGGCACTACTCAAATTCCATACCTCTCTATACCATGTGCTTTTATATAAAAATATCCTCTGGAATCTATGAAGTTTTTAATTATAAACACACCTTATTTATAAATTATTTAATTTATGAGTTTGACACTTCATAAAGTATAATTTCTAGAAAGATGAACACTTTTGAGAGCATCTTCTCTTTGAGGAGAAGTGTAAATAGCCATGTCGATATTACAATACTGAGTCTTTCATTAAAGTAGAATTGGCTGGAATCCAAACACACTGGACCTGAATTTGTTCTGTTCTCCAAAAGGATAAGGAATATAACCCTTGCACAGCAAATAATGCAAAGTCCAGTTCCTAAGCCTCTTTTTATAGTTAATTGACTTCTTTCCTGGCCTGGGGACTTTTGGTGATGAGTGATAATCTAAGTACTACAGAGCTTCATTCCTAAAAAATCAAAACAAAACAAAAAACCACCCACAAAACAAAACCAAAACAAACAAACTTTGCTATACTTACTGGTTTGGGGATTTTTCATAGTATTTGGTAAACACTAAGACTGGAGAGGTCCACACTTGGTCTTTGGTAACTGGGCACCTCAGCCAGTATGAGGTGCCTCATCTGCACAAAAGCTGAGTTCTTTCTCCTGCTGCTAAAGAAGACAGCAGCTCTATTTACTTCAAGAGGAGTTGGAAATATGGAGCATCTACTGGAAGACCAGGCTGCTCATATTCAATGAAAATATGTAAGCTCAGAAATTTTGGCCAGAGTGCCTGACATTTCTTTTGGTCATCCACACCTGATCTCATGCAACTGGTGAGACTGTGCCATAAGGGAGAGGTGCCATTGCACAAACTGACACACATTTGTGCAAGAACAACCATGGGAGGAAACACCTGCATGCCACCACTCTCAGCAAACCATCTTAATACCATCTGTGGAGTTTTTCGGACTACACATTGTCTGTGAATTTTAAGAGAGTTCCTTCTTCCCAGGGCAGGATGTTTGAAACACTGCTGTAGTGCAATACACTGACATGGTCCTTGGTTTCCACAGCAATTTCATGTGTATGGACAATTCTGTCCATATAGTCTTTCAGCAAAATTATGGATGGCAGTTCTAGCACCCCTCCAAAGTGAAGGGAGTGACATGAGCTGCATGTCACAATCACATGAAGCCTGTTCACTGCAAAGCAGAGAGGTCTGGCAAGTAGCACAGAGCAGACCCCACCAAGGAGCCATTTCAGGCACTGGAAAGGAAGGCCCAGTAGATTTGAGACTATCCAGGTAATGTACTCAGGTAAAATACATTGCTCTTCCTTAGTTTAAGACACTGTAATATTATTCAGTGCTTAAGCACTACATCTGTTGTCTCTTCTATCCTCATCTTTAATTATCCTCTCTAAAAACTACAACATTGGAGGCTACTCTTTTTTGCCAATAAGTAAATCTAACATCCATTTAAATATGTTATATACATTCTTACCCAAGAAACTAAGACAGAAAAGTCTCCAGCATCATCCCAGATGAAACCAACATGTTTAGCATGCTAGTCTACATTATTAGCTTCAGCAGTTTTCAGAAGTGATAAAACCAAATTCTCACAAAAATAAAATACTGGCTGTCATTTCTTAGTGACTGGTTTTTCTGATTTAGGAACTAGATTATGTGGAACAGATGGGGCCAAATTTTGCTCTCATTTGCATCAGCGTAAATCAATTTATTTAAATGACAGCAGTTCCTAGCACAGTTATAAGAGACGTCTCTTTTTGGAGCTCTTGGAACATCACAGCTCAACAGCAAAAAAAGCAAAGGAATACTTCCAAAAATCTTTGGTTAAACAACCAGTGAAATGAGATTATTTAAGAAGTATACAGTGCTGTCACTTAAAACATGTTATCACCAGCACTCTATGAAGAGAGGATAATATTAAAACCAAAAGAAATACAGTAAATAATTCAGAGGGTAATAGTAGCGCACAGAAGACCACCAGGAAAAAAAGAATGAAGCCACCAAACAGAAGCAGAAATATCACAGAGTGCAGACCAGGAAGACTTCTTGCTCAACTTCAATATATGTTCTAGTTTTATATAGAGAGCAGCTTCTTTTACCTCTTTAATATGAACACAGAATTTCTATCAATGTGTGTATATGTATGTAGGTGTATAAATATACATGGGAAATGAGTACCACATCTTAAAAATATATCTAGGGTTTTAATACAAATATGGCTTGGTGACCATGTCATGAGACAAATCTATTCATTCTATCAATGTTTATGTGGTTGATTTACAGAGCACAACCTGCACATAGCTGAACAGGTGCATTTTTTTCATGTTCATGTTTGCTGTGGGCTATTTCAGGCTTGTCCATTTCTAAGGACTGACTATCTGAGGAAATCAAAAGCATGGGGTCAGAGGAGGAACACAATGGATTTTAGAGGCTTGGCACAGGAAAGCTGGGAAAATCTGCTTGATTGAGGGTATCTACTGTTCTGGCCTGAAAAAACACACATTTCATGCCCACATGTACATCACATGGCTGCAGTGCAGCTGAGCTCTGCCAGACAGGACTCCCAGAGTGTGTAACACCGACCCACACCCTTCAGGAGGGATTTATCTGGGCATACATGGGAAGTAGTTTCCTGTGGTGCAAACCAGAATCACTGAAAAAAAAGCAGCCAGTTGAAGCAAAACTACATGAAATCTCCCATGATATCCCTTGGAGCAGACCTGAGCCTTCCAGTATGGAAAGCTCACACACATTGCAGGATGTCCAACACCATGGCCTGGGTGGTGGCTCATGAGAGCACCAGCATGGGGACTCACAGGATCACATCAAGGCAGTGCTGGTGGGAACTGCATGTCCCTGCAGCATGGTGGGAAGGATTAACATCCTGAACAGAAGAAGCCGTCACCATTTTCAGCAGAATGAAGCTATTTGGAGAATTGTTTCTAGGGAGAATACACTTCTGTTCAGGCAATATTCCACGTGTGCTGGATTTCACACACAATTTACCAGGCAGGTATCTTAGTTCAGTCCTGCCAGTGCTGTCAACATCTGCTTCACCTCCAGCCAAAAAAACTCTTATTTCCTGCACTCACCTGTCTAGTTAAAAATGATGGTTCCCCTCGGGTACCTGCGTCACTGGCACAGCCCTGTCACTGGCGTGTCCCCCTCCACCTGCCACAAGCTGACAATCAGATCACCTGGTTCAGTGGGTGAGGGATGAGATTCAGCAGAAACAAGCTTCCCCTATTACTCTTGGTTCCCCCTCTGTCAGCCACAGAGGTTTTGAGTTATTCCTGTCCATTGCACCAAAGTGCAGATTATTAGTGCATGTGTCACCCTGTAATTTGTTTCACAATGTCAGCCCACATGCCTGAGTGGTTCTGTTCCCCTTTCTTTCAACAAAGCTAGTCCATCCTTTAATTCAATTACACCCCTTTATAACTGGCTTCCTCACAGATCCCCAGCAAACTATCCTCTTTGCTTTGCAGATGATAAGAGTACTAGCACCCTGGATTCTTGATCTCAATTTTTATGCAAGCTACAAAGATAAAGGGACTGTGTTTTTTTCAATCAACACACCCTGATTCTCTGAGATGAAGAGCTCTTGTCCTGGTCCAGAAAGCCCCCTTTGCTTTAGAGGAAAGAAATGTACCTCAGTGTGTGCTCAGCACTTGCAAGACCCCACAATTAAGTCATTTCCTGAAGACCACTAAGTGAATCAGAAACAGTGCCAAGAACTTAATACGGCTTCCTGAATCCATGCCCTGCTAACCATGAGAACAAAACCATGCTCTGTTTACACAGAAATTAAATGTCACCAAAGTTTTACTATTGCATGATTGCATTCCATTTGTAATTAATTTTTCTCTCAGCTCTCTTTTCCACACTTTTCATCTGGAGCATTAATTTCCCTGTTGAAGCTGCATGTTTTCTAGAGGTCCCAATGGGAGAATTGCAGCTGCTGGCCAGATTCGGGCCCTGAAGGGCTTTGTGTGCCAGCATCCCCCTCTCCTCCAAAAGAGACATCACCTTCTCCAGTCCCCTGTGTCTTTCTCCCAGCCCCTGCACTGGATTTGTCTGGGGTCCTACTTCAGGAGAGAGTAGACTGAAAAGGAAAGAGAACACCCTTCTCCTCACCTCTCTTTGAAATAAGGGTCACCTAAAGACAGGGTCCACAGCCAAAACTAGGGGCTGCTCTCAGGCAAAGTCTCTCCTCTGTCAAAACAAGGGAAGAGAGACATTTTCAACCCAGTCTTCCCTTTGCAGACACTGCTTCCTGGAGAAGCACTAAGATTCAGGGTTGGGGGAAGATTCAACATCTTGCAGTCCAGGAACTGGACAGGAGTGATTTCAGCTATAGTGGTCTAGACCCAAGCAACATAAGGGAATACTGCTGAGCTGCTGTTTATGTCATTTCCACCGCCATCTCTCTAGCATATGGCCTTTTCCTCTCCTATTTGCTATCAGAACTGATACTGGCTATATCAGACTCTCAGAGGGGCTTTTCCTGTCACTGTACTAATTATCTTTTCCCACCTATGGTTGCTCATCCAGTACTGTAAGACCCCTGCTTCTGAAACCACACAAGTCTGCATCCAACTGAAAATGAATCCACATCCCATCAGCTGGCATTTGTTCCACACACTGCTCTGCTGAGACTCCTTTGCCACCCATGGCACGGCTATCATTCCCTTGGGTTTGTTGTCTCTTCCAAGGGACCACAAGCCATGGCAGTACTGGTCCCCAAATGCACAGTGTTGGTTAGGGGTGGGAGTTTGCTCACTCTGTGCAGCTCGTGTTTTTATATAGTCTGTCAGAGTTTCACTTTCTGCCTTGGGTCTGCTGCCACATCTCAGAGAACTGCCTGCTTCTGTGAGCTTCACCACATTTGGGGACTTTCCCCTCAGGCTATGTTTTGATAATCTTGTCAAGGGTTTAGCCTTTTGCTGTACATACTCATTCTAGTCTCCTACCAAGAGTTCAACATTTTCCCAAAATTTCTATGTTGGTTCATTGGGCCAATCACTTACTTGTCTGTGCTCTTGTCATCCTTTTTGTTTGCCACTTACAAATATATTGCCCACATTTCACGGGCTGCCACTGCCACTCAAATGCCCACAATACAGTTTCATATCTAGCTGCATTCTCTTAAATTAAGTGGAAACTTTCACAATCATCAAATGCTTTAGAAAAACAGTGATCAGAAAGCAGACTAGTTTGACTTAACTATCTTTATTTTGGAACCCATTGTTTGCAGTTAGAGAACTGAGTCACTGTTTAAACTCTCTCCAGTAGATCTTTCTCTTCCAGAGAATTTTAGCCCTGGAAGGCAGAAAGCTTTCACACTTCGTTTCAGGGGTATTCTCACTTTCTTTTAATCTTGGTTCCCTGTATTGCTCAGCAATTACTCCAATCCCTGAATTCTGAGCTCCTGGACTACTTCCCTCCCAGTCCTAGCTATAATCAGATGCAGCCTTAAGCCTGGCCCAAGGGGAATCTCTTCAATGTTTGGGCATCAGCTCTGACTGACTCTTGCACAAACCTCTTGGGAGTGCAGTCCCCTCACAAAGGCAAGCCCACAAAAAAGCTCCTTGAAGAGCACTGTTATCAGCCTCAATGAAATAATATGGGACCTTTCATACAGATTAAATTCAGAACTGTGACTAGAAATTAGTACGTTCTGTACAGAGATTTTCTGCTCTCACAAGATGGGAGAGGGGAGTAATTTCCAAGGTGGTTATGTCAGTATTCACAATATCATCTCTGCTTCAGAGATCTTCCTAGATGTCAAGAAATGCACTGATAAGAAGAAATTCAAAGCCAAATATGACAGCTCCAAATCCATAGATTCTCCCCTCCTCCCCCAAGAAAATAAAAAATAGTACACACTGTACACCAATCTGTTTCTTGGAAAACTGGCATATTGCAACACCCAGGGTTGGCTCAGATGCTTCCATAGCAGCCAGACTCTTGCAGACTCGAGCAGTGATTGCTGAGGATAGCACCAGGCTTTTCTCCATGGCAATGCAGACCACTTCTGCTCAGCCATCTGTCTTATCCATCACCTTTTAAATTTCACTGCTGTCCTTGTCCATGCAATTCTGACATTTCATATGCAAGCGTGCTGCATACAAATCCCCAGTGCAGGATTTCTCTGTAAAACTCCAGGTGCTGTTCAGAGATTTTATTCAAATGAAGTAATACATATATTATCATCACAGTGAAGATTATTAGAACTTGCTTTTTTTCCTTTTTTTTTTTTTTACACACTGACTAAGCCAGTTCAATTTTATTTAAGGTTATTTAAGAGATAAAAAATGACAGGCTTGCTTACTGAAATGTATTCTGTTTTTCTTATAGGCATCACTCAGGCTGTTAATTCTGCTCCTGGATGCCAAGGAGTTACATAATGATGATAATTACCTTGCATTTCTATGGTATTTTCATGTCACGAGTGTGTTCTGTGAGCTGAACATGGAAATAATTGGAAATGCCACATTCCTAGGGATTTTACAGCCACTGTGAGTGCTAGATAGATAATAAGGAATGATAACCTATCTAAATGAAATCCTTTGGGCAGGCCTGTTTGGAATGCAGGCAGCTACAGAACTGCTATTTTCACATGAAAATTTTGGGATTTACTTAAAGCTTCTGCTCTTGAAATCATGGGATTACAAAGATTTTACTAGAAATATCTCTCTTTTGATCTGCCATTCAAAAAAGCTTGAACATAGGAAACTCAGAAACTCGAAAACAAATGGAGGCAAGCCTTGCTATATTCAGTTTGAGGCAGTGATATGATTTGAGAAGGAAGGGAAAGCTGCATCTCTGTTTTCAATGCAGGCACAGTTTTTAACATGTTGACTGCAACTTGTCACAAAGACAAGATGCAGCCTATGTTAATTAATAGAGGTCTGGCAATCTTTACTCACAGGGCTTCCAGCGATCTATATTTTCAAACAACAGATTTGACTCTGATCTTTGCTCTAAGTAACAAATCATGGAACACCTGAAACCTGGGAGTGTAAAATACATGGCTCCATTTCTTACAGCCTGGAGCCATATTGTTAAGAATTCTTTGCTTTTACTGATTATTCACATTAAACTTCTCTTCTACTAAATGTATTGGAGAGTCCTTCTGGGCCCTCAAGAAGAAAAATGTTCCCTAGTTCTGCCATAGCAGGGGTTTTTTGGATGTCAGACTATATGGGAAAATCCATCCAAATCTACCAAATATGTAAAATTGTGGAGGATTCAATTATAGAATCATAGAATAGTTTAGGTGGGAAAAGACCTTTGAGGTCAAGTCCAGCTGTTAACCCAGCACTGCCAAATCCACCACAAACCCAGGTCTCTACACGTCACATCTACACATAAATGTGGTTAATGTTTGACCACGTTTAACTCCCATAGGGGTGCTCCTATCTAAACTAGTTCCATTTGATTAAGCTCACTTTCTTTTGGAAATATTGAAATAGAGTCACAGTGCAGCCACTTTAGTTTAGAATGGGATTAGAGCAGGCTCAAGTCAGCTTCTTCCTCTCTCTCTCTGAACCATAGCTCCCAGTGTAATGATTCACACACAGATATCCATGTTCTTCCACAGCTCTTCCTGCAATTTCACTGCATCTTTTTTTTTCCCCCTCCATTCTGGAAAAAATAGTGAATGGACCGGGTAGCCACAAAAGACACAGCACTAGAACACAGAATTCTGATATCTTGCCTGCCTGCACGTCGCTCTCTGACTCGGCAGCCAGAGGGGGAGACCTTTCAGTTCACAGTATTTATTTGTTCACGTCTGGAATGTCCTGTATTTCTTGAGGGAATGTCAGACTGCCCAAGCTTTTTGCAACCTTTAGAGGTGGGCAGAGTCCAAATACCATCACATCTTTTACAGCCCTCCCAACGGGATTAAACCCAGAGGATGTCTCAACCTTTTGCATCTGAGTCCCCTCGAGTTTATAGGCATCACTAACTAAACAGGACAAAGTGAAAGGAAGACAGGAATTGCAGAAATGCTGGCCCATTGTGCAGAACTTGCATATGCTAATCAGGCTTTAGAAAAACGCAGTAAGTTATGGCTGATCCAGCAAAAGAAGAGAAGAAAAATGAAGTTATCAAGCCATGTCTGTCTTCTCTCCAAGCTGTATGTTTTGTTTACTCATATGAGGGCCACTGAGCAAAACAGGTGGAGATTTTGCTGGTTTCTTTCTTTTTTACACTTAGAGGACGACTTGGCAGCAGCGTTTGATTTGAAGAAAGAAATCCAAGTCGATACAATCTGGATGATTAATTCTATTATAAGCAATGATTACTTAAACTGGCAGGTTTAAAAATTTGAAGAGTGTCACTTTATCATTTATAATTATCTAATGTTGCAGTGCCTTTTCCTTTACTCTGCTTGGCACTTGAATTAAACCGGAATCAGAAATTTCAAAGCTAAAGCATTTGAAAGGAATTTTTAGGGGGAAAGGGAAGAAGAGATGAATCTGATTTCTTTTATTTGCAGTCTAATCAAACCCATAAAGGCCCTACTCTGAAATTCCCATTTAAAAGGAACTGACATCCTGAGAGAGCAAGATGCGATAATGTTAATATTTTAAATATGAACTTGAACCACAGCCTTCATTTGACCTTGACTCAAAACATTCAAAGCTCCTTTGCCTCAGCCCATTGCCATGCACTGCACATTCATCCAGTATCTCTCCCAGCACAAGTTCTGGTTCTATGTCCTATTTATTTTGCTTTTCCACCAAATTATCCTTCTTCTTTCCTATCTATAAAAAAAGTCAGAAGGGAGAATTACAGTGCATAGGAAATCAGCATTACTTCATTTTGCATTTGCAGCCAGCTGCCAAGCACAATAAACACATCCAGTGTCAGCTTGCCTCCCTTCCCCTCCTCACCCCTCCCACACCTGGCCAAAGAAAGAAGGAAAACAGCTAAAGGGAAAATATTCTGGAGTTTGGGGGAGGATGCCCGGCTGGGAGCGTGCTGTTTCAGCGCTGAACAGCAGAGGGGAGCAGCAGAACAGTGTCTGTCTGGCGGCACAGGGGCTGCCAGGGCCAGCACCGGGGTCGACCCTGGTACCACTGGCTCCCCAATACGGGGGAGACCCTACATACTGTCATACATTAAAATGTAGCATTAAATAAGTCTCCTAAATGACTGTGAGGTGAATTAATCTCTTTGGCAACAGAGCACACATCTTCAAGAAGGGGCTCTAGGTTTTTCCCACTCTTAACTACGTATTACACCCTTAAGAGAACTGCAGAGGTGTCTAGTACCTAACTCTCACTATTTTGGAATGGTATCCACAGCCCTTTAAAAATGTATCAGCTGGTATTTCCCTAGGATAAATATGTATAGACAAATGACACAGACAACTGCATTCAATCAAATTCAAGCTGGCATATAAGAGACCCTGGAAAAAAGTTGAGATTGAGAAAAATGTGCAGTATTTTTGTAGTTTTGTATAGGAAATATGGGAGCTGACCCACAAAAGAGACCAGAAGCCACTGGAACTGGCTCATATTCAGGTTGGCAGCCAGGCACGTAGGGTATTATGAAGCACTCAGCCTGGGAAAAATTCATGACAAGGGCTTAGATTCACAAAACAAAGGATGGGGAGGCCTTTTAAGAAGGCTGAAGACTGAAAATATAAGCCTCCTCCTGCATTATATAAGCAAAGCCTAGAAAAGATGTTGCCTTGAAAGTCACCTGGTCTTCATATGGTTCAGCACCCAGATGTTTTAGCTACCTCCTGAACACCCTTGGCATGAAACCAAGCTGTCTATGACTTGTAAGGAGATAGTCTGGAAAGTGTCACAGCCTTGCAGGTTACCTCAGGGGCTTGCTATAACAAATGCAGGGTTTGCCACATGATCACATCCACTGCACCTTGTGGTACCCAGATTTGCAATACAGCACATGCCTGGAATTTTGGGGAGTCATGAACACAGAGAACGCGGTGCCAGCACTGTCCTGGAGTGGCACATCAGAAAAGTGGGCTTCTTCAGACACAAGTATTGAGCAGGGTACAGGGAGTGTGTGCCTAAATGAAGCCATCTCTGAAGTTTGTCTGGAAAAACAAAAACCCTGCAGATGTAATAGCAGATATGCATTTGTAGAAGCCCCTAAACCAAAAGCCTAGTTTTAGGCAGAACTGAAAGAAAAGGGACCCTGGTGAATGGCCTTTCCTGGAACAACAAAGAAACCCAAGATCTCAGGATTGTCTTTCTGAAGTTAAACCATGTTCCTGAAGGCAGGGAAAATTTGGAGGTCTAGGGAACTTGTTGGATGACAGGAGCTGAAAAGGCTATTTTGAGTTTCACAGCAAGGCACAATCCATTAGCTGAACTGCTGCTAGGGGTGCACAAGGAGATGTGAGGGCCAAGTCACAGGTATTGGATCACATATTCCAAACTGCTGTTGCACACTTGAACGTGTGTGTGCATCCACACACATGTGTACATTGTGTATCTAGCTCAGCCAGAGGCTGAGATGATGACCAGCCTCTAAGTTTGAGAAGCCTTTGAGGTAAGAAACTGTAGAAGTTCTCATTTCTGTGGTGTGTCTGTGAATTCAAATGCAGAAGTTACTTGGAGGGTCATCATACCCAAAATAACCCTTTAGTACTTCATTCAACTCCTTCAAATATGGTATTCTTGCAACAGCAGCAGAACATTTTATTTAAAAAAAAAATAGATAAAAAAACCCCAAACAAACAAGCAACAGTCCATTTGCACTGGTCTTCATTTTTTTAACCAATATTATCTGTGAGATAATTTGTATAACTGAGGTCCCTACACCAAAATTCCAGCCTGATTTCATTAATTCAAGATTTCCCATATTTCCCCTGCAGTCTTGCTGGTCTGGCTTCCCACACAATGACAATATTAATGTTGACTAAAAACTTTACATGCACGATTTCAAAACACACTTGTGGACCTTGGAAGAAACAAATGGATCTTGCAAGAGTGAAGTGTGGTATCAGCAAACACTAATAGAACCAGACCTGTAGTAACAGTAGCTGTGAAATAAGGGCAGTGCAAGCCACTTGGGCACTAAGACTGTGGCTTTTGTTGTGGATAGGCAGAGCCAATGCGGATTGCATCAACTGGACAAACTGAAGAAATTTATAGAGCAAAGAAATTATGCACTGTTAATTAGTGAAATTAATAGTTCACTGCCTATTTTTCCCCACAGTAATTATCAGAATTAATCCATGTCATCAGGATAAATGTATAGGAGCTGCCAAGTGACATGGTCAGATCTAGGAAGAGGGAAGAAACAGGAAACACTGATGGCCAAACTGGTGGGCATGCACACCGGGCAAAAAGATGTTGTTTCAAAAGCACTTACTACAGCTACAACACAGGGAGGGATTCAGTCATGAAATAATCCTAAAACATTTATCTCTGCTGCAAGAGAAAAGAAGACAATACAGAATCCCTGTGACCCATGCAAGGATCCTGATGGGTGTCCCTCAGCCCAGGGAAACTCAGGCACTGACCAAGAGAACTTCAAGAGGTGTTTCAGCCTCTTGACCCTGCAGCGGGAGAGGGAAGAAGTCTGCAGCACCCAACACCTACATGGAGCCCATGAAGAGGTGTAAGCAGATGTCACTCAGATCCTGAGGATGAAATTTATTTGTCATAGCTGGATAAACTGACCTTATAGTCATGGGGAATTCAGACCTGTAGGGCAGGGCACATGTACTGAGGTGCCAGTCAACATGAATGGAAAAAATGAGGATCAGGGATCAGACACACTGCTGAAAGGAAGGCAATGAAGGTCCCAAAGTCCCTTTATGAAGCTGGGCTGATGAAGAAATGCAAATGGGAGGAAAAGTCCTTCATTTCATATGTGCCTGTTGCTAGCCACTGCTTCTTCCTATCACACCAGTACATTTGCTGGAGGGTTGCTAATGCAGACAAGGGTGGCATAGAACTGTTTTTAAAACAGAAATATTGGATGTACTGGGTATTTTTCACCTGCCACTGCAATGATGGCATTTCTAAAGTCAAAAGTAGCTTGTAATGCTCTCATATTGTCTGTATGCAATGATTTAAAATGAGATCCTGGAAAACAAGTATTGACATTTGATCATGGGAACATTTTAAGGACCCTAAATAGACACAAACTCTGTTTTATAGCTTAGCTAAAAAAAATCTTCATGAAACCAAAGATCTCATAATTTACTTCATAACAATACCTAGAAATGCATGCGTGTTGCTCAGCTTGCTCCCTAATCACTCCCAGCAGAGCCCCAACTCTTACAGTGAATAAAAAAAAAATCACTTGTCTTCTTCCCAGACAGAAAATAAAATTAGCCTGAAAGAGATAAAAAGCTAAATGGAAAAAGGAAAATTGTGAGGTTCAAGGAGAGAGGACAGACAGAAGGGGAGAGAGAAAAATGACTGCTGAGGTATATTTGTCTCTCTTTCTACTATTTCTCTGTGTTAATGGCCCTATTTTGGGCAGCCCTGTAACACAAGTTTCCCAGCCTTTTCCTACTTACTGTAACACTGATGGAACCTGATGGATTTTGTCAAAAAGAAGCTCACTGTTTTGACTTTTGCATTCAGCAGTGGTACACAGTTGTTTTTTCCCTTAGCAGATCTTCAGAATGGGTACATTTTGGCATCACTCATTCCAAAAAAGAGAACGTCCAGTATCCATAACCACACAATAACATCAGGGTGAAGCATAGCCAGCCACAGATTTGGGAATTTATTTCAAGCACAGCAATAGGTTTTCTTTTCTATTTGTTTTTACACTTCAAAATCTTAGAAACAGCTCAGCAGAAAGTCATACAAATAAAACAGTAAGCCCACATGGAGCCCAGAACATATATGAAAGGGGCTGAGATTTTTTAGAATTTGTAATGCAAGAAAAATATTTTCATTACTCATATGTGGGAAGTGGGTGGGGGAGCTTAGTGGGGCTCTGACTTGGGTGATACAGATGGAAAATTTCCAGCAGTTTCCCTGCTGTCAGCATGAGTTTCTCAGAAGGAAGCAGCATGTAGGACTTCAGCATAAGATGAAGAATATGACTGTGTGGGCTGTCCTCATGCAAAGGCACAGCACACAACAGCCATGGCTGCTTGCAGTGAAACAACTCAGCTAGCAGTGGGGATTCTGAAAGAAGAGCAACTGTTATGACTCATGGATTTTCCTCTACACACTCCCTGTAAAATTATGCCTGTGCAGGTGGCAGTGGAGCACAAACCAATAACTTCTGTATTTCCACAGCACAGTCAAGGCTGACTACCTCAAAACACCTTGTTAGGAAAGTCTCCCACATAACCACTTTTCCAGGTTCCTCCTTTGGTAGCTGTCAGTGACATGAATAAGCAGTGTCATGCCAGCTCTGTGTAAGCAGGGTGCCGTCATATCAGGAATTTACCAGTACCCTCCTGGCCGCCTCAATGGACTAAACCCCTGGAAAATGGGCTACAGTGACTAGAAATGTCAGGCCAAACTCAGGTATGCTACATGCAGGCAGAAATAGAGGTTTAGAGGGTGGTGTTCACTCTGCACAAAGGCTGGTTTTGCCCTGGGGCCTGAAAACTAAATGAAGCATTAAATGAAGCAACGCATGATGGCAGATTGAACAGCTACTATGTATGAGTCAGGGATAAATGGAAGAGATTGACTTTTAGGGCTGTCTAGTCTTTCCTTGGTAGCTGAACCATGGAAAGTTGAAAATTCAAACCACCCCAAAAAACCCAGATCCTGTGATTAGAGGATTTTTGGAATGTAGTTTCAGTCAATATTGCTCTCCATGAATTAAGTCTTTCTAGAGGCCACCAGAGCACTGTCAAAAAGATAAGAAATGCCTGCCTTTCCTGGTCCCTTCCTAGATGGCTGTGATACCACAGGGATACTGCAGTCACAGTGTGCCATGAGAGCATGAAATGCACTACGTCTTGCTTTTGGGAGACAACAAACTGGACTGCCATGGAGAACACAGGAGAGCTTGGGCAACTGTGCTTCAGGTAAGCACTGCAACCAAGAAACCTCCTTGTGTTGGAAAAATATTTGAGAGAAGAACCTATTTTGTTGAATCTGTTTTCTGTACTTCAGTATTGTGGGGATTTTTAGTACCAAGAAACACAATAGAGAGCTCTAGCAGGCTTAAGGAGAAGCACAGCCATCTAGTACTCTTATGAAAGCCCTTTGAAGAGTTAATGGGCCTTACCATGGGTACAAAACCAACTTGGAGTGGCTTTGTCTTGTGAATGCAGGGGCACCCAGAGATCAATTTAGCACTGAACCATGATGATACATGCATGAAGACAGTTGTGCTTGTCTTTTGAGGCCTGTGAATTTTTCAACACTGATTCCAGCAAGTCCTTTTTACAAACCAGGTCAGAATTTGAAAAGATTTCTCTTCTTTTCATTGGCTTCTGAGCAAAACCCTTCATGTCTTCCCTGTACTGCAAGTACTTAAGTAATCCACTCCACATCTGGACAATTAAGCTGCCTGGAAATGCTCCAGCTCTGAGCTCTGCAGGAAACACTTTAAATGTTGAAAGAAAACATTGATAAGCCAAAAATAGTCAGATGGGTGATTCTATCAACTTTCATAAATCTAAGATCATGTACATATGTATTTAATTGCAGAGACAGTTTCTGTTCTGCTTTGAATTGCATTAATCTGAAACATTTCTATTGCTCCTCACATTTACACTTTGAGATTCTGCCCTGATGTGCCTTTTTTTTTTTTAAATTAATTGGATTTCAAATTGCTGAGATAACTTTCAAGCAAGATAATTATTGGCCTGTGCCACTACATACCATATTCTATCAGCATATCTTTGAAAAACCTTAATAAGTAGCATGACACTTCATTCACCATGGGAAATGACTGTACCCTGTATTCCCTTCCTGTCCCCTTTTTAAATTGCTCCTTTGGCTTCTTGGATTTGCTGGAGGGTTTGGAGCCCAGTTGTGAGTGCTTGCTGTGGTGAGAATTGAGAATGTTTTTCTACTCTCCTTAGTGTGAAATTCCAGGTACAGTATTATGTCACATCAGATCTCTGTGAAAAAATGTATCTTGGCTCAAAAAGGAAAGATTAATGGAAAAATCATTCTCAACCTGCCAGGAAAATATTTTTTCCCTTTCAGCATGAAAACAAAATGTAGAGTTAGCTGAGAGATCTAAAGATTAAAGGGAAAGTAATGTTCCAAGCTTTTCTTAACCTCCATCCCCCAAATTATATAAAAGCTCTTGCAGAAAGAGGAACAAAATAAAGAAAATCAATTTTGTTTATTCCTGTATAACAAAGTCCCTTACTAGAGCTGTTTTATCTTGATGTAAATGTTAAGGGCTTTTTTGTTGTTTTTTTTTTCTTTTATTTTACCAGCAGTGATATTTTCGGCAATTATTGATAGCAAAGAAGGTTAAACAACAACGAAATATTACAGAACAGCATCTTTGTCTCTGGAGCAGCTCCATCCTTTATCTGTCTATCAGCCACAGAAAGTTTCTAGTGCTAAGTAACAGCAAGGAATTGTAACATATGCAAGCCAGAATCTTTACTGTCATATGTTATTAAACCCGCTACAGTGCATTAAACATCAGAAAAGACAAATAAATGTGGAAGAGAAAGAGGTAAAAAGCAGTGACACAGCAAATTTCAAGTTTTTGCACACTTGGCTAGAAGGGTGTATTCAGCTGAGGGACACAAAGAATGAATTTGTGTAATGCCTGCTCTTCCTGTCAAACTCCTGATGGGCCCTAGGAGAGGCATGTTGTGTCCCAAGGTGAGCACTGCCCTGTGAGGTGATGAACAGTGACCAGGTTTGCCCCAGTCTGGCAGAGAAGAGATGCTGTGCCCTCATCCCACAGCCAAGCTCTGATCAGTTTAGTGGAGAGCAGCTATCCCAGGTTGGAGATAAAATTTCATTAGCTTTCGTTAGTATCTTATTACTGGGATTCTAAAGTAGCTCACTGCTCTTCTGGCCTGTCATGCCAAGATGTGGTTTCATATTGGCAAGCAAAGATTTCTTGGTGCCTCTAGCAGTTTCTCCCCAAAGTGCTCAGTGGCCTTCGTGTGCTGCAGTTCCTTCTCTGCTACACATCCAGAAAGGCAGGGCAGCAATGCCCCCTGTCACTGACCAACGGTTCGGGTACATTTCTGAGACCTTTCCATGCCAAAGGGGCCCAAGGAAAAGCAGGGAGAGCAGGCACCAAGAGAGGGGCAGGCATCTTTCGAAATTCTTCAGAGACAGAAAATTGCAAGGCCCCAGACTAACCTGCTGCCACAAAACAAACAGGGTAATACAGCACAAAAACCTGCTCCAGTGCTTACTGAAATCAACAGGAACCTTAACACTGCCTTGAAGGGGAATTTGATAAATGCCCAATGGGAAGCTGACCAAGGAGAAATGAAGTGTGGCAGCCAGGGTTTTTTCAGTGAAAATGCATTCTACAAAGTGTGGTGTAGAAGCAGCAGACAGTAAGGACTCCGAAGACCAAATAAACAAATGGATTTAGGAAACAACACTACCACCAACTCTTCTCTTTTAAAATGTCCTGATGCTGAGTGGCAGCAATCTGGGGGGACAAGTAGTAGTCAGAAACAAGAAACATTATCCCAAACCTAGCAAAGATTCCCATCTTGGCATGTCTTATGCTCTTGACAAATCCAGCATGCACACACACACGTAAAAATGTTGGCAAAAGGCCTAGCATTTCATTTGGATAAATTACTTCCACATTTAATCAGCCAACACTGAGCTATATTTGTTAGAGAGTGCAAAACTTCTGGCAATTTAAGGCAGCTGTCTATATCATTGTCTTCTTTAGTGCTATTAAAACATTGCTACATTATCCCTATGGAGCCTGGCGAAACATTTGTTGTGTGGAACATGATTCAAAAGACATGAATTTTAACTAAATTTAGACATAAGGAGGACATTTTTGAGAATGGAATGTTTTCTCCAATTGGTCAGGCCAGTTCCATAGGCCAGCCCTTACCATGGTCTCTTCTCAGAGACCAGACAGCCAGAAAAGAGTTGCACAAATAACAGACACTTGGGGCTGATATGTGAACCTTCAAGTCAAAGGTGCTGTTCTAGAGCAACCTGGATCAAGTTTTGACACAGAAATTAATAGCCAAAGGTGGTGTTTCCAGTTGAACAGACTGTTTTGGTCAGTGTGACATGATATGTTTCATTTTGGGAGTACAGGAAGCAGTAGGCTCTTCAAAACATTCTTCAGGTATAAAAGCTAAATTTTGTTTTAAAAGAGCAAATGGATTTCAGCAGGAAATACTGATACTGAACATTTGGATTTCTTTTCTGCCAGTTAAAAAACCTGCTGCTATAAATTGACAAATTCAAAGATTATTTTCTTTGCCTTGAATCTACGTTTTTCACCAAAAAAATACAAAAACATCACCCTTGAACAAGCTCCCCAAATACAATTTAGGTCTAAGTAATCCATCCTCAGTGTGGGAGAAAAAACCCAGACTTCTTTCTCAATTCAGTCATTTGCTTCCATTTTATTTGAACTAGTAACAAATTTTCAAGCTAAATTAAACTTCAGTAATTCAGAAGTTCTACTGTGTAGTGAAGCAATGCTGTAATTGACAGATCAGTCTCCATTTACATTAGCTCCTGGGAGGATTAACTATGTGGGGATTAAATCCTTTCATATCTGACCCAAATCCCACCCCAAATTAATATTAACTCCCAAAGTCAGCTGGTTTAAAATGTACTTTGATCACCTGGGAAACTTCTCTCTCCTTCTCACTGATAGGATTTCTGTCTTGAAAATAAACTCATTGGTCTTCTCTTTGACCTGAACCTGAAAACATGACATGAGCCTTGAAACTTCACAGAAACATAAAGATGTATGCTGCAAATCCACATATTCCATATAATTTGCAAATGAATTCTTACAGTCTTTAATTTTTTTCTTAACTTATATGGAAGCCAAAATACAGGTTTGTGGATTTTGTTGTTTTTTTTGAAAAAAAAAAAAAAGGCAGAAATTCCAGGGTGGTCCTAATCTTCTCATCTTGAATTTGTACTTTTATATGTCAGGGATGGAATATGCAGGCAGAGTGGAATGTCAGACAGCCGGAGTATTAGGAACAGACAGAGTAGCATAAAGCAAGCAACATTCACATAACTAATTTACTATGTGTTAAACTGGATCAAATTCCTACAAATGTGATGTTAAACACTTACGTATGGCAGTATATTTTTACAGAACAGATTAAGAAATGATGTAAATTTCCAAGCATAAAATTTTGGCTAATCAAAATCTTTTGGCAAGTTAGCTGCTTTCATTTTGAATTAACCCTCCACATTACCACTTTGCCTCCAGAAAAGACTGGGTATGTATCTTCATATAGATTCCTTGAAAATTGAATCGAAGATTTATTTTCCTGGCTCAAAGAATTTCCCTGCACCACCATCATCATCCCTATTTATTTCCACATATTTTATTATGTACAAATCAAGTAATTTTTTTGTAGGAACATACCTTCTGTGTGAAATACAAGAACTTAACCAAGTTTCCTTAACTTCTGACCTATTAGCAGCAAAAACCTGTCAAAAAAATCCAGCAGTAGAGGAACATTTCTGTTTAAAGAGGAGCACTGAGAAGATGTGCAGATCTGAGAGGAGGTTATAGCAGTGTATGGAAGATTATAGGAGTTTCTGAAGTTATACATGCAGATTACATCATCATCCAAGTCTCTAATTATGTATTTCAAGACAGTGAAAAATAATAAAAAAAAAGAGCTCTAACTCTGCTGCTCCCTCCTGTCTTCACATGACTCAACCCTCAGCTGCAACAGTGTGACTGGATTTATCCCTTTTGATCTGACCAGATGAAATTCAGGATTTTGTCTATTCAAATCAGAAAAAGAACTGGAGCTGGACTGAGACTTCATCAGAGCAACCACCTCTATGTAAAAACATTTTTAAGACTTTATTTCTTACCCACAGGAAGCCCTGAACCACTCCACTCACAGATCTTTCAGTCTGCTTTTGGACCATAGGCCTCCAGATCCAAATAGCCAAGGCAGGTGTGACACCTCTGGCCAGACCAAGGGCTATAACTCATCATTTGGTGAGATTCTCCTCCTACCCAGCTGTACAGAGCAGCATCCTTGCAGAGTTCAAGGACAGTGGTGCCATCCTGCCCTGCTCCCAGCTGTATCAAAGGCCACACTGTGCCCACATCCATGTGAGGCTGAGCCCAAGCACATCCCTCCCCCACTCTCAGGGTTTTCTCAGGGAAAGAGGTATTCTGTCTTTTTGCAAGAGGTGTTTTTTTTGTTTTTCCACCTGTACACCTTTTCTTATATTTACATGCACAGTCCCATTCTTATTTTTTAATTCTGGCCCAGCTTTCTCATTGATTGCAGGAACAGATTCACCATGGGGCTTTAGGCAATTGAACTTAAACCATTCATTTTTAAACAAATCTCATTTTGAGGAAAACATCAGCTGGGGAGCCTACTCTGGACCATTGCGCCCACCTGAGATAACTAAAAAACATATTCCTCTCCTAGGGTCTTCAGAAGTACTTTTACTCCAACAGAAGCAAATTAAGGCAACTCTTGGTGTAGTTGGCAGAAGAAATCTTGATAATGTCTCAGCTGTGAGGCACAGCTGAGATGGCAGGGTGGGCAAAGGAGGTGACTCAGAATTGGTGCCATCACACTTTTAGCAAGATGTAAATGGAACCACTGCCTTCCTGAAGTACCCTGATCTGCTGTTCCACCTCTTGGGGGCCTTGTAAAGCCCACTGGCAGCAGCAAGTACAAGAACACCTCCAGCTGCTCTTTGTACCGGAAAAAAATTCTGGTATAAAGGTCCCACCAAGCTATTCCATCTCTCAAGTCTGAAATACGAGAATAGCAGGGCAGTGCTGCTTTCTGGAAGCAGGCAGTCCTCCTGGAAATGGTGCTTGGCACAAAACAAGGGAAATTTCTTTGTTTTAGAGGAAGAAGAGGAGAAGGAGTAGGATAGTAGAAAAAAAAGGTGGCTCTAAGAAGAACCATATGAGCAAGAAGGAAGGGATCATTTAGTTTTCTTTGCCATCTAATTAAAAAATCATGTTACAGAACATTTCGGCTATGAAAAGTTCTGTGTCTCTAGGTCTTTATTTTGACTTCTGGGATGCACTTGAGGGTGAAGGATGTACTTAAGGAAAATACTCAGTGACTTAGAGCCCCACTCACCATGTGACCTAAACCAAAATGTCTGAGCACATAGGACACACAGATACTTTGTCAATAAAGCCATCTTGATGGGCAGAGACCACCTGAGAGGGAGATGCTGTGCTGGCAGCTCTTTCATATGAGCCCAGAAATTGGGAAAATTGAGGTGGGTGGATGTGCAGGGGAAAGTTTCTGTGGTGCAGCAGATGTTTTCAGCCTGCTTGGGTGGAGGCTTCTTCCAGTTTACAATCAGGGAGGCCAAGCTGAGGGGACACAGATCAGTTTAGGAGTTCATAGTCCTGTTGACTACTTTTTCTGTTGGGGAAATGTCAGGGTGTGTTTGCTTGCACTTTGGGATATCTTAATTCCCTCCTCTGATGATGATTCCTGTCCTGTAAATGTTTTTACAGTTGCTGGTTAATGAATTCAGTTCAGCCTGGCAACTTATCTGCTAAGGCAGTCTGAGCAGCAGATAGTTGATATTTACCAGGCTGGAGTTAAAAATAATTCACGCGTTATATTTGAATGTTGAATCTGAGGTAACCAGTCAACACAAGAGCATAGTCCATAAGTAAGAACAGATGCAAAATTAATCAGATACATTTTTTCTGTTTCTTTCCCCATGACAATTCTATTTTTCTGCTAAATTCTGAGCGTCCCCATCTTTTCCCTGTTGCAGGGAATAAAACCTGCATGCCAAGCTCACAAACAAAACTGCCTTCGACTGTCTTTCTGCTGATAAACACAGCAAAGCGTCCATCCTTGCTTGCAATCCCAGGAGTCGCTGTAATGACAATGTTATGCACAACCAAAGCAGTGCCAGGAGGTGCAGACCGGAGTGTGATGGAACAGAACGTCCCTAAGCAGCAGCTGGTGGCCAGGAAGCTGGGAGCACATACCCAAGAAATGCCTCTCAGTATCTTTGATTTGCTTACAATGGAAAGACTTTTGTCTGACCTACCATGGTGGTTCCTATAGCTTGTTTGATGCTTTTTCTGTTTTCTTAGCCATCTATTCAGACAGCAATACTGTAAAGGGGGAAAACCCAGAGATTTATATTAACTGGGCTGGATTAAAAAATTCCTTCAAGCACAATGCTGCCCAAAGGCTCGTGGGTGTGCTGCATTGGGAAAGTAGCACAGGAAAGCATCTAAAAATTATCCCAGAGGCACACACCCCCCGCAAGTTCCCCAGACTGGGAGCCTCGGTCATCTGGTGTGGTCTTCACAAGTGGGTCCAAGGACTGAGTGAGGAGTCCTTATGGGCAGCCGGGGTGAATCCTGCCCTCAAGAGGCTTCCCAAAAAGACCACCAGGCTTGACACCTTTGATTTCTCCTGACTAGTGGTACTGGAGAGGTTGGACTCTACAACTCAGAGTCCAACAGCTGTTGATGCTGTTCCTACAACCATTGCTTTTCTAGCCATGCTGTCTCCATTAGGATGGATTTAAAATGTTTTAGGGGCAGGCTATGAATAGGCTTTATTTCTTGTCCTGTAGGGATATTGTAAAGGCAAGTGAGAGACGTGCATTGTGACAAGTTGACTGTGCCTATGTCTGGTCCTATTAGCATGCTGGGAGCAGGCCTGCCATTCTGACAGCAGAAGACTAGGTTTTCACAGGGGAAGGACATAAATCAGCATTAGTTACCTCAGAGACTGTAAATGAACTGCAAAATACAAAATGTGCTTTGCTACAAAGACAACCCACAGGCTACCATCCATACCACATAAATTTTGGGCAGTTGAAAATTGGTGGATCATTATTAGTGGCTGTGGAGACAGGGAGTTTTGTAGGCCACCCTTAATTCTGGCAGTAAGAAGCTGAGCTAGTGCCTGGGGCAGCAAATGGCACTACTGGTGAAGAATTCAACATCCATGTGAATTGGTGAATTGGCCATCCCTGAGCAGGTAACCAGACATAGATTTCCTGGGAGGGGCCAGTGACCCCTTCAGTGCATTCCTGCAGTGACATCACTTGTCTCACACATCTGAGTCACCCCACTACCTCTTCTCTGTGACCCACAGAGATGGGAGGTAGTGGTTCCTGGTCTAATCCTGACACTGAATAATGGGATGAGGGAGGAAAATACACCCTTGCAGGCCAGCCTTTCTCTCTAGTATTTGCAAGAAAGTGTCAAGAGGAATACCTGGTACATCTCCAAGGTGCCATGAAGAGGATGTGTTCTGGAACACCCCAGAGCAGACACTCCACCCTCATAGCTGTGCTGTGGTCACTGCCACTGTCCTTGTGGAAAAGCCCCTTCCCCTCACTCCTGCTCCTGGGATAGTGGAATATTTACAACACACTTGTTTTGAAGCTCAGATCCTTCTCCATTGCACTGGTTGTTTATTGAGTACGGAATTTTAAAGAATTAACTTCAAAAGAAGGATGTGACAGAACTGATGTGTTGTAATCCAGACTTTTAGAGGCTTTCCCTCCATAATTCCAGCATGACATCTCATCTCATCTGATCTCATCTCATCTCATCTGGTTTCACACCACTGTGTCACTGTTTTCCTTCTGTCCTCCTAGGAATCAAGAGCAGAGCAGCCCTAAGAACTATCTCTCTGAAAAAGATACCATGGAGCAGGAGTTTAAGAGTCTCTCTGAGGACTTGTACAGGCTGTACCTGAGGTTGTCTGTCCTGGCATCAGGCACAACTTCTGACAACAATCCTTCAAACTCGGCCAGAACCATGAGGGTCGAGCCAAGCATTTCCTGCAACATGCATTACTGCTGCATGAGTCCTCGGGAAAGTGTTGCCCCTACTTAGAGTCAATCAACTCCAGGATAATTAATTTCTCTCAATAATATGCAAAAGAGGACTTGTTTCTTCCTTTTTGGGAGCATCATCTAGTCAAAACACCTTCTTAGCTCAAAGTGACAAAAAATGCAGGGCAGCTACAGGAAGATTTCTTAGGCCTGTTGTTATAGGCCTATTGCTCATTGTAGGGCTGCAAACACTGCCATATCTTCATCCCTCACAGAAATGCAGGCTGAGAGAAAAGAGAGAGCCAGCAGGGATGCAAAGGTGATATAGAAGGATGCAGCTGGGAGGGTGGTGAGAGCTGCCAGCATCAGAGCTGCCTTGACCCTGAGTAGGGCAATAGCTGTATCTGCCACAGCAAGGACAGGGTAACTTTTTCTCTGGGGGGAAGCTTGTCTCTGCCTTGCTGTACTGTCACTGCATCTGCAGTGGCCTTCAGGAACAGAGTTCATTTTGATCCAAAGATGCCCCTCCACCCTCCCGTCTTGTACTCAGCTCTCTGTCCTCAGCTAGGTTTCTGCACTCCAGAAGAGTGGCTTGACCTGCTCTGTTTGCCTTCTGCAACTGCTGTCATTCAGGAGAGGATAAGAGGAGGTGGCTCCACAATGTCCACAGACAGTTCCAGCAAGTACTTGAAGGAATGTTTGCCTCATTTGCTAGGACATGAATCTGAAAAACACTCACTGGATATTAAAAACAATAAACATTTGTTAGATAATAAATCCCAGACTATGCTTTCTTGATAAACTGGATGATTTTATAAGGAGTCCCCTGTGACCGAAGGCAGATTCTTCCACAGTGTCGTAATTTGTTTTGAGCTTTGCTCTTCATTACCTGGTTTTGCCTACACCCTGCTCTATGAATGAGGAAAACACCTCCAACTGCCTTTTGTGCAATCTTAAGGGAGAAATTCAAGTAACCGGTAAAGTAATAAATCCTTACTACAGATCACCACTCATTTTTCTTATGAATTTATTTTCGAGCTTTTACCACTGGTTGGAGGAGGAGAAAGCAAAAGGTAGAGCAATTTCTCTCCTTTGCTACCACAACAGACTGCAAAAATAAAATTAAAAAAAACCCTCCTCTCTATCCAGCCATTGCACTAGTCCAAGTCTATTCAGTGGGACCGTGAGTCATGTCACCAACAGCTCTGCAAGTACAGAGTTATTTCTACATTCTAACAAAAGCAATTCTGTGGCTCAGGATGACAAATTCATGAAACATCTGTGAAAGGTCAAGAAACAACATGCCACTTTGGGACAAACAGCCTTTCTTCTGACATCCCACATTTCTGAGAAAATCTCTGCTTCTTGGCACATGCTGCCAAAAGTTATATTAAAAACACTATACTATAAAAAAGTTAATATAACACAGTGCTGTTTTATTTATGTTTTTTAGCTAACTCAGAAGGGCAGTTATAATATTTTAAGAAAACAGCAAGCCACCATCCAGGTACTAGCATTCTTCATTCTGTGCAGATCCTTCCCTTCCAGCCAAATCTGTTTTTTAACCCATCTCTGTTGCTCCTTTCCCTCTCTGTATAACCTGTGCAGCCAGAGGCCAAAGGCTGCATAGTTTCCATCTCTCCCTTTTCCATTCCAGAGGCTGCTCCCAAAAAACCAAGACAGCTATAAGGGTGCTTCCAAAGAAAATAGGCTAGTGGGGGTAGAGGTAAGGTGAGGAGCAAGAAAGTTCATTAGGGCAGGACCTGAAATAAGATAGCTCAGGCATCTGTGTGCCACCTTGTAATAGAAAATCTACCCCCTTTGGAGAGCAAAAAAAAGGGATTCTGCCTCTGGGATGAGTTTGGGACAGGTCTGCAGGTAGGTGTGTAGCAGTTTCCAAAAAATCCCCTTCTGTGGGTTTTAACATGGAAGGGGACAATCTAGCCCAGGTTTAAAAAATAAAAATAAAAATCCCCCTAAAACCCTTGGAATGTAGTTTTCCTTTCTGTTTCGTCACTTACAATCATAATTATAGGTGTTGCTACTGCTCCATCCATTGTTACTCCAGGCTAATATTTTCCATCATATTCACTCTTTCCAGTTGCTGGCAACTTTGTCAGACCTTCAGCTTTCAAGATCTAAAATCTTCCATGCTCTTTCTCTGACTGAAGTCGATGAGGAAATATCCATGTTCAGATGCTTTCTTTAACAAAAAATTAGTGACAGAGGCAGGTTTCCCCACCAGCTCTTGAGATGATTGTGAAGGTTCAGCACAGGAAGTTGAAATTTGGCCAAAAGACAACAGTAGAGTTAGAAGGCTGTGTGACATCACCTCGCAGATAGTTATTTTTGAATAAATTGATGTGGACTTGATGAGCAAGGTAGCAACGCCCCTCCCTCCTGCAAGCACAGGGTTTGGTCAGCTCTCTGTTACTCTGTGGCTAAAGCAGAGTGTACCTGGTGGGAGATGAAGCTCCTGCTGAACACGCCACATTGGCAAGCCTGGTACTGTTTGAAAGGACTGTGTGGGCTTCTTATGCCATACAGGAAAGAGAGAATGTGGCATGTTCAAAGCCTTATTTAGACTGATGCCATGATCAGTGCTGCAGTAGCAGAGCAGCCCTGTGCTCCTAAGTCACCAGGCAGACGTGCCTGAACCATCCAACCTGTGCCACTGCCACAACCCTGGCTGTTGGACTGGGGAGGAGGCACACCTCAGTTCCTTCTCAGCTGTGGCGTGGGCACAACATGCTGGTATTTTAAACTGCATTTATGCCAACCCAGCCCTGGTCTTCCCTGGTGCACTGCAGGGCCACAGGCCTTTCACACAGTGGGAATATTTGTGACTGGCTCCTCCAGAGGATTGGCCTTTAGCATGGACTTCCAGGCCTGGCTCCCCTCCCACAAAAAGTATATTGCCACAGTCTGGGTGCACTTTGCAGAGCAAGTCATGCAGTATTAGATATTCCTGAGCAGGGTTTCCATGCTCCTTTTCCCAAATGAACTTGGTTATTAGCGGGTGATCTATTAAGGGATTCGGTACCCATATTTTCTAAACTTCATGTCTAACATTTCTCACAGCAGTCAAGTATGGGATATGCCTTTCATACCTATTCACTGGATGTAAATAGAAAATACAAGCAGGATATAGTGGAGTTTGGAATAGAAACAGAAGGCATCAGGCATTCCTGTTCCACAGACTTGCTTCTTTGAGGAGCTCTCAGCAAAACCACAGGAGCAGAAACAAATCATCTCTGGCTCTCAGTCCCTCCATAATATTGACTGAATCACTTTGACCTGATAAAGGACAGAGTCTGCCAGCAGAGGTATCACCAACACACAACTACAGCATTTCCACCAGATTTCAGATCTGTGGCTGCTGGCATCTAATCTGCCTCCAGCCTGAGGGATGGACCCTAGAGATGAACCTTCCTGATCTCTGCTGCATTCAAGCTGCTTTGTGCCACTGATACTTGGAGGCAGAAGCAAGGCAGAAAAAAAACACTTGGATGAAAGACACTCTTAGTACTCTTCCTCATGTATATTCATTTTTATACCTTATTACATTTTAAATTGCATATAAACAAGCAAAAATAAGAACTCCCATTGCAAATGTCAAAGCTCTACTTTGGGACTACATGGCTCCACTAACTTTCAAAGAAATAAAAGCTCATGAGTGCCAATATTGTTTCTGAAAACAAGATTTAAGTCACTTAGATCTTTCAGTCTTAGACACAGATCTCAGTTATATGCTTGAATCACTAAAGCATGTACAACAATATCATAAATGCATATAAATATCCACATAATAAACACACATGTTCACATGTATTTTATAGTAGCTTTTACACACTATCTGCTTTCTCTGTTTGTGTCTGAGCTAAGACACTGATTTAAAATTTCCTTTTCTTTAGCTTTTTGTAACTTTCTTAGGCTAAATTCTCCTGTTTGCTCACACCTCAAAATTATAGTCTTACTATATATAGAAAAAACTGCAGTTTCAGCCATTTTTTAATAGAATAAAAAAACTTAAAAAATATTCAGATAAAATAAAATGTAATTCTAAAAAAAATTGTTTTCAAAACTAGAATAATTTTTATGAGGAAGAGATCTGTTGAGAAAAGTGTGCTGTATAACATCCAGATAAGCAGATCTGCACTTATGAGTTGCATTGATTTCAAAGGATCTGTTTGGAGTCGCAGGCTTATACAGAAAGGCTGGAACATCCTGTCATACGTGATTTTCTTGCCTCCCAGCACTCACTAGAGGTGCACTTCTGTTTTTCATTCAACAATTGCACTATATTTTATTGAAAAACAGCCCCAAACCAAACAGTAATTCATTATGCGACTTTTAAAGAGAACAGATTCTAAAGTTTTTGGCGCAAGAAGACTTTTTGACTAGTACCAAAAGCACTACAATCCACATCAAAGACTTGGCCTTTATCTTGCAGCTATGCTACAAACAAGCAATAGGATAAACCAAGATATCCTTGAGATGCAGGTATTTGAACAATAAAGAAAAATGTGATTTTTCCAAGGAAGATTCAAATCTCTACACATTTTAAGCCTCCAATTGAATCAATATCTAATGGGCCACACCACTGACCTACACTTTAAATATTGCTCCTGCTTGTGTATTAGACAATTATCATGCCAAGAGAATATTTTGCTTTCATTTTTACTCCTGGCTCTGTCCTTGTTTTTGCAAATTGAATTGATTCAAAAGCCAGTGACCTTGGCTAGTTTGTGGAGGACAATTAACACTAAAGCGTTTCAAAATTCAGCTACTGGTAACTTGTCAAAAGAAAGGACAAAGTTATAAAATGTACATTACAATTGAAAAAGAGAAAAGAAAAAAAAACCAGAGAAAGAAAATGGAGCAATGGGAGGCAAAAGCTGACTTCAAACCTGTGAGGAAAGACCAAGATAAACTGAAGCAGGTATCAAATACACTGAATTCTTAAGTAGTAAATTGGTTTTTTTAAATTGTTACAAACTTACATGGGAATCTGGGAACAAAAAAAACCATAACAAACATTAGTGCACTCTATTTGTGGTCACTTAAAAAATAAAAAAGGCCGTTTATGCAGCAGATGAGACCTTGTAAAATATGTTGTTATTTAGCACTATGATCAATATATTCAAAGTACTGGTGGCATAAGTATATTCTCACTGTTTAACTACAGCAAAACACACACACAAAAAAAGAAGAGAACAAGAGATTCCCCAAATCCACCTCTATTTCTTCTAAGACTTGAATAAAAGGAAGATTTCTTCAACAGAACCATAGCCTAAGCACACCTTCCCACCCCTTTTGGAGATCTAACTTTGAACTTTACTATCTTCATTTTTGGTAAAATTATTCTACATGCTGATTTTGCCTGAACGACTTTATTGGAAATTGCTAAAGAAATTGAGCTGCTTTATGAGCTTGCATATCCTCTCTTTTACATGGGTCTTACAGATCATCTCAGTGGTGAACAGGTGAAGCTCAAATTTCAGCAGGGGATGGGCCAAGGAGGAAAGGGACAACATAAATTATTTATGGCAAAGGACCATAATTTCAGTAATGACTTGGAAGACACTCATTTCACAAACAAATCACTCTGGATGACAAATCATTCATGTAAGTACATTATAGTTAGTCAAAAATCACACCCACTTTGAGAATATAAAAATATTCTGGGGCTGGTTAGGGCTACCTACATATTAACATTGTATATTACAGTTGTTTCAAATGAAGATTTTCAAATTATACCAACAGGATCCCTTTTATGGGTAGCTGTATTGTGCTGGAGACAGACCTTGGAGAGCAGACATTTCAGTGGAGAAGGCTGCTGTGAAGGATGACATCCCTCTTTCTTCTTTTCATTTTTTCTTAGTCAGCAGAACTCTTTAAGCTCATCACATTACACAATTACACCAGGCAAAGCAGAAAGTCTGTTCATTCAGAATGTTCATACAGAAACCAAAGTCTGTGGTTTTCAATGCACCCCCAAATGAAAATGGAGCCCAGCAGTCCCATTTTGTAAACAGTAAGAGGGCAGGGCAGAGAGCAGAGTGACTTTCCCAAAACTGTGCAATGGTTTGTTGACAGATGGAAGCAGAATCCATGTGTCTTTGCAGTACTCTAATGCCTTTCTCCCTGCCTGAACAAGTGGCCAAACTGAAATGCCATGGAGAGCAGCTTACAGGGATCACTACTCGTCATTATCCTGTCCCCTGATAACCATCCATTTCATTTGGAACCCAGAAACAGCAGCAATGGAAAGGGTAAGAACTGCCCTGCGGTTCAGGGACTTTGTGTTGGAAGAAAGTAGAAAAGATGTGGAGGCTGGTTTCAAGCCTCTTTGTGTTGTGTTGCAATATAATCTGAGACTTTGGCAAAAACCTCAGTTTCCAATGAATTGTCATGGACTACAGCTTTATAACCCTGAAGACAAAAGTCACCAACAGCTTTTTGACAAACCTCAAAACCACTGTGTGACCATGACTTACATAAACCTGTTGAGTACCAAACCTGGTCTCCAGCAGTGTTTAAACCACACAGGTCAGAACAGTAAGAATGGGGGAACAACAGAATTAAACATTTTTAGGGGAAAAAAAAGTGAGAGGATATGAGAAAATGTACGTTTTTCTCACACTGCACACTTGCCTCCTCACTTTGCCCTCTTCGGCAGTTCAGCTGAAAGGCTGGAAGTTGTTCTTTTGGCCAGTTAAACTGCTAATTTATTTTCTTCACAGCAAACCTGGCAAAATCTGAATTTTGCAAGAGAAAAAGAAATCAACAAACTGAGACTCTGTATAATCCCAGCATGGAAAAAATATTGGAAGTATTAACATTATTTTCATTTAAACACCTGGGAAAAGCAGTTCCAAATTTTTAATTCAGCTTATGACAGCAACTGCAGAAACAGTAACTGAAATTAAAATTACTCTTATTCTGAATGCTTTCTTATTGTTCAAAACTAACTTTGTCTTACCAAGCACATGATCTAAAAACTTATCTTTTGTAAAACTAGACACAATGCAGTTGACTTCTCTTCCAGTGGGTTGGGATATTCACTCATCAATTTAATAACAAATACAGGCCTAAAGTTCATTTTGAAGCTTTAAGCTTTATCCATGACTTTCTCTGGAAAAATTCTCCATTTCAGTCTCGCTTTTTTGAGTTCCAAAGAACTGAACAAGTTGCAAAAGTGTTTGCTCAAGCTAATAAACCAGTGGGGTGGCACAATTTAAGCACAAAGTCTTGCATTTCTATGCAGCATCTTTAGAAGTCCAATTTGATCACAAGGACAAGAGCAGTCACAGTGCAGTAACTTAGCCCAAAACAGGTAGGCAAATGATGGCTGTACTGTACTGTACACCTCCTAGAGGGTTATTTACATCTACTTAAACAAAACAGGCTTTAATGGAATGCGGACTGATTTCTCAAATATCTATTAGGATCTAGGTGGGACAATTTTCATTTCTGAATGGAAAAGGTCAGATTCTGCAATCCACACACTAACAAGAATTTTGAAGCGCTAAGAACAGAGCAGCATTAAGAACACCTGTATTCACATAATCAAATGAGTCTCCAAAATAAATGCCACAATCACTGTAAAGGCAGATAAGTTATCTAATGTGCTTGTACGTGGGAATGCAGCTCTCCCTGCACTGGCAAGTTTAACACCCAAGTGTGCAGCAGTCAATCCAGGTAAACAAGCTTTCTGCACAATTGGAGTCAGAAAGCTTTATCAAAGCAAAGGTTTTTTTCTTCCTGCAAAGATAATAGACACCACCCTGAAGTGCCAAGCACAGCAGTTTCTGTAATGCAACACATCTGCCTGCCTGTGATCATCACTCCAGGATCTGAAGTCTACATGCTGCCAGCAAACAGCCCCAGCACAGAAAAAGTCTGATTGAAGTATTTTCACTACACAGGGCTGTGCCTGGCCCTGAATCTTCTCCCAGCTCTGGCTCATGCCAGTATTGCAATGAATCTATTAAAAATAGAGGAGTTGCAGCAACATTAGCCTATATTTTCCCTAACTTTGGTGAAGTCATCTGTTAAAACAGAGGTCACCTTCCTCTGCTGGTCACTACTGAGACCAGCAGAAATCCATACATGCCACAGAAATGGAACCAGTACCATTACTGATGGATTTTCAATCAGAAAATTACAGGTGTGGATAAGACAGCTACAGCAGAGACAGACCAGGCACCAAAAGCTTTGTACCCCTTTATATAAAAGTTTTGCATAGAATTATCTTTCTTAGATTTCCCTGTGGGTCTTTTGCTGGACCATTCTGTGTAAATACTTCAGGAGGGCCTTTCTTTAGGATGGTGATATGTGATGAGGTGCAAGGGGTATGGCAGAAGGGGGAGATCCTGGACACAACCAAAGCAATCTAAGACTTTGCTTTTCATTGTTAATTAGGAACTGACCATGAGAATAGTGCTACAGATTTTATCATCAGTGTAGTAAAACTGTTACGAAATAACCAAAGTGCTAAGAAACTGTAAAGTAAATGCCAGTGTACATCAGTCTTAAAAAGAGACACTTTAAAGAATTAGGCAATTAAAATACTGACAAAGCCTTTTTACATATCACTATGTTTTTGCTTCCCTAACAGTATTTTTTTCTGCAGCCAATATGTATCTGTATGAAATATATTCAGCATGTAAAACCTAAAGGTGGGACATATGTGTCTGATAAATAGCCTGTTACAAACTTATTGTATTTCAGGATTGTTCCACTTCAGTTTACAATTTGTTTTATGTTATTTTGAAACTGTTTTGGTAAAACTGGGATTAATTTAACACACATTTTATTAAAATTGTTTTCAGTAGGGTAAGACAAAATTATGAAGTACAGCAGACATTGAAACACTGAGCTGCCTATAGTGTTTAGGACAACTTAAAATAAAGCATGTCAAACTGCAAATTCCACAAATTTCATGATTTCCTGGCACCGGTCACTCTGCCTCAGATGCATACTAGAGTGAAAGGTCTTTTATAAAACTTTAGTTTTTCCTTAGACAATATGATAGGTATATCATTGAATTATTTCCATTCAGCCACTGTGTACGAACAATAAAATTCTCAGTCCAACTCATTTTGTAAATGTGCTAGAGTTGTTCAAGGGTTCTCTGAGCTCATGTGATGGGAGTGATGTCCCTCAATGGTCAAAAGAAAGGAAAATTCTCTGCTGGGATTTTTCCATCTGGTTTACATTGCAGTCCAAACTTTATGGATCAAAGAAAAAGCATTTTCTCTTTCACCGTGTTATCTAACGTGAGCCAAAGTATTTTTGGGTCTGTTCAGTGGAAAAGAAAGAGAGCACCACTTTATGGAAACTATCCCTATTTTTATTAGTTTCAAGTCACTTTTTAAAGTCATAATGTGTATTAATAGACATGGGCATAAGCCACGTGAATGCTGGTACAGAGAGCTGAACAATGAAATCTCTGCTCCATTTTTATTTGGTTCTTGGAAAAGCTGTGACTGCCATTCCTAGAAAGATAATCACATGGCTACGAGTTTAGAGGCAAACATAAGCAAATTTCTGGCTTTATACATCCACAAATCAATAGCAGAGCTACCAAATTCTTTCAGCTGTAAGGCTATCTAGCCTTTAAGTCTTGGACTGAAATATAGGAGTCTAGAAAGAGTTTAGTCATACAGATCTTTGACTTGGAGCTTTCAAAGCCAGACATGCTTTCTTTCCATTCCACAAACTTTCTTCTAACGCTTCTTAGTTATATCAACAACCCCTCTAAGTCATAAGTTCTGATGCTCACCTCTGGTTAGCTAGCACCTAACTTTGCTATCGAGTTAGCAGAGTTGGGGTAAGGATTAAAAAAGAGAGAAGTAAAAACAAACAAACAAAAAACCAGTATACAATAAACATGGACTACTCTGAACTTTCCAGGAATGTAACGAACGAGATTATAGAACCAATTTAGGTTGGAAAAGACCAAGCAATAGGAATAGAGAAAAGGGGAAGAGGCTGATGCACAGGAAGTTCCATCTGAATATGAGGAAGAACTTCTGTACTGTGTGAGTGACCAGGCACTGGAACAGGTCGGCCAGAGAGGTTTTGGAGTCTCCCTCACCAGAGACACTCCAGAACCATCTGGATGTAATCCCGTGCCATGTGCTCTAGGATGATCCTGCTTGAGCAGGGAGGTTGGACCAGGTGACCCACTGTGGTCCCTTCCAACCTAATCCATCCTGTGATGACAAAATTCAACCATAAACCTAAAACTGCCAAGTCCACAACTAAACCATGTCCTTAAGTGACACATCTATAGGCCTTTTAAATACCACCAGGGATGATGACTCCACCCTTCCCTGGACAGTCTGTTCCAGCACTTCATAACTCTTTCAGTGAAGAAGTTTTCCCCAATATCCAATCTAAACATTCCCAGGTACAACCTGAGGCATGTTTCCCTTATCCTGTTGTTACCTAGGAGAAGAGACCAACCCCCATCTCACTATGACCTCCTTTCAGGTAGTTGTAGAGACTGATAAGGCCCCTCCCATAGCCTCCTTTTCTCGAGGCTGAATAATTCCAGCTCCTTCAGTCACTTCCCATATGATTCTTCACCAACTTTGTACTCCTCTGAATGTACTCCAGCACCTCTTTTGTGTAGTTACACAGTTTTTTTGTAACAAGCTACAGAGTACCAAAAAGTCCCCCACTGCCAAACAAAACACCTCAAAACTACACAGAAAAGCACAACGCACACATAGATTTTGTAATTTTTTTTTCCTTAGGCATTAGAGAGACTTTTAGTAGCTATAACTTTCCAGAGAATCAAAGTATGTCAGCTGTGCAGTTAAGCACTTTCTTCTGGACTGCTTACAGTCTTTTAGTCACATCAGTGTTTTAATGGGGATCAGAAATCCAAACTTTTTTAAACTTGCTGGATTGAAACTTGGAAGAAACAAAGATTAATTAGATGTACAGACTGTACCTATCAGATCTTGGTGGGAAGACTCTCACACAGCAAGTAGCACAGGCAACTGAGTGTGCTTATTCTACAAAGTTTGCAGCAGCCCAACCTTGCAGGAGATAAGGAGCACACGTGGGAGGAATGCAGGGTCCAGCTGTTGGGAAAAACTTGTCTGTCTGCAGGAAAACCAGTCATTTTTGCACCAGTCTGTGAAAAGGAAAAAACTATACCCTAAACTAGTCCAAAGTGCATATATTGCAAATAAAGGAAATTTCAGTTAAGGAAAGGAAAAAATATCAGAGTTCAAGAGCTAGCTACTTCCACTGATTGGAATATTATGTTGGATTTAGATGAGATGATTATTACAGGACATGACTACATTGATTAATGTGACATCTGAATCTAAAATATTTTGCAGAGAAAGTCGACTCATGTGGAATACAGATGGGTGAAACCTCAGGCGGACTCCCTGTAAGAGGAAATAAAGTCTTGAGAAATAAAAAAGTTTGCAATTACCTATGGAAATGGAATATCTGATATGTTGAAAACATACCAAAGTGTATATTTCACTTAAATACATTAGAGTGCAGCGGATGAGAAAACCTCGAAAACAGGAACCGTGTCTGTAAGAGGAAGAAAATAGAGCATAGCTGTGCATTAAAGCTGATGTGCTGGTACAATGGGCAACCACCAGAGGAGAAGGCCATCCTTCCATCCTTCCATCCCTCCCCATCTTCCTTCAGGGATGCAGCATCTGCTGTTCTCCCATGCATCATTCCAGCTCCATCAGTTCGGCTTGCTTACCTCCAATAGAACTAGCTGCTGTTGTGGGGGATTTAGTGTGGTGTTGAATTTTTCACTGAACCAGTTGCTGCCTTGACCAGATATTTAGCAGCTGTTTACCATAACTAGAAACGGGAGAGAGAAGAACCACATCTCCTGTTGGCAACCAACAGTTACACCAAGTTCTGCACAATGTAAAACTTGGTGTAAGCAAGAGGACACCAAAGGAAGAGAAACTGCCGGCAAGTAAAGAAGACACTCCATTACTGTCTGCTTTTAGTGTTAGAAAACTTCATTAAATAAACCCATTGCTGAAAACTTTGTTTAAAACAGAAGAGGCATAGTGAAAACAGTCTGAAATTACACACAGTGGTATGTGCAAACAAATGTAAATCCATGGTACAAGCCTGTCCTGGGACTTTTTTGGTGATGTTGGCCACGGGTAGTGATTCTGCATTGCTCTTGTCACTATCCAGATCTCCTAAAGAATATGTGATACATAAATTCTGTATTTAATACCTATGTCAAATCAGCACAGCATAATGTCACACATTGGATCACAATTTGATTGTTACATTTTGTGACAGCTGTGATTTGAATTATATTACTCAATAAGCAGGGAATTATAATTGAGATGTCTTATGAAAAACAGTGTCAATATTGTTCAAATAACATTTTTAAAACCTGATAAGCTAAGTGTGCATAGGTAGGGAGTAATAACCTGCAGGACAACACTCCTGGGACTACCACCTGTTGAAATCCTGTGTAATAAGTCTTAGAAATAGGCCACTATCACTAAAACTAAGTTCTTGGGAATACAACAAGGAAAAGCGAAGCAAAGGAAAGCAATACAGTCACAGGCCTATGCACATATATGCATATGTGCATATATGCATGTGTGCATATATAGTATCAAAAACACAGTCCTCATCCTAGAGGCCTCTTTATCTTAGGAAGCTGCTTCTGTGACTTGTCTGTTCTGGTCCTAGATACAATGCAGGCCTCTGTATTTTAACTCCTGCATGGCACTGAGTTTTAGCTTCCAAAAGAAGTGTGAGAATTGGAGCAGCTTTTCAGAGCAAACAAAACAATGACTTGAGACAAAGAGGTGTTGCAGAAAAAAAACCCCACACCCAAACCAGATGAGATTGAGGTGAAAGTCAGTGTGTTATTGAAGGCTGCATAAGAGTTAAAAACATATAGCCAGCATTTAAATTCTGTGCACCTGAGACAGGAGCAGGGGAACATATAATGAGAGGTTTCAGGTTTTGTGAGTCCCCAGGCATCCACATACTATTACATGCTGAAAAAAAGACCAAGCCATGAATCTAGAAAGAAAGAGCATTTCTCTGGTAATTGCAACATGGGCTAATTTCTAAAGGAGCTCCGTAATCCTCAGTGGAGAGGCAGAGTGAGCCAAAGGAGGAGAAAAATTATATCTGAGAATGGTAGTGAATGTAGGTGGAACTAGGAAAATCCAGCACACTCTTTTAGTATTGCTTCCGAATGAAGCCCAATCATGATCATCTTGGGGTGTGATGTTTTGCTCAGATCTCAAAAGAGCAGGATACAGGAAATAAAAGAAAATTGATTTCTTCATTAACCCCAGGATTAGAAGATTAGAATAACTCATAGTGTATTGAATGTTAGCTCCTCTGCTACTTATTGAACTGCAGAAGACAGTTTAATGTACTCACCTGTTTAATGAAACTGCAGATTAAAGTTTAATATATTCTTATGTCATGTATAAAATTAAACCAAAAATTTGTAGCTGATTGTGAATTGTTTACTAATGAGACTAATAATTACCTGCCATATCCATTTGAGACAGACCAGCAACTACATAGTCTGTCTTCTGGGTAGATATGCAAGGATAATTTACAGTCGGAAAGGATGTCTTAGGAAGCATGATTCTCTTGGAGAAAGTTGGCAGTGGATAGAGAGGAAGAAGTTTAAAAAGGCGTTAGACATTTCAGACATGTAAACTTTCCTTTTGAGGGCAGTTTACATTGCCTGATATGTGCTTTTGTAAAATGCTATCTTTATTGGCCAGAGGCCCAATTCTCTGGTCATATTCACAGACAGCTCTCATGTGAGAACAGAGTCAGACACAGAGGATGAGAATCAGTTCTTGATGTGTATATCTTGGATGATACAAAGAGGAATAATAAAACAAATCCAACCTCATTCTATGAAATAAATATTACTTCCAGCTTATTGCAAATACTTGTGGACAAGATGCTCAGCAGATGGGCAAGTGTATAGTGTTACTGACTTTGGGAGCACAAACACAACTTATCCTGTGCAATGCGAAGTCTTGAAACTTCATAGTTAGCAAGTTTCTGTGGAGGTTTGCATGAATAATGCTCAGATTGCTGAGCCTTTTCCAGAAAGCAAAACATGGGGCTAAACTAAATATTTTTAAATTAAGTGAATGACTGCCCTCCAAAAATAGACACCTTCCACAGAGTAGAAGTTTGCCTCCTGCTTCAGCTAGAAAAAACCCCACAACTCCAAAACTTCTCTCCAACAGCCCTACATGAGGATGACAAAGGACATATTCCTGTATATCTGGATATATAGCTGGCCTGCTGTTATAACTTCTGTTTTTTGTTGCTGAGGAATTTTATTTGGCATGTGAAGTCGTTGCTAGCAACCACATATGGCATCCCTGCCCCATAGGAAGGGCTTTGTGCAGAGCTGTGCTGCCCCATCCTCAGATGGCCCTGAGCCTGCAGGGATGTGGGCAGACTACCCTGACAGTGCCTACCATGTTTTCATGCACGTGGGCTCTGGGCAGCTATGGGGACTCACCACAGATGAGCAAACCAAGGAGCAGCTCAGCCTGCAAGACTGTCCTAAGGGAGCCCCAGGGAGTGCTGAGAGTCCCTCCCTCTACCAGCTGTGGGACCTGGCAGGGCAACCTGGCACCGACTGCCAGGGAATTTATGCTCTGGAAGAGTTAAAGTGCACAGGTAGAATTTCAACCATCCAGGGCAAGACACAAAGCCATTTTTGTGAATTGTTAAAAGGCTCACATGCGTTGAAGTCTGCAGTTTTCGATGGTACCTGACTGCCCAGAACAGAGAGGTAACACACCTCCTCACTAGGTCATGCATGATCCCACAAACTGTAGAGCAGTCCAGGCAGCAGAGCTGCTCCATGTCTACCTAGGCAGGCCAGATGTTTGTGCTTTACAGCCTACAATAGCAAAGACACGAGGCCAGCTGACAACAGGCAGGCAACTACACCTCAGCACCTCAGACAAGATTTTGGTTTTGTCTTCAGGAGACATTTAAGGTGCTTGTGGCAGTTTTCTGTTGGCTCTTGAAGACAAAAGCTTTTTCCCAACGGATTGGTTGATGAAGCTGAATTACCTGCTTTGGGCTTCATCCTTAAGATGACCTTCATAGCTTGCTGAAGCAAAAGGAATAATTTTTTCCTTTGGAAAATTTAAAAGAGGCAGTTAACCTCAGGCATGTGTACCTACATTGGGAATATATTTTTGTTGCATTATTGAAGCCTGCTGCATAAATTGCACTTTGTAATCCTATGCCAGAAACTCAGGGGTAGACTGATTTTAACGAATCATCATCATCATCATCCCATCTCTTCCTTATGGGCTGCATTAATTTTAATGGAATAAATTCACCACAGAAGTCAGGGTTCTATTTTCTAGCTTTGAAAACAAACAAACAAACAAACAAATCAAACCAACACAGAATTATATAATTACATCATGCAGAAACACTTTCATTACTATACTGAAAAAGCAAATAAAAAGCTAAAGTTTAATGTGCTCAGAGTTCTTGCTTTGGAAAATTGCTTAGTACAGAAAACAGTGATGCAAGAAAAGCTCCTTTGGGCTTTAAGGCATGATTCAGAATCCATGAGATATTGCTCCCTCTGCAAACTGACACAGGCTGCACCTTCTCTTTATGGAGGTCCAGGTGAGACTGGCAGCAGGTTAAGGATCACTCCAGAGAACAGAGCTAACCATGGAAACCACAGCAAAGAAGGATTCCATCAAAAACCCTGGGGTTAATGAACCATGCAGCAGCACCTTGAGACTCTCATTTCATTCCACTGAATGCTTGTAATTGGGCATTAAAACCACCAGCAAAGCTAAAACCATGAAAGGAGGAAGAGATTTACACTCACCTGCATGGGGAGTTTTGAATCTCTCATTCCTTCAAGACAGACTCTTAACTCACCCAGTAGGAACTGTGGTTTGCCAGAATGCTTTAACCATACAGATTTTCCACATGAACACCCTCTACACATAATTTGTACTCCATGAGCTGTATGTGTTACTATGGGTGGGATTTGCAGACAAAAAAAAAAAAAAAAGCAAAGGTGAACCCATATGTAAGTAGTTTTTATTCACTTCTGCTTTTAACATGACCTTGGAGAGCATACTTGTTTTTTTCCATGTTATACATACTCATGCATGACTATGGGTAGGATTTTTTTAATATATTCTGAAGTTTGTATTGTTATTTTTGTTATAAGGTCTATAAAATAAAGATTTCAGGATGCTGCTACTTTTTGTAGTTCTTCTTATGATCACAAAAAAATACCTCCAGAGTCAGCTTCCTCTTTCTTTTTTACTTTTATTTTTGAGAAAATGAAAAATAAAAAAAAACAACAGGTAAGATGAGTCAAAGCATACATCTCTGAGTTTTTTAATTTAACTGTTTGCTCTTCCTGGCTTTGGAGGCTTGGGGAGCTGTAATTTGAAGTACTAGCTCCCATTTTATTCCAAAGCATTTTACCAGAAGCTATGGTCATATCAATGCTGCTTTTCACGGGAATTTTGATTATAGGTTAGCACAAGAAATGCAGGTCATCCAGGCAGCAATGCTGTACGGAACTGAAGCATGAGACTGTCAAACTGCAAATGTCATCAGGCTCTGCCAGAGGAGTGGGGACACAGGCTCATTCTGCCCTGAGCTAGAAGGAAATATTCCTATTCTGTGCAACGAACTATTCCAAAATATTTTGATCAGCACCATAAAAACAATCTGATTTAATGCTTTCCTTCATTTGCCATTCTTTGAAATAGACCTTCAGGCTTTTCACCCTAACTGGACATTTCGCTTTTGAAATAATCTGGGTTTTCCAACAGACAGCTAGTACGCTTCTCCATGAGCTCTGAGAAGGCCAGCTCATCTCTTTCTCCTTGGCAGAGGTGGTAGGTTGATGGACTCAGCATTCCAGACAGGAAGTTGATGTCCAGAGCAGCTGGAGACCCCAACGCGTGTAATTTAAAAAGGCAAATAATGAGCTTTTCTTACTACGTGTCTTTGAGAAAAACATACATAGAATCCCCACAGTCACATCACACAGTGAACACTAGCAACACGCCATTTAAAATGATATTTTAAAGCAACAGATTAAAAAAAGCAGAGCCAAGAGGTATAGAAATGTGTAACTGTAAACCAGCTACATCAGTAAAAGGTTGAATTCCCATGACTAGGAGAAGGAGAGATTTCTACCAAGGCTAAAAACAAGTTCCTTGTGGCAGCATCTGGGAAAAAGATGACAATGCAAGGAATCACAGTTCCCACATCCCCAACATGGCTGAGCAGCCACCCAAGCAATGAGGCATCACACACCTAATTCCATGAGGAAAAAGCCCACAGAGTAGAGGTGTGCAATAACCACTAAAGGGCAGGGTGGGAAAGATCTCTGTCAATGGTCTGGCAGCACAAAATTGGAGGTTGTTACATCCCCAGTTATTCAGGCCTTTATGAATGGGGAGACTGAGTTTGACCTCCGATCTCCCATGGCAGGAGCATAGGGACCAGAGCACTGGCAGGGCTGACCACCTTGACATGACTGGCCTGCAGAAGGAATTTCCCTGTGTCAAGGTTCAGATCAGTGGAATGTCCAGGATTGTTCAGGTCAGTAAGATGTTTCTTCCCCTCCTTTACTTCAATTTCAGTATAAACTAAGTGCAGAAGCTTTCCAGCCTGGAGACACTTCGAGTGTATAACATCTAAAGGTCTGTCTGGTACAACAGAATAATTGAGCACAGGGATAAGAAAACAGAGATGGGCAACCTGACCAACTACAGATGTCCGAAAGGGGAAAAGGGTTACTGACCTATTTTAATTTTTTGTGAAAATGTGAGCAGGTGTGAGCCACAAAGATGTCTGATTTGCTCTCTGAAGAGAGTAACAAAACCTCACCAGCAAGTGTGATATAGCATTTCCTTATTTACTGAGAAATTGAGGCAGAGGTGGATATTCACATGACCTAATTGCTGATGTCTACAATAAGTCTTTCAGGTTCTCTGTAGGTAATAGTGGGAGTCAGATGCACCTCTTAAGGGTCAGCCAGTTTATCTAAATTACACTCCTGCTCTAAGTCCCCTTCTCAATAAAGGAAGCATCTTTGTCTCCATTAATAATGTCTGACTTAGGAGTGTAATCAGTGCCAGAAGTTTGATGCTGTTTGTACTAAAAGGTTGTCTTGTCTCTTTGTAGTGTCAGAACTGTAGAGCAGGCTCTGATCTTTTTTAATGGTTTCTGTCTGCTTTCAAGCAAAAGAAAAGCACAGGTTGCATCTAGTTTGTGATTAGATATCAACAAGCTGGTACCAGATATGCACATTGCAAACAGTAGTTTTACAAATAAAGACAAACTAAATATTAACAAGCATGACAAAGTCTTCTTCATGGGGGCCTACTCACAGAAAACAGAGGAGTGTGCAATCACAGGGTACCCATGGTAGAAACCAGCAAGGCAGCAAGCAATTTTCAAGCCTAAAATAAAGATAAAAGCCAAGTGGAAACATACTCCACAAAACTTCTCCTTTAAGCTGCCTTCCTCCTAAGGAAAAATGGAGGTATTATCCTGACAAATTGTGTCATGAGAAGTTCGGTAAAAAAATTGTAAAAAATAATTGTTATTGTTAAGGTTTCCTACGTTAGAAAAATATTAATTTTTTTTCTCCTAGTTTAGTTTACCTAACACAAAAATATTTAAATATAGGAGAAGAAAAAGGGAAAACTAAATTAATAAGAAAGGACTTTGAGCTCTAGAAACATTTTTTTCTGCAGTGAACTCAGAGTGACCGAAGTTCGTAACGTAAGTTGAGCATGCAATATTTTCCACTGCTTACAGTTCCCTTCTGAACTTCCATTTTGTGGGAATACACTTGGATCATTGCTGGCCTGTCTTTGGAAAAGGCTCACTGTGTATTTTGGCTTGGCTTCCTTCCATTTCTACTCCTCTAAGTCTGTTCCCCATTTCAACATCTCTTATTGCCACACTGCCAAACACATTACACAACCCCAGAGAAACAATTTATAGGAATATTAGCAATTCAGCTGTGACAAAACAAGCGCTTTCTCCTTTTAACAGATCATTCTCTCCTGGGAATCATAGTTATGTAGCTGTTTGTTCCCTTGTTTACAGCATTGCACTGGATGTGGTATTTAAATGGGCAAACGACCTGAAGTAGCATAAACCTGTGAAAGCTATAGCTCAGCAGCAGCTTTCAAAGCAAAACCTGGCTGGAAATATCCCGTGAAGATTTTTTCAACAGAGCCTGGAAGAGTCTCATATATGAGTGTGTAACCTTCCTATAGGAAACCAAATCAAACCAAATGCACAATGTAACAGAGAGATCCTGATTTGATGTCTGTAGCCTGAGGCAGTGCCATCCTGATGAATCTCCTGTGCACTTTGGGAATGTAACCTATCACCAAGTACAGGGCACTCTTAAAATGCCAGCAGATACACAGGTATGAAGCTGCATAACTTAGCCCAGGACTGGAATTGCCCATAAATTATAAAAAGCTCAAAAAGCAGTCTTGATCAAAGTACTGAAATTCACAACTGTTGCCTGAACTTGTAAGCTCTGTTTACTAAAACATTAGCTCCCATGAGATACTCCAACAGGCCATCAGTTTGCTAGGTCAAAGACCTTAGTTTTCAGTATCTTATTGGAAAACTACATCAAGTTAAATGTCAGCTTCTCGGGGAAAAAGATGACCCCTTTTATGTGAGCTTAAAATCTGAGCCACATCAAGACCTTTTCATCCATCTCTCTCAAAAAGCAAAAACTTCTGATTCATAACATGAAGTGAGTTTTACTGACCCTCAGTTGTTGTTTTTACCCCATTTCAAATATTGCCACTCCTGCAGAAGAGCTTGTCAGATGGAGTATCTACCTGTCAGAGTTTACAGCCTGACACATTAATGTGAAATGAGATTACTGACTTCAAACTTATTGTTTACAAGCTGCAGCTCACAGTCACGTTTATTTCTGCTTGGCACTGATAAAGACCTCTGTAAAAAAACTGGTGGTGTGAATTAAGGGCAGTAATTGCTCAAGCCGGCTCCATGAATTCAATCTTCAAGAAAACCCAAAGAAAGTCCTGTAGCTACGTTCTGCTCTACCATGATCATATTCAGCTTCCACCATCCAGTTTGTATAACCTAACACCAAACTTCAGCGGGCAGCTGTGGTCAAGAGACACTCAAACTCTTCCCAGGAATGAGAAAGAAGTCTAGCAAGACCCTCTGAGCCAAGAAGCACAGCCAGGGGCAGAACAGTGAGCAGTGAGCTGCTGAGGCAGATGGCTTTCTGACACCTAGGCAGTGGTAAAGCTTGTCTACTAAAAGCAACATGCCCACCCTCAGCTGTGACCACAGAAGTAGGTCTCACAGACACAAAATGGCATTTTTCTATGTAAGGCTACCCAAGCAATCCAACACAGTTTTCACTTGGTTCAATACCAGATTTTATGTTTTCCTGAGCCAAACTGGTGAGCTCTACAATCTGCCAAACATTGACACCACATGTCACCACAGAGAGGACTTCATCAGAAAGACTTACTCAGACGCAGGCAAAAATAAATATATCCGTCACTGGTGCCATGCAGTTACCAACAACATCCTCAGCCTGGGAAGACGCATGCAGAATAACACCCACACCCCTATGCCAGAGTGACAGATAGAATTCTCACCATGTGTCGTTTCCTTTTAAAATCCTTGAGATATCACTGATGTCTTTTCTAGCTTCAACTAGTCCCTACACCTCTAGGAAAACACCATCAACATCACTGCATGGGCAGTGGGACATTTAGCTACTGGGTGGCACGCAGTCAGCACGCAGTGACTGTCCAGCCAGCTTAACTGGACATTTCACCCATCACCTCCTCATCTGAGAGCATGTTGTCCCTGGTTATGAGCAGTTACTGCATGCATTTTGATCAGGGATCAGCAGGAATGTGTGTGTAGGGACAGTGTTTGGCACAAGGGGCTCTGAAATAGCTATGGGGATCTAGTCCAGCCTGGAGCAGAGAAAGCAGTTTGTTACTGCACCACTGGACCCATACACTTCAGTTTGTTTGGCCTGGTGGATACAAGCTTCTCTTTACTTGCCATCTCCTTCAGAGGTGAAGCATCAAAAATAATTTTTTTAACAATCTTATCAGTAAAACTCAGGAGAAATGATGAAGCACAAGGATGGAGCGAGGGGCAGAAGGAAGCAGAAATTTCATAAACTGCTCCCCACAAGGCAGCTGAATTGTGTAATACACCTCCAGTTTCTAAATGTCAGCACTAATGAGTAGGTTTTCTCCTGACTCTGTGAGTTCTCCATCTTTCTAGGGCAGAACTGAAGGCTATGTAGGCAGTAAAAAGGGAATGAGTAGGCAAACCAAGTGACAGATATTTGTAAAAAAAAAAAAAAAAAAAAAAAAGGACAGAAAATTCCCACATCCTCTTCAAGGATTTTAGTTGCTATAGAATCATAAAAACAGTAATAGGCTATAAAAGCACTGTAAACCAATAACTTTCACTGTCCAAACTGGAGCAGGGGTAAATAGGAGAAAAACACAAGACAAAGGCCAGATCCACAAGCTATTGCGAGCTTTGGGGACAGAAGAAAATAGGTTTGAGCCCTTCTGTGTGAACTTTCTGGGAAATAATAAAGCTAATGAAAAACTGTCATGTTCAAACTCAATACTGAGATTTACTGACAGCTGTGCCAGCACAGTAAGATCTGTCAATTTGCTGGCTACCGCTAGCAACAAATACTTGGACTTTCTCTAGCAAGGACATTATAACCACATTCAGGATGAAATACCATACATCCTAAAATAACAGGACCTTATTAGATGTGTCATTGAGAAACAGGAATGATTTTTGGTTTCACCTTTGATAAAGGGTGATGGTATAGCAAGGGCCTTTGCAGCATTTTGTTCTGCTCCAAGACACTTCCTGCACAATTAGTGCTCTTGCACTGTGAAACTATTCAATTTATACCTTCCCTAGTGAGCAGTGCTATGTAATCACAGCATTCAAGTAGCAAATAATAGTTTGATTGTCCATGCTTACATTTTCCATATTCAGCAGAGCAGATATTTTATTTCCATTAAATTTTCCAACCACTCTTTGTTCATCCATGAGAGACATAAAAGAGGACAGTTAACTGATACATTTCCACCACATATTGCAAAGCTCTTTATCTAGATTCTAAAAAAACTTTCTCTTTACTCTGAAAAGTGAAGAAGAAAAAGTACCAAATGAACAATTCTACTTATTGTACCATCTATGAACTTGTGATAACAATAATGCAATTCTGTCCCCAGATTACCAGTTCTTCCTGAGATGACTGACTTGAGAATGAATACTCCTACTCAACTGTTTCTTTTCTTCCAAATAAATTCATAGCTTTTAGGAATGTTTGTCTTTCTCCAAGATCTCAATATCCTTAAGCAGTGACTAAACACAAGAAGACTGCTGCTTTTCAAAGAAGCCAGTCTGGTAAGAGTTCACCTCTCTAGTCCTTTAAGTGCATTAACAGAAATTGAAGAAAGATGGAAGGTTCCCCCAAAATATATGGATAATACAAACCCATAAGAGCAGGCACTGGCCCTTTTGGTCCCAGGGACTGAATGTATCTGTTTACTTCTGCAGAGCTCTGATCTCAGGTAAGTGAGAATCACTGACTTCACTCTACCATTAAATTTCTGCCCTACCACATTTCCACCAGCACTGTCCAACAAAAATACTGAAGAATTGTGATAAAAAAATAAGTATTTTAACTTGGTTTTGTACTTATTTGTGGCCTATGTGACAACCTACTTTAATATGGATTTTAACTTCCTCACAGAAAATATTTCTAACTCATTAAAATAACCCACACTTAAAAAATCCCAAAACAACCCAGACCCAAAAAACTATCCAAAGATCCCAAACCCAAAACAGAAAAACAAACCAGGGACAACAGGTTGGGCTTGCTGTCCTTTATGCTTATGAATATTTGGTGGCCATAGGGCCACTTCCTAACTGATTGCTTTGCACATTGCTCTCCGGTGTTGTCTGATTCCCTTTCTCTGCCATAAGCAGACAACACCAGAGAGCATTTGGTTTACAATTTTTCCCAAGAACTTCTCCTGTCGGCTAGTCCAAGCAACACCTATATGGAAAAAACCCCACATTAGCTTCTTGATAATATCTTATCGACAAGTAAGCAGTAATATCTTCCTCCAGCATTTGGACTCTATGATACATTTGATGTTTGAAAGAAATTATGATAACTATACAAACCCAACCAAGATGGAATTTTAATTGGAAGTGGAGTCATAATTTCCATCTTTGATTTATAGCAAGTCAGAAATTGGAGAGCTTTGTGCCAACCCACAAAGGCATCATAAACTGAAGGTTTGGAGGGTCAGGAATTGGAAATGGAGAAAAATTTATTTCAAAATATACTGTCTGAAGTTAAGAGCTGGTTAACATTGTGAGGATTATGAATCACACATTGCAGAAATAAAAAATAAAAGGAGGTTTTATTTCTATCCACCCCTCCCCCTGCTTCTGTAAAATCTATATAATCAGGGAGTACTTCTCTCAATTGGGTTAACAGAGCTCCAAATAAGGTCTAAAAGACATTGTTCCATTTCCTTCACTTCTGGATGAAGAGCTCACTTTCACACCAAGTTAAAACACAAATATGTCAAGAGATCACTAGAGGATGGATAGACTGAAGCTTTTTAAAGAAATGCAGCATTCAAAAAAGGTGAAATGTATTAGTAGATAGGAAATGGTATTAATATCCTGTACTGCTTGTATTGCTTGCAGTCTCACAGGTTTGCAGAATGGAAAACTGGGACACTGCTGATTGATGCTTAATTCACTTCCAGATGTAAGCTATTGTTTTCCTCACCTGTATCTCAGGAGTGCTGTTGAATCAAGTAGGCAGTTCTCTCACAGGATAAAAAAAAAGACACTAGAAAAGTAAGAACAGCTATACTAGGCCAGATTGCTGCATCCTCCAGCTCAGTATCCTTTCTTGCCCAAAAACCAGTAAGAAGCACTGAAGTCAGACTGTCAAAACAGGCTAAGCACACAGTAGTGCTTTGCCAGAATGTACTCCCAGCAATCAACAGCTTCAGGACTTCCCAAAGGAGAAGCGTATGCTCATGTGTCCTAAGAGCTAATGGACTTTGCTCCTATGAGTTCCTCTGGTTGCTTTTGAACCTGAGTAGAGTTTCAGTCCCCACAACACCCTGTGGCAAAGGCTGCCAGAGCTTAGCTGGGGATCATAGAAGAAAATTGCCCTGCCTATTCTTAACTCTTCAACCTGTTTTTTCATTTGGCAGCACCTAACAGTAGTGGAGAAAAAGGTGAATTACTTTTCCCTGTCTACCTTCTCTGCTACTCTTTATTTGATAGCTCTCTGTCATATTCTTTCCTCCTAGTAATTGTTTTTTCATGATGGAGACCTGAAACCTATTAAGTCATGCCTTGGAAAGAAGCCATTCTGTATCTCTGATCACTGGTGCCTTCCTTTTTTTTGTATCCTTTCTCTTTACTTGCCCCTTTTAGGAATGGTGGATTCATGAGGTGGGCACACCATTGACTCACAGCAGCAGCACTACTTCTCCCATTTTTCTGCTCTATTCCATCCTTAACACCACCTAATACACATTTTTCCTCTTTGATCCTCAGTGAGCATTCAACCTTGACAGAACAGTCCAGAATTACTCCAAGGTCTTCTGTGATTGCCAATAGCTACTTCACAGCCTATCACTGTATATGTAAAACTGGGGCTATTCTCCAAAGTGCACTACTTTGCATTTATCAACAATGAGTGTCAGATGGCACTTTATCACCTAGTTAGGAAATGTGATCTTTTTACACCATTTTGTGACAAGATCTGTTTCTTCCCTGAAACTTCCTTTCATCATTGTCTATCCCGCTTTATCAGGTGTCTCCTAAACAACCCGGGCAGCACTGGCTCTAGCACTGAACTGATGTCCAGGAGACTGCAGTGTTCTCCCTCCCTGCAAAAATCCATTGTCTGTACCTACAGCTCAAGTGAGATCCAGCGAACAGAGAAAAACATTGTATGTAATTTTGTGTATTGCATAGCTTGTACAGTGCCAACAAACATATTTTCCTTAAATCCCAGGTCTTGTCTGAGAGCTTGTCTGAGAGGACATCATGGAGCATCCCAGGTGACACAAAGTGCTTATTTGTAGGCCATGGAATCCAACTCTTTTTTTCCTGTTTCTTAATGAATTGCAGACTCCTATAAGAACAATCACATTGCTTAGTAATTTTGTTCCTTTTCAAGTGTTTGGCAAAAGCTGTTTTGGAAATTCAGAGACCTACTATAAAAGCTTGTCACAAATGCTAGTAACTACCCTACAGAAAATTCTAAAAAATTTCCACAGGATGAGATCCCTCTGGAAAAGCAATGATAATTTTGTATCATATCTTATTTGTCCTCGTGCTTCCTTGTGTGCCTACTTTTCACCACATTTCCTACAGTTTTCCTGATACAGCTCTATTGGTTGTTAATTCCCAAACTCTCCTGAAAATCTGTTTAATATATTGAACTCACACTTTCTACTTTTTAATCATGTGGTACCAAGGCAGTTTTATGTGTTGTATATAAACGAAAAGAATTCAAAACATTGGTGCAAAGATGCTGAACTAATCTGAGTAATGTCTTAACAAAAATTAAATCATTAATTAATCTGTAACTCACCCATATACCATGATCAGACCCGGACAAAAATGAGACATGCTTCTAAATTCTTACTCTATGACCCTTTTGCATTTAAAAGCTACAGCCATACCAGCTATTCCTCCTAAGGTAAGCACAATCAGGAGCTGGCCAAAAATATAATTATTTTGCTCCTGTGGCTTGTATCTGGTCCTTAAGCAGAACATGCTATGGCAGCAAAGGGATATTTTGGATGGCCTTTGCACTGGGGCTGTACTGCTATTGCCACATAAGAAAAAGGCTCTCACTCCTCACTGACATTTTTATAACACCAAAACTACTATAGTACAGGCTGGGCCTATGTTTTAATACTTTAGCATGGCTGTCCCAAGAGCCACAGCAACATCTCAGCTGTTTGGAGCTCTGTGGCTCTGCCCCCAGTTTCAGTCCTCTTCCTGCATCTTTCCCTTTACCTCTCCTTTCAAACAAAACCAGCCCCAGCTGCTCAAATATCTACCACTGTGCCCACACTGGATACATACCATCAGTAAACAGAGGAAAGGCAATGTGGTATGGATCATATATTTGAATTTTCACTGTGAGACAGAGATGAAAGCTTCTCAGGGATGTTTAATTCATGAGACATCATCATCATTAAGAATTCAAACCTTCCTGTAAATGCAAAATGTGAATAACTATAGGAATTAATTAAACAATCTCTCCTTTTGTGCAATGAGCAGTTAAAAAAAATTGTATGTAAGAAATGAAATTTTACTATTGTGTAAAGATGTTTTAGAGGAATCGGTTTTTTGTCCATGAGGAAATCTATCTCCAGATGTCATTTACTCCTTTATAGAGATCTTATTCCTCTTTAACATCAGAGGCAAAATCTCTTTCTGCTGTACATCTAAAAAGATTTATTCATAGCCACTCTTCTGGTAAGATACTTCAATCTTGATGTAGTATTTAGACAAGGTCAGTTTCTGGCTAAACCTAAGGTGTTGCTGTAGATTATTCCTATCCTTAGCCAATATCACATCATATAAATGTATTAGGACATTTTCCTGGACTACAGAATCTTTACAAATACTGGAACAACTACAGAATAAACAAATAGAAAGGCATTGCCTGTGGCTGACCTGTGATTTGGAGCTCTCTCTCAATTCCTTGACCTTCATTTTCAGTGTATAAAAACAAAGCCAAGTGCCAAAACCATATGCCTGTCACTTCCTCTAACATTCTAACTCTAACATAATAGGAACGGAACAGAGCATGTAACATGCCTTCACAAGTGCCCCTGCATCAATACATTCATATTTGTATTTCAGAGCTGTGTTGCACAGATCTCTGTCGGGTCTAATGCTATTTTCAGCTTCCAGCCTTTGTTCCTTGCCTTCTTCTTCATCTTCCCAGAAGGTGGAGATTTTGTTTTCCCAGAAAGAAAAATCTAAGATGAAAGTCAAGACTATTCAGTAGGCTTCTGTGGCTCACCTCTGCCTGGGAGATCCCTGTGCACAGGGATTAGTTTGGAATCTGCACAGCAGATCACAACAGTGTGAGAGAGAGTGGTACCAAAAAACCCCATCATTTAATGCAATGACCTACTTTCCCCTTCTAACCCCTGGGACTGGGGTTACTTCCGTGCTATGAGATGTGGCAATCAGCAGAAAGGGTGGGAAGAAACCAGACTGAATTTTTTAAGACTACAACACACAGAAGACTTCAGAGTCAAATTGATGAAGATCAGTTTACTAGATACAATTTGTGTCTTACTCTGCTCCTGCAGCACATTTACAGGGACACACACAATCTTCCAAAGTTTGAGAAGAAAAAGAGCAAGGCCTAGAGCAGGTGGACAATGCCAAGTGAGTGGACAGCAGCTCCAGAGAGGGCTGCACAGCTGCTTCCCCAGTGTGAGATGTGCTTGGGGCTGCTGTGGTGAATCCAGGTGCCCAACAGGAAACCAGCCCACTTGACAAACACTGTAATCTGGACAGGAGCATTTGGTGCTTCAGGTGGTACAACTCTCATTTCCCCCTCAGGATTTCAAAAGTCTGTAAGATAATTTTCACCTTGAGAACACCATAGAAATATCAGGTTAAAGTGGCTGAATTGAAGCATTAGTTCAAGAGCATGAAATCAGAGGCATTTTTGAAAGTGAATATGGTTGACAGTATGCTACGGAGGTTGGGGTTTTTACCCCAAACAACCATGATAAGTGAATATCTCTGGGTAGAGGATGAGGTGGGAGATTCCAGCTAGGTGGATGCCTAAGCCTAAACATTACGAGGAAACCTGCAGATGTTTCAAGGTCTATTTCAATATGCAGAGCTCAATCTATGACTCTATGTAACAGATGACAGTTTCTGAGTCACTAAACATTATTATTTGGCAACAAAGTTATGCTGCTTCAACCATTTCTCATGGGATGCTTGCCACAAACTGCTGTGAAAGCGATGTGTGTTCTGTAACATTCAATTGCAGAGTTTCTAAATCGTTGAGCAGAATTCCATATAACTGTAGACACAGACATATATATATAGATAAAAGATCCAAAGTAAACTTGGCATATATCAGCCTGAGTAAGAGGAATTAACACTGGAGTTCAGAGGCCCACCATTTTCTATGTATTTCTGAATTTATTTAGGCTTGCACTTCATTACTTCCTCACAGATTAAATAATTAATTTTTTAAGGAAGGTTTTGCAGAGAATTTTAGTAAATATGACAGGGGAATTATATCTTAACACCAAAATCTGGCATTGAAAGCAGCTTTCTCTTTAAGATATTTGCATAAATAACAACCACACCCTATTTACAGATTGATTCCAACAGTGCTACTATGAGTACTATATGTCCTACTCAACAAGTAGATAAAAGCTCAGAAGGCCAGATACACAAAAGCTTTTAGGTACCTAAATGCTTCCTGATTTAATTTAGTCTGAGTTTGGTGGGACTTAGATACTGGCCCTCTGTATCTTTGCAAGGATATTGGAGGTATTAGTCTCATGGACAGGATTAAGAAGCCCCAACTCCAGTCTCATCCTCAGTTTATTAGACTACAGCCTTTTCTCAGTGGCATCAAAAGAGTTAATAGAAATAGCACATGACCTTTCTGTGATAAGGCTTTTTATCACAGCAGCCTCCCAGAGAGTCAGTGTCTATTTTGCAGAGCTATTAATAGACAACATTCCTACAGGAACATAATTCACAGAGCTGCATGCACAAGACACACACCAAAACCTCATAAAGCACCGAAAGGATTATGCTCTGAATCAAAATAAATGAGCTGCACACACTGCACAATGGAATGTTCAATACAAGCTCTCTACGTAACAGCTACATACATGAAACCCTAAAGGAGAGAGAAATGGTAGAGGACAGGCAACAGCCTAATGATTTGGTATCACATCTTGGGCAATGAGATTGCTATTTTCAACCTCTGGTTACTCCCTTCTGCCTTTTACACATGTTATTTCTCTCCTGTAAGGACTGTTGACAAGGAATAGAAGTAAACTATGAACAATTAGAGCAGAGACTATTTAGAAGAGAAAATACAGAAAAGGGGAAAGGATGGCTTATATTAAAGCAAAACAAACTTTTAGAGTTAAATCACCTCCCTTTCAGAAAGAACATGTCTTTCCTCCTTTTCCCACACAATGCCATGCAATTTACTCAATTAAAAGTCAGCTGAATGAAATGCTTCTTTCTCTGCCAGTAATATCTTGAGCTGCTCATAACAGAAAGCAAAGCCTGCAAATATTTTTGTAAGAAAAGCCATTGCTTGTAGGCACTTATGTATCTAGAAAGTGATAACTCCTTTCAGTGCTGCCCTTTAAATTGTCATTTTTGGCAAAAACCTGCATTTTTGAAAAACAGAACCATGGTATCATGTTACATAGAATTATGTCATTATGGTCCAAGGTGGAAAAAAAATATCTCCCTTTCCTCCCAGTTTTATCAAAACAGGGCAACAGAGCTTTGTAACCTTGACATTGTACACTGATGTCAAGGTGGCTGCTATTATATCCTGTTCACAGCACTAGGTATGTGCTACACATATCTGTACTCCATCAGTACAGATATTAGTAGTAGTTTAAGACATTAAACAGTTAAAAAACATTTAGCTAAACTACAGCCCTAAATAGATAACAACACTTGTGGACAATTAAAATATAAAAATCTTCTGGATTTTGTTTTGAAAGTTCATAGATTTCCTTCCTATTTGCTTTATGTATACACCATTTTTAAATTGATCTGGTGATAATTCATAGACAAAAAGAAGTTCTGGCTGATTCATGGAACAAAAAAGCTATTATATGGACAGCATCACAGCTTAATCTCCATTGCAAAAGTATATGAAGTGAAATCCTGTTCCTTCTGAAATGCACAGGAGTCTAACATTGAATTCAATAGAGACAGTGTTCCAGCCATCAGCTGAAGGTATTTCTAAACTGTAAGATGAGGCAGCCAGCACAAAATCTTAACTAACATCAAACTGTGCTTAGACAAAAGAATTTTCATATTCATATAGTTTTGCTGTTGGAGGGGCTTGCAGTGAAGGTACATGAAACGCATTTCCAAAGTCAAGCTTTGTGAGCTCTGCTTCTGTAACTGTGTAGATGTGCAGAATTAGATGCTATTAGAACTGGACCTTTGTGATCTTTTCTTTTCCTCTAATGTTTATAACATGTCCCTGATTAGCAAAGTGTCCAACAATCCCAGAGTTATCAAACATTTTTTGATTTGATTTTGTAGAGAAGCAGACACTATCAGACATGAGATACTTCCTAAGGATTTTATCTGCCCAAGCTTTCTCTTTGTCCATATTTCAGGCTCAAGTATCTCATTTCTACTGGTATCCCACCTTGCACCTGAGCTTTGGCTAGAAGGAATATCAGCAATAGTTCTGTTTGGACAGACCTCACTTCTTTTATTTTTAACTGTTTTTCTCCCCAGAAATTATGAAGCAGTACAAAATATCAATGTGTAGGTTTCAATAAATGCCTGAAGTCTAAAGCAATCTTTGAAAGGGATGGCTGTTTTCCTCCCATAAGGCAGACTACATAATCTGGAGCACATTCTTTAGCCAAGTAACATGCTCTGTCTCACTTTAAGAGAGAAGTAGTGTAAAACCACCTCACCTTGTTTCATCACTGCATGTTTTTACAGTTGTTCTGTTTCAGCTTCAGATGTTGTAAAATGCACCAGTTCAGTCAAGTGCTGCTTCAGCCTGCATGAAAACAAGCATAGAAATTCAATACACTTCTAAGCTTTGTTTTCATTCCAAGCTCCCATCAGCCACCATTCCATCTCTTCGCAAAGGGCATCCAGATGTTAACAAACGTACCAAACTTCCTGGTTTTCAGTGGCACAGCCTTCTTCTATTTAGCTGTTTCTATCATTTATTTTGTCCACTCTGCAGCCTTTGGTGATCGTGCGTATTTCCAGCTTACCACAAAATACGTCACATGAACATCAATAGAAGAATTATTTTAATATGAACCAAAAAATATTATTTGCTTCCAATCCAGGGAAATAGAACCTTCATTTAAATTTATGTTCATTGGAGCTTTCACTAATATTTTTCTGGATGGGAAGCCATTTTGGAGCATCACTAAATGTTCCAGTTGGATTCCAACAGTGAACTTCTATTTTCAGAGTTCCAAACAACTCAGATCCAAAGAGACTGAGGATCTTTTAAATATTTTTTGAAATGTGCTTCATTCGGTAGAAAATAAGTCTTCATGCCATGAACTATAGGTTTTAAGATCAATACATGTCTGATAAGGTTAAGAAGGGACAAAAGTAGGGACAAAGACATATACTATGCCTTGCACAGGCTTTGCAGTGTCATTGAACACATTAATGCTTCTACACTTTAAAAAACTTTGTGAGTTAAACTTATGGGCATGCTAATCTGAACAAGGTTCTTTAGGGTCTTTGCAAATGACAGTGAGAAAAATTCAAAGGAAATGCAATTATTTAGATAATGAAAATTATTACAGTCAGCCTTTAGAGGCACCTGTAAATTCTGAGACCAGTGGGCTAGATTTTGCATCAACACCATCCTTGGTCAAAGGAGCTCCATTCCAGGTAAATAAGAGAGAAAAATAAGAAAGAAAAACAGGATAAAGAAAGTTAAAGTAAAGCAGTGACAGTGCTGTCTTTGAGCATAAGCCCTGGGCTCTGCTCCAGAGCAGAAAGCTAGGGGGAAAAAAATCCACAGCAAATGTCTTGGTTACACTCCCCTGCTCATGCCACAGTTTCAGGGTTCTTACCTATTTTCCTATGACAGCATCTCATTTTCCCCAGAAAATTATTTTCCCCCCATACAAACTACGAAAAAGTCTTACCAGCAACATGAAAAGAGATTGCAACTCCAATGCAGTAGATGCTCTGTTATGACAGCCTAGATAGATAAAGTCAATTGTGACACAAGTATGATTATGGGAAAGGCCTCCATTATTTTGGTTTGTTTTTATACAACCTGTGCTCTGCAGTTGAATATTTACATAAAGAAATAATGCATATGGAGTGATGGCTGACTGTATGCAGCAAAAGACCAGACATTATTGGGTTACACTTCCCTGGGCAGGCAGCACTAAAAGTTTGAACAGTATTGCCTCAATAAAAATGCAAGAAGTTAAAAACAACTCCAGGCTGTAACAGTGCAGTCACTGCTTATATGCTTATCCTAATTTATTTAACAGTGTTTACTACTTTTTGTCCCCAGGAGTACAATTTAGAATAATTACTCTTTTAACTTGCAGTCTCAAAACTCTGTTCTTTTCTTTTATAGAAAGACTCCATAAAGTCTGATTCTGTTCACTTCCTTTCCAATTACAAGGTTTTCTGCAAACTTGGTCATTTGTACCCAAGAAACAGCTTCAAAGGAACCCCTATGAGAAAAAGTGTTTAGATGTGATTAGCAAAGCCAGTGAAGATATTCAGAGGCAAGGTCCAGGTTTAACTTTAGCTACAAGGAAACATTAAGCTTGTGTTGTCAAATTAGAATCAGAAACACAGAGAAGCCACAGAGAAAACCAGCTATGTTCAGAAAATACTCTCTCTCTATCCCCATAGAATCATGGCTATAAACAGGGAAAACTCAGGACTTCTCAGCAAGATAGGCAAAACTGGATTTTGCCTCCTGGAATAAAGAATTTGAACTGGAAGTTGAACTATTCCTACCACAGGAAGAATGAAAGAAAAAGTGGGCACAAGTGGGATGCAGAGCCAAAGAGCTGGGAACCTTTGAAATTGGTCTGTTGCTGTCCTAAGCAGAGAAGGGGAAAGTGTTGGTCTGTAACTGTGAGTTGTACATCAGATGTCATACCCTATTGCTCTTCCTTCAGCACAAGCACCCTGGCCTTTGAGCTCCCAAAGAAACAAACCAGGATTACAGGGCACTTTTGTTCATTTACTTTGGTTTGAGCTTGTTTTTCCTGCCCACGGCAACTTTGACATTCAAAGGGAAGGTTCTGGCTACCTATTGCATTGAGTCTGTGTGCAGAAAGGTTTTGGCAGCAGGAGGGGCTACAGGGGTGGCTTCTGTGAGAAGCTTTCCCTGTGTCTGATAGGTTCCAGGGCAGTTGACTGCAAGGTGGACTCACCACTGGTCAAGGCCAAGCCCATCAGCAATGGTGGTAGTGCCTATGAGATTACAGATGTGAAAAGGGGGGGAATCACCTTTAACTGCAGACAGAGAGAAGAGTGAGAACATGTGAGAAAAGTTCTTTACAGGTGACACATGGTGTAGCTCCTTTGTTGCCTTTTTGGTGCTTGCTGAGCACTAGTTGAATCTTATTTATGGTAGAAGTAGTATTCTACCCCAGCAGAGAAAGTCACTTTTCAATATATCTATAGTTGGCCTGCTGTGTTCTGTACGTGAAATTGTTAAGCAATTCCTTCCCCATTCTGTGTTATCTACTTTTTATAAATGATTCATGAGCATTGATTTGTTGCTCTGCTTTTTATAAGAGTATGCAGTTATTCTATAAAGGATTATATAAAATATTCATGAGGTTCAGATATAATACACCTGCAGTGTGGTTGCATTACCTACCAAGTCTTACCTCACTTAGACTGATTTATTTATTTTGGCTCTGTTTTCCTAATGTTTCACTCTTTCAAGCCACATAACTTCTTAACCAAGGAAGTTAAGAAGCTAAAGTCAATGAAGTGTGTTCAAAGCTTTCACTTTTACTGATTTTACCCCTCCAGATATTCACAGATCACAAATCCTGATCTGATCAGAGCCAGATGGCATGAGTATGCCTAATCCATTATACTAAAGGTTTTGGAAGCAATTACTGAGACAGCAAAGAGCACACATCAAAGAAGAAAAGAAGTTTTCTTCTTGTTTGCACTGAAAGAAACAAACCAGCACCTAAAATGCACACAAAATTAAATAATTTAATGTAGCAAATGCTCCTCTTTGTAGGAATGCCAATGTTAAATGAATAAACAAGCTAATGTATATATAAGGAGACCATGAGATGACGACACAAATGAATGAGTTTTGCCAGACACAGGTTTCATCTTTGCCTATCACTGCTCCCAAAGGGAACCAATTGTGCAGTTTTCATTCCATCATGCTGATGTATTGCTTTTGCTCTTTCTAGAAATGGGAAAAAACTAGAAACTTCACCAATTGAAAATAGCTCTGTTCTTAAAAAGTGATTATTTGGTTTGTCTGCTTCATATTAGAATGAAGAACTTCCACTAGCCAAGGGTTTAAGCAGTACTTTTTGATGAATTGCATAATGTTGTTAAATAATACTAAATAAATATTTCTAACAATGTTTTTGAAATAAACCCTGAAAAAGTTGTTACAGAACAACCTGCAATTATGAGGAGCTGAGGGAGCAGACTCACAATAGCTCTTTGTCTTAGGAGGCAGAAGGATCAGAAAAACAAAAGACAACTTTGAACAATCAATGCATCACTACCAATGGCTGTACAGAACCACAAATATGGCAACTTCCCAGGAGTGGGAAGAAGATGGAAATGCTGCTGAGCATGCTGTAGTCCACCAATGCCCAATACTCCCCAGCCTGGCAGGATGTGTGGCTTATTCTGGTGGTGGGTAGGTCTGCATGGTGCAATCAGTCCTCAAATACCCTGCACAGCCATTAACCCCATACACACCAGTGAACCCAATGCCACTGGAAAGAGAGAATGGCTTCATTCAGTTTACAGGGCAGAAATTTTCATGCACCATTCACAGACTATTTGGTCTGAGTGGCCAAACTTTTAATGGCCTACATACATGTAAGATGAAAGAACAAAACCCTCTGTGCACTAGCTGCCTGTTCTTGAGTTTTACACTTATGAACAGACTTCGATTTATAAACACTCTATACTAATTCTGGGAAAGATTTTTGTAACACCAATCTTCAGCTGGGGTGGGAAAAGTACAGATGAGTCACACTTTTTATCAGTTACATAAACTCCCATTTCTATTAAACTGTTTTCTGAATTCTTTTTTCCCCCTACTTGCTGATGTTGATTTGGCATTGTTTTTATCTACACCAGAATAACAGTGGTTCCTATTTTCATGGCAAGTTTTGCTTTCGTATTTTTGGTAATAACGACAACAAAAAAACCCCATACTGTTTTCCTGGCACTAATCAGCCCAATTTAACATGACTCCAGAGCTGACAAGTTGTGGCTTTGTTATGGGTACAGTTAAGCACATGCTTTTCAGTTAAGCATAATATTCATCCTGTTTCTCAGCTGGATTTCACTTTCAATATATACCACCTAAATCTAGAACAGCTTCTTGCAACCACAATCAGAATCTAGCCCAGCAAAAGGAACACAAAAGCACCATGATACCGTTCAATGTGACAGTATTGTTGTAACACATTACATGCTAAAATGTCATGGGAAAGAACCTGCAAGTAAGGTAAGACTTTGTGGGGCTTGATGTATACAAGCAGAGAGGTCTGTCACACCAAGTGTGTGGTGGGAAGGTCAACCCTCATTTGTGGCTGGGCACATTCAGTAGGACCAAATTCCCTCCATGGGGCAGAGTCTGGAATGTACACATGGGCACAGGGGTTGACAGTGTAGTTGTCATAAAAACCTCCTCCACAACTGCAGGCAGCAATTGTCACAGCAGCCCACACAGCTGAGGTGGGACAGAGGCCAGAGCCTGACCTGTTCCAACCCTCCACTCACACTTCTCAAGTGCCAAGACACAGACCAGGGTGATGTTCAGCCAGTGAAAGTTTGAGGCCATTTCTCATGCCTCTCTGATAAATCCTGCTACTCAAAATCTCACGAGCAAGTGTAAAAAGTGACAGCAACAAGACAATGAAGAAAGGTGTCTGCATGGTAAACAGCCTGGCCTACACCCACACTGTGAAGGATTCAACTGATTTTTGCATCTTTAATGTTCCACATTAACCAAGAGTTCTGTCCTACTTTCTTTACTGGAACCTAACTTTATGTGATACACCAGCACTTGCATTTCCAGCTCTGGCACAAAGCACTTAAACCTGCAGGTATCGTCTGCTCCTCACTGTGGCTTGAAAACATGTTACTGGTGTGCACATCTTCCCTTTCCTCACTGCATAATTTGAGGTTACTTTTGAAACTCCTGTCCTTTACCTCAGACAGAAGGCCAACTTACCTCACATCTTGCATCAGAAATGGGGGCCAAATACAACTGCTGACACTCTGGAACTATCTATAATTTTCCAATACTGAGCCCTTAGGACTCCACTAAGCTGGGAATTGTGTGTGCTACTTAGACTACTTTGTAGGTTTTCCAAAGTAGCTGAAGAGAAGAATTAAATTAATCCTAGATGCAAGATAGTGAGTTCAGACTCGTGAACTGTAAGATTTCATAACAATTCTAGAAGGAATCACCCCAGCTTGAAGCAAAACAAAGCTTACTTGTCCTCCCCATGCTTGATCAGCTGGGGCCACTCTGATTACTGTTGGGGAACTAGTAGGGAATGAAAACCAGAGAAATACCAGTGTTATCACAGGGTTGACCAGAAAGGGGAACAAATTCCTTTATACCTCAACTTAAAGCAATTACAGCCCATTCCCCCTTTTATTCTCTCTAACTGGTAATCATCCATGTCTCGCCACCCAAGAATGAAACTGCCCTACAAATATGTTACACACTAAGAAAGGAATTCATTTTTTTTTCCATCATCTCTATCCTCCTATTTTAGGAAGTCGAGTTTGGCTATATGCCCCTGCCCTCCTTGCCAGCAAAATTTGTTCTTTTCCCTGCCCAACCAATTCCTTGAGTATATTTCAGTTTCTTGCCATGCTTCTCCCCCCTTGCCTATTGCACACCTACCATTTTACACTTGTTCCTCTAATTATGGTTTCTATACTTTTCCCTAAAAGAAGGCTTCCATAAACCAAGTAATAAACTGCATTGCCTTAAATGCAAAAACAGTGTGTAATGAAGTAAGTGAACAAGACAAACTCCAAGGAGACAAAATTGCAGCTACACAGCCCACACTGAGGAATGTCTCTAAATGCTCATGAATAAACAAGATGTAAGGGAAGTAAGTGCATTCAGTCATTGAAGATGGATGAAGTAACAGTTTCTTGGTCTCAACTGCTTGGCATTCAATATATCAGTGAGATGGCAGCATGCCTTGGCTTTAGTACAGCTTGAGCCTGCAAGGATAACAGTTTGTACCTCTGCCTTTCAGGTGCCACAGTTACTCCTGATCAGACAGTAGTGTGGGAATGTTTGCAGGGTTTTGCCTTCAGAATGAAGGAAACAAATTATGGCATGCAACCGTCAGACACATTCCAAGGTTACACAAGTAAAGTCACATAATATTTATTGTTCTTTTTTTCTCTGAATGGACACCAAGTAGCCTTGCACTCTGCTGACCAAACCTTCGTTTTCTTCTCAAAAGAGGATCTTTGAACCTTTTGTTCCGTAATACAACTCCTCAACATATTGTAACATGCCTCATATGAATCACAGCAGCTGAGTAAGAGGTAAGGACCCAACACTGACATCTTATCATCTGTTAGAGTCAGGCAGTTATAAACATGGACAAAGCAAGAGTTATAAAATTAGGCAAGGAACTTGTCACCCTGCCAGCATCCAACTGGAAGAAGCTTTCTTCTTGGAATAAAATTTAAATAGATGTATGGATTCAATTAGCGCCCGCCCAATATGAACGGTGCATAATTTACATCTACGTCAAGCTGCCCTATAAATCTGATAGCTTTACAGTCATCTGTGAGCACCTTACCCGCCATTCTGACTGACTGCCAACATGTTTTGGCTATTTATGCAGTGAGAAACAAAGGGAGCTCTTTTTTTTTGGTTCCTATGTCCTTTAATTTTAGTTTTGGAAAGAAAGCTCGTGAATTTTCCCATCCTTCTTCCCCTGCAGTCTCTTTTAGAGGGAAGAAAAGGAAGGAGAAAAAGAATATGAGAAGAATAGCTGAAAGAGGAAAAAATGTGAACGTCTCAAGCATGTCCTCATGTCTTTAAAATGCTAGGAAAGAAGGATCACTGTTTCCATTTCACTCCCCTCTTCCAGTTTCAAGCACTTTATGGGAGAGGAGATGATGAAATTAAGTGTATCACAAGCAGCTGAAGCAGGAATATTGTGTCTGAAACATCAGATAGGTTTTCTCTCTCAGTGAGTTAGGAGCTGTGATGCCCAACCATTTCCTTCTCCTACTTCACTGCTCATAGAGAGTGTGATTTATTCCTAATCCACTGTACAACAAGCTCTGGGGGAAGTGTTTCTCTCCATTGATTTTCCAGAGGTTTTTACTTACAGCCATATTAAGCCATATTTAAGTACTACTTATGTAATTTGTGCACCTCTAGCATTAGTTGCTTTCCTTTCTTTTGTTCCCTAATTGATCCAAGGAAAGCAAAAGAGATAAAGTCATATTGCAAACAACAGCTATTCACCGAGTGACAAGAACTTTGGCAAACTCAAGTTAAATGTGAAACTGTCAGGGCAAAATTTCATATGAAGATTCAGTGCTGGGACACTCACAAGAAGACATAGAAATGAATTTCACAACATCAAAAAGATTTTACAGTAAGTAACCACCAAATAAACAACTGAGAACTGTTCCTATTAGTGAGGAGCCAGGAGAGATATGCACCATGGCATCCTTGGCATGGTAATGCTGGCAGTTGAAAAGTTAGGGAAGGCTGGGGGCTTTTACCTCCTTTTGTCCCATACTAATACAAAAAGCAAAAAAAAAGAAAATTCAGGGGATTGTCAGACCTTTTTTATTTTTTTTTAGTTGCCCTCTATGGTTCATTTGAAAGTGGTTCATATATTCCAAGGAAAAAAAACCTTGGGTGGAAGTCACAGCTGTAAGTCAGTAAATCTTCTCATTACAAACCATCACTTCTGATATGAATTAGAGCTCAGATCTTGCAAAAGGTCTGTCCTATAATGAGAGGAAGCCATGAGTCCTAGTGCTCCAGAAAAATACTTGGAGGTGAAGTTTTATTTCCAAGGAGTACATTACCCAGATATCCAGAGGACACAAGTACACCCAAGACAAAGCACCTGGCAGGAGTTCTGGCACCCCCACACCAAGTAGTGTGGTGTGTTCTGCAGCATACCTGGGACAGCACTAGGACCTCCCAGGGTCACTGCTTCCACTGCTCTTCTCTTGAACAGATAATTTGCCACTCTCTCCCCACAGCATCTGCTGCTTGTCCCTTGTCAGATCCTCTTCTCAACCCTGAACTCAGAAGACAGAGGCTGTGAGACAAAGCATAAATCACCCTCTCACCTGAAGCTGCAAGTCTCAACCCTTTCACAAGGCAAGCACCTGAGCACCGTCTTCAGCTGAGAGGCCACTACAGTAGCAATCAAATAGTGTCAGCTCCTTCAGCCCAGAGCTTGGCAAAACCACATCTCTGATTCCTTGCATGCCACAGGGTATCTTCTGATGTTCAAGGCTGCCTGCAAGGAGGCTTGATTCCACAGTCTGACAAAGCTGGCTGTCAAAATTATTATCTGGGCATTTAGCCTACATTTTCCATTTGTATTTTTCATGTTTATAGTAATTTATGCATATAAATAAGCTATATGTATCCATCAGCTTTTCTACATTTTAACAGCCAAGTATTTCTGAGTGAATATTAAAGAGATGTTAATAACATGGCAAAGATAATTAAACATTGAGCATGTTGCTATGTAGCTTGCATTTTGAAGAGAACTACAGCTGGTGTGATAGGATTTCATTTATGTGCAAGAAAATACCCTCTTAAAATAATGATAAATACATTATTCAGAAAAATACAATATCTAACTATTTCAGCTGTCAAAATAATAAAAAATCTGATGGGAGAAAACCAAGCCATTTAACATTTGTATGAGAAAGCTTCAGTTTATACAAGAAGGTAATACTTTTTCCTCTTATGCCCTAGATTATTGTGGTTGCAATAATGCTGTCTATTTATGATGGATCTGGGTGAAGTAATTCAGTCTTAAACAGAACAAAAAGAAATAAACACATATTAATAAAAGCACAGATAAAGCACATCAGCAGATATGCCAAGGATCTCAGTCGTCAAATACAGAGACAGCAAGTATCTTTAGAGTTCAGTATATAGCTACTCTGAATCTTAGCAGCAAGCACAGGCAGGCATTTTAAACAAAGATTAAAGCAGGATGCAAGCCATACTGCACTGCCTTACCTGCCTCTCCTGCTAAGGATCCTGCAACATCATGTGAAAGTCTTATTTTCCTGTTCTTGCTTTATAGGGCAGATCAAAGTCTGAAATATAATTTTCCACATGAAATGTGATTTCCAACTCTACTTTAACTCTGTTAACGTAGCACTGCAAAGTTACTTTTTTTTTGTCATATCCATGTCAACCATTAACTCTAAGCCTTTCCTTTTATAGATTATATTGTCTATAAACACTTTGAAATGTGAAAATACACCTAACTTAATGATAGCTTGTAGTTCTGCTCAAGTATCACAACACTTACACTGCAGCTATACTGATACTGGCATCTCATATTGAGCCTTCCAATAGCAGGGTAAACTTCAGTGGGTTTACACAACTTAAATATCTGCAATTCATGCAGCTCAGTAGACAAGATCAATACACAGTTAAATGCCTCCCAAGCATCATTTAACCTAGGAAGAAATTGTTAGCAAAATTAAGCATGAAAACCAGATACAGCTGTATCCAAGAGGCGTCAGATCTGAAAAATGGCATAGTGGCTACATTAAGAGAAAAGTCATAATTTAAAGTCATATTGGTTTTGAAGGAGAAGCCAAAACTTGCCTCTGGTACAACAATGGCATATAAAAGGATAGAAACAGATCCCATGATC